>NC_134835.1:26313964-26655785 GCF_004210375.1 Tachypleus tridentatus
CTAACCATCAAAATATGATGGACTGTAACTACTGAAAAATTGCCAAAATATATTTTGAAATAAAATAGGGTAACTTAAAAAGTGTTCATTTATGTCCCAAATTTCCTTTCATTGTCTTGTTGTAGCAATTACAGTGTCTTGTTTATTCGTAGCTAAGCACAAAGCTACACAGTGAGTCATCTGTGCTCTGACCACCACAAGTATTGAAACCAGCAGACATACTGATGTACCACTGGGTGGCCAATTACAACATCAAATGGATTGCATTACAAACAGAATTGTAACAGAGCATCTAGTGGCAAGTTAACCACTTTTAATACATGAAGTACTTCAGTGCAATGTAGTAGTTTTTCATATAAATAAATAGAGTCTCGACTTTTTACTTATTGTTTTTTGTTCAGATATTAACCATCAGCTTACAAGACAAAAAGTTTATAGAGAATTATCCATGTCAGTAAAATCAAAATTTAAATGAAAGATTTTTAAAAATTATTACCGACACCAGAAATGTTAACTATGTAACTGACAGTGAAACATCCTTTTCAGGGGGCATTTAATATTTTCAGTATCAAACATTAAAATACTTTTTAGTTCCTATGTAAAAAGTATTCTTGAAACTGTAAGCGTTTTCTAGAAATAATTTTACTACATTTTAATTACAAACTCTGACAGTGAAAAAAATCACAAGAAACGTACTTATTTCCATAACCTAAAAGAATAAAAGACAACATGTCTGTTCATTGTTGGCCCGGCATGGCCAGGTGGGTTAAGGCGTGCGACTCGTAATCCAAGGTTTGCGGGTTTGCATCCCGTCGCGCCAAACATCTCGCCCTTTCAGCAGTGGAGGCGTTATAATGTTACGGTCAATCTCACTATTCGTTGGTAAAAAAGTAGTCCACGAGTTGGCGGTGAGTGGTGATGACTAGCTGCCTTCCCTCTGTTCATTGTTTTTCTTGATTGTTTTGTTGTTTTTAATTTCGCGCAAAGCTATTCGAGGGCTATTTGCACTAGCCGTCCCTAATTTAGCAGTATAAGACTAGAGGGAAGGCAGCTAGTCATCACCACCCACCGCCAACTCTTGGGCTACTCTTTTACCAACGAATAGTGGGATTGACCGTCACATTATACACCCCCACGGCTGGGAGGGCGAGCATGTTTAGCGCGACGCGGGCGCGAACCCGCGACCCTCGGATTACGAGTCGCAATCCATGTTAAATCATTAGAAAATTCTATGTAACACTGAAGACAATTTTTGAATTCTTCCTATTAAAACGAATAAATTATTTCAAATAATACTTATCAACGTATGAAATGCTCTAAGATCTTTTAATATATATTTATAATATAAAGTTTTTGGTCACAGTATTAATGTCTTTATTTAAATTATGGTGAATAAACTTAGTAATTTGTAGAAATGCAAACAAGACTTACGGTTGTTCTTGGGAGAAGTTTTAAATCATGTGTTGTCGGAAGTACACGCACTTTGACTGAAAAAAAGAAAACGTAATATTGAAATTGTAGCGTATAGACATGAGACATAAATCTATTTTGAATGATCATTACACTTTTGACAGTTTTACTCTCTAGCTTGCAATTTTTGAGACTTTTCAATAGTAAAACAGCGAGTTTTTCTAAAGAATAAAGTAATTACGATTACATAAAAAACCCAACAACTCAGGTACCTTAAGATCCATTTTCACTTGAAAATACAAATAATACATGAAATATCACAAAACAATATGACTGACAATTCCACAATAAAAATTAATAAATTAAGAATTTCTTTTTTTGATGGAAAATTAGTTGTAGATT
Organism: Tachypleus tridentatus; assembly: GCF_004210375.1. Lineage (NCBI taxonomy): Eukaryota > Metazoa > Arthropoda > Merostomata > Xiphosura > Limulidae > Tachypleus > Tachypleus tridentatus. The sequence goes on from NC_134835.1 coordinate 26,315,777, forward strand.
TTTATTTTTTCTCTTTTACAGTTTCTTGTTTTGCAAACCCTCTTTCAGAAACATTCTGATAGGAATATAAATAATATAAAATAGGATATTTTACTTCAAAAAGTATTACATCTTTAGAATAATAATAAACGCAAATAAAATATTAAATAAGTTCATTAAATCCTGTTTTTTAACATCTTTTCCAATAATTATTCCTGATATTTAAGAACAAATTAGATGGAAACACACAAGCTTTTTAGTTTTGTCATTTAAAACAAATTCCTTGTAGTAAGTTATGAAGAGACCTCTTTAATTCAGTAATGACAGTTATTTAAAAAAATGTAACATTATATTGTAGCGTTACCCCAACAGCAAAGTAAAAATATGTTAAAGAATTATAGCTTAGAACTTAGAAAACTCAAACCTCACAATTGATAACTTAGTTTTAGGTGTTTCTCTCTTTGAAATAAGCCAGGCAAAATGTTATATGCTGTTTTACAAGATACAGTTGTAACGTATCCAACATTATCATGATTATGAGATTGACATCTGTCACATGGAACAAAAGTACTTCCAAATGTTTGTGATTGGTCAGCTGTAGGGAAAATGCAGACTCTGGATATAGGTTTAGCGATTTTCAGCTGATTCATTTCAGTTTTGGAGGAACCAAGAGCTGCTTGTGCAATTTTGTTTATGTATCATCACTTGAATGTTTAACTTCAATTAGTTGACTAATTTTGCAAACGACAAATTTTTGCAGTAAAAGCTACATTTCTTTCTCTTTTCTAGTTACAGTATTGAAAATGAAGTTGTTTTCACTTATTGTTTTTCAGCAGTATTTTATCCTTATTTTATTTTATATACACATATGTTTTCATTATATGCATTCTGTTGTGACAAGTTAGGACTGATAACCTACCTTATTTCACTGTACTATAGTTTAAGTCGTAGGTTCGAATCCTTGTCACATCAAACGTGCTCACCCTTTCAGCCGTGGGGACATTATAATGTGACAGTCAATCCTACTGTTTGTTGGTAAAAGAGACGCCCAAGAGTTGGTGGGTGGTGATGACTAGATGCCTTTCCTCTAGTCTTACACTGCTAAATTAGGGACTGCTAGCGCAGATAGCCCTCGTGTAGCCTTGCGAGATATTCAAAACAAACATATAGTTTGTTTCATATTTACAAAATTTGTGGACTTCTCTAAGATTCTAATGCATAATTTGTCAAATTTTATTAACATCATGCGCTAAATCAGCCACAGATACTGCTTTCAGTATCACAATTCAATCAAGGAGGCTATTTACTATTTTGTACCATTGATCCAATGTGGATTGTGACAGTAGTTTTAACTAGATTTGTTTCTATCTTTCAAGAACCAAGAATTTGGCTCAAAGTCTTTCATATCTTTTTTGATCACTTGCACCTTTTTATTTTAAACAATAATAGTTTATAAACAATAAGTCAGTGTTACTTTTGTCCATCTGTGGTCGACTAGAGTTGTTTGTTGTTTTTCGCCTTCACTCTTTCTCCAACAATAAAACACCACATCCTTTCTCCCAACTAGCAGATACGCAAACCTCTTCCTGTTGCTGAGACAGATTACTCTGTTCCTGTGAACTTTAACCTTACGTCTAATAAACTAAATGCTCCAAAACTGTTCTCTGGTCAAGTGATGGAGCGCTTTTATAACCTATTGCAGTCAAACTACTCAAAAACTTTAAATCGTTAAAAACCAAATTGCAGTATTCTTACCTGTTTCTCCCGGCTTGTATATGGGTTTGTCAGTCTGGATGAAGATAATAATCTTTTCTTCTTCTAATCTGATACTTTTTTCATATGAAAAATCATTAAATCTGGAATGAGCGTAGAATCCATAAACAAACAGCCTTGGCTGTTTAACTACAACCTTAGGTGGAATATTTAACAGTAGGATGCGGTTATCTCTTTCTAAAATAAAGAAACAAAAATAATTGGAGTTAATAACATTGTTATCAAATAAAAATTAAAATCTTCAAAATATTTTATAGTTTTCTGTTTCAGTTATAAAAGCACTATGTATAAATATACACATACATGTAAAAAAGCTTATGTACACAATTATTTGAATTTTTGAAGTCTCTTCATTATTAATATAGTATAAAGATTGCGTTGTTTCATCACTATTAAGTGACGGTAAAATTAAAAATAAAAATTACCTGGTACACAAATTACAACACTTTAAATTTATTTTTAAAATTATATTAACCTAATATGTAACAAAAGGATGACACAAAAACGTACACTGTTAATAAAGGGAAAATACAATTGTGAATACTACACAAAAGAATAAACAAACCTTTACTGAACGACACTACAGTTTCTGCTATGACGTTTCCATTATCGTTGTCCTTCACACCAATTCTCATGTGATCAAATTCAACACTCCCTTCTGTACCAAAAAGTTGTAAGTCCAGACGATTAATCTTGCCAATTGTAAAAACCTTCTGAGAGGTTAAAATGAAACTGCTAACAAAACAAGATATAAAAAAATCAGTTTAATTTTCAGCCTCGCAAAATAGCATTTTTATGGAATTTTCAATTATTAATAGTAATACGCAAATATGTTGAAATAATTAATTTGATTTTATAAAAAGTTATAAATATTTATTTTAGTATAGGCTGAAAAAAGTTGTAATTTTTTTAAAGTACAAAGCTACTTAATGGGCTACCTGTGCTCTGTCTACCGCAGGTATCGAAACCCAGTTTTTTAACCTTACTACGTCATTAAATTATCCTTTATGTAAAGGAATATTTGGAAAATAAAGTACAAGTGAAAGTTCAATTAATTAATCATAATGAAAAAGTTATGTCCGAACTACAATGTTAACAATTACACCGTATTTCCATTTCATCATCAGAATACAAGCTCACGTGAACTTATAAAATTCAACTATTGGTTAAAATCGACAAACTCATTAACTCAGTCAACCATTACAATGGATTGCCTAACAAATTAAATCTAATTTAATTTTGCTTAACATGCATTTTATATGTGTCAAATCGTTTGTAGTTACTAAGTTTGGTGCTCATATAGCAATAAAACAAAAATGATTACACACGCCTCATGGGACATTTTCAAGACTACAAGAGATCTTTGTAGTCATTTGAAGAAGCTAGATGTATTCTAAGGTAACTACATTTGACAACTCCATAGAAATCTTTGTTTCACTATTGATCAAACTGAGTGATTAATATTCTTCATGACATTTGTTTGATTGTTACAACAAAATCACACCCAGTTTCACTGAAGCACATTTTGTTTTTGAAGTGGTGTTACTATCCTATTAAATAAATACTTTGTACACCCATCTAGGAAACTAATTACCGCTACAATAAATTACACACATCGTCAACTTTTTAGTTTTGCTTCCATCGATAATTTTGTCTATTATTATTATTATTGAGAAATATGTACCTCTTAGCTTCTCTGATAACATATTAAAGTTTGATGCCAAATCTTATCGAGAGAGACTTACTACTTTCTGCTTATCCAATCTCAATGTGTTCATTATTGGTTTAATTAGAAGACATGGATTTGGTGAGCCTTTGAAAACAGTATAATATGTAATTTTCGTGGGATGGATGATTAAAACAAGATCAATAAGAAAGAGATATAAAACAAGTTTTAAAAAATGTTTAAAATAAATTTATATAAAATCAAAAGATCAAGAAGTAACAGGTGGTAATTTTAAAAAGAATCGAGAACAAAAACAAATATGACAAACGATAAAATCCACAAAATTACTGAAGATTTGAAGAGAGATTTCATCAAAAAGACTGAAGCACCACATAACAACAAAGTATGGAATCACTACAACGAAAATTGAAGAAGTACAAAAACGAAATCAACGAGATATAAAAGGACATCAATAACAGAATAAAACACTGGGAAAATGAACTGTTAAATGCAAATATTAAATTAGTCACAATTTTTTCTGCATCTACCCAGAATTTCCAGCTTAAGACATCATTTACTACAAAACAGGAAGTTGGAGATGAGAACAAAAACAAAGAATTTTGTAAGTAGTACTCGAAGTTCTTTTCGCAAGTATATATATTAAGTGGCGATAATGCTGTTAATTCAAAATATTAGACAACCGATTGAAATGATTGTTTGTTTTTTTTAATTTCGCACAAAGCTACTACTATCTGTGCTAGCCGTCCCTAATTTAGCAGTGTAAGACTAGAGGGAAGGCAACTAGTCATCACCGCCCACCACCAACTCTCGGGCTACTCTTTTACCAACGAATGGTCGAATTGGCCGTCACATTATAACACCCCCACGGCTGAAATGGCGAGCATGTTTGGCGCGATGGGGATGCAAACCCGCGACCCTCAGATTCCGAGTCGCACGCCTTAACACGCTTGGCCATGCAGGGAAAATTGAAATGAATTTTTAAAAAATCATATAGGTTTTCTAAATATAAGAGTGATACATGAATTCGTTTTTTCTGAAATGGTTTACTCTATAGAGGCTTAGTAATAAGTCTGCAGGCTTAAGACACTAAAAATCGAATTTTGATACCAGTAGTGGGCAAAACACAGATAGCCCATTGTTTTAGTTTAATAAAAACCAACTTGGATGCGTTTTAAATATTTATTTTAATACAAATTATTTTACTAGTCACTTTTTAGTTTGTTAAAATATGCATTCATCGACTTTCACTAATTAGTAAATCTAAAATAATGATAAACTAATCACGATGTATCCACATTTATTGACAGTGAGTGTGTGAGGTAAAGTTTATATAATATCTTAACACCTACCACACAAGCCAAGACGGACCTGATGTAGATTTAAAATAAAAAGTAATTCCTGAAAGGTTTGTGTTGTGTCGATTGACGTTTGGCATTATTTTCGAGGTTTAGGTTGTTAAACCTGATCCGAGGCCTTAAGAGTCAACACGAAGAAGTTAACTTCTAAGTGTACAGAGAAGCGATGTTGCAATGAAACATACTTGAAATGTTCCAGATGTGAATGTTGTGGTTTAAGTGTAGCGATTGAGCTAAATCCTGGACCCAGGTCAAGTGAGGGAAGAACTTATTTGAAGATATCCTAACCAACGTAACTTACAGGCTGAATTGGATATTCGTCAGTTAATTAATGTGAGATAAGAAAAGGAAAATAGGCATGATGGGATCGCTACCTTAAAGAAGGGGATTGGAATCATATATCAGAAATAATTAGTTTCAAACGTTTGTGAAATTAACGGCACAGTAAAGCCAAAACATGCAATTTTGATGCTGAAACAGATGCACGATGCATTACAAGATAATTTTCTTAGTGACTTTCAAACCAATAATGTCATTTCTGCAGTGACAAGTGAATATAAGAATGGTGGTATTATGCCCTTATGGTACTACCAAAGTACAATCCATATCGTGTCACATGTTCATTAATGTTTAATTGTTGTTGTTTACTCTGCTTATTTTTTGTTTTCGTTTTGCAAGTTTAATCAATCTTCATTGATCGAGAGATATCGAAATAATCCTAACTCGCCAGCTTCCGGAATTACCTCTTCCCTGTTAACTATCTTTGGTTCACCAGTAAAGATGCTGGCCTGGTATCGTGTGGTAGGTGTTAAAATACCGTTTAAATAATAGACCTTCAGCTGTATATTGCTATTATTCAACTCGTTTCATAATTTCACCAATTTCTTCATACACTTTTACAAATATGAACTAAAGGACGTCACTTGATAAAATTTACCAACCTAAAATTGAAACAAAAAGTAACATTATGTTTGTTACTAAGATTTTGATATACGAATTCGTATGAGTAGAGTGCAAGCAACATAAATATTCTGCTGGCATACATTCCATTAATGAACCGTGTAGTCTGACTAACCTGCTACTTCACTTAATCATTCTGCCAATAGTTAATGAACTATGTGATCCGGCTAATCTGCTACTTGGGGCCTAACGCATTCTATCATGCCAGCTCTGTAATAATGTTTTAACACTTTTAAGTTAAACCTTTTTAAGCAATAGAAAGTCTTACCTTTTTCTCAAATCTCTTTGAAAAATATATTCGTGTGACCTGTGAAACAGAGAGTAAAATAGTTTACACCTTACAGCAAAGCAAACTTTTAACAATAATGAAAACCGTTGTTGCAATTAATGCAATAACTTAATTAGAAATTTATTTTTAAAATAATAATACAATATGGATTCAGGAATCAGTAATTGACTCACCTTCTACTATACACATCATTGATGAAAAGAAGAAAGAGAAGAAGACTGAAAGATTTCTGCCACCTATTTCCATCCATAGTTTATAGATCTAGAAGTATTGCTTCTGCGCATGCACCTCACGATATTTAGTTCAGATCTTTCTAAGCAGAGCAAATCGCATGAGATACTATTATATATACATTCGATTTAGTACCACGTGACATTAACACGACCCAAAGGGAACACTTGATCATGCAGTTTCTGAGCTTTAATATAAATTATTGTTATTTCGTTATCAAAAGCTAACAGGATAGACCAGAACTCGAACTACACTTATAATTCAATGAATCGAATTCTACAAAACGAATTACGAGACGTTCTTAATATCATAAAACTATACAAAATAAAATTAAAACCTCTAATAAATACAATGCATTGAATCATTTCCTGAGTATTCTTACTTATTAATAACATTTTCGGCCGTAATCCCAATAACATATCGTAAATTTTAGAGAACTTAAGATGTTAACGTTAGCAGTCAGCTAACATTTTAAAACAATTTTATAAATGTAAAACTTTAGAATGATAAAATGCTAATATTACAATTACTTGAAGCATCATAACCCATGATATACTAATATTTTAAATGATATAACCAATTATATAAACATATATTTAACATAAACTCTAGTTTACAAGTTAATAAACTGTGTGGTCTGACTAGTCTGCTACTTCACATGAACTCTCTGCTACTTCACATGAACTCTCTGCTACTAGTTAATAAACTGTGTGGTCTGACTAGTCTGCTACTTCACATAAACTCTCTGCTACTAGTTAATAAATTGTGCGGTGTGACTACTCTGCTACTTCACATAAACTCTCTGCTACTAGTTAATAAACTGTGTGGTCTGACTAGTCTACTACTTCACATAAACTCTCTGCTACTAGTTAATAAATTTTATGGTCTGACTAACTTGCTTCTTCAACTAAACTCGCTGTTACTAGTTAATAAACTGTGTGGTCTGACTAGTCTGCTACTTCACATGAACTCTCTGCTACTAGTTAATAAACTGTGTGGTCTGACTAGTCTGCTACTTCTCATAAACTCTCTGCTACTAGTTAATAAACTGTGTGGTCTGACTAGTCTGCTACTTCCTATAAACTCTTTGCTACTAGTTAATAAACTGTGTGGTCTGACTACTCTGCTACTTTACATAAACTCTCTGCTACTAGTTTATAAACTGTGTGGTCTGACTAGTCTGCTACTTCCTATAAACTCTTTGCTACTAGTTAATAAACTGTGTGGTCTGACTAGTCTGCTACTTCTCATAAACTCTCTGCTACTAGTTAATAAACTGTGTGGTCTGACTAGTCTGCTACTTCCTATAAACTCTTTGCTACTAGTTAATAAACTGTGTGGTCTGACTACTCTGCTACTTTACATAAACTCTCTGCTACTAGTTAATAAATTGTATGGTGTGACTAGTCTGCTACTTCACATAAACTCTCTGCTACTAGTTAATAAACTGTGTGGTCTGACTACTCTGCTACTTCCTATAAACTCTCTGCTACTAGTTAATAAACTGTGTGGTCTGACTACTCTGCTACTTCCTATAAACTGTGTGGTCTGACTACTCTGCTACATCACATAAACTCTCTGCTACTAGTTAATAAATTGTATGGTGTGACTACTCTGCTACTTCACATAAACTCTCTGCTACTAGTTAATAAACTGTGTGGTCTGACTAGTCTGCTACTTCACATAAACTCTCTGCTACTAGTTAATAAACTGTGTGGTCTGACTAGTCTGCTACTTTACATAAACTCTCTGCTACTAGTTAATAAATTGTATGGTGTGACTAGTCTGCTACTTCCTATAAACTCTCTGCTACTAGTTAATAAACTGTGTGGTCTGACTAGTCTGCTACTTCCTATAAACTCTCTGCTACTAGTTAATAAACTGTGTGGTCTGACTAGTCTGCTACTTCACATAAACTCTCTGCTACTAGTTAATAAACTGTGTGGTCTGACTACTCTGCTACTTCCTATAAACTCTCTGCTACTAGTTAATAAACTGTGTGGTCTGACTACTCTGCTACTTCCTATAAACTCTCTGCTACTAGTTAATAAACTGTGTGGTCTGACTACTCTGCTACTTCACATAAACTCTCTGCTACTAGTTAATAAATTGTATGGTGTGACTAGTCTGCTACTTCACATAAACTCTCTGCTACTAGTTAATAAACTGTGTGGTCTGACTACTCTGCTACTTCCTATAAACTCTCTGCTACTAGTTAATAAACTGTGTGGTCTGACTAGTCTGCTACTTCCTATAAACTCTCTGCTACTAGTTAATAAACTGTGTGGTCTGACTAGTCTGCTACTTCACATAAACTCTCTGCTACTAGTTAATAAATTTTATGGTCTGACTAACTTGCTACTTCAACTAAATTCGCTGTTACTAGTTAATAAACTGTGTGGTCTGACTACTCTGCTACTTCCTATAAACTCTCTGCTACTAGTTAATAAACTGTGTGGTCTGACTACTCTGCTACTTCACATAAACTCTCTGCTACTAGTTAATAAATTGTATGGTGTGACTACACTGCTACTTCACATAAACTCTCTGCTACTAGTTAATAAACTGTGTAGTCTGACTAGTCTGCTACTTCCTATAAACTCTCTGCTACTAGTTAATAAACTGTGTGGTCTGACTAGTCTGCTACTTCACATAAACTCTCTGCTACTAGTTAATAAATTGTATGGTGTGACTACTCTGCTACTAGTTAATAAATTGTATGGTGTGACTACTCTGCTACTTCACATAAACTCTCTGCTACTAGTTAATAAACTGTGTGTTCTGACTACTCTGCTACTTCCTATAAACTCTCTGCTACTAGTTAATAAACTGTGTGGTCTGACTAGTCTGCTACTTCACATAAACTCTCTGCTACTAGTTAATAAACTGTGTGGTCTGACTACTCTGCTACTTCCTATAAACTCTCTGCTACTAGTTAATAAACTGTGTGGTCTGACTAGCTCTGCTACTTCCTATAAACTCTCTGCTACTAGTTAATAAACTGTGTGGTCTGACTACTCTGCTACTTCCTATAAACTGTGTGGTCTGACTAACTCTGCTACTTCACATAAACTCTCTGCTACTAGTTAATAAATTGTGTGGTCTGACTACTCTGCTACTTCACATAAACTCTCTGCTACTAGTTAATAAACTGTGTGGTCTGACTAGTCTGCTACTTCACATAAACTCTCTGCTACTAGTTAATAAACTGTGTGGTCTGACTAGTCTGCTACTTTACATAAACTCTCTGCTACTAGTTAATAAATTGTGTGGTGTGACTAGTCTGCTACTTCACATAAACTCTCTGCTACTAGTTAATAAACTGTGTAGTCTGACTAGTCTGCTACTTCCTATAAACTCTCTGCTACTAGTTAATAAACTGTGTGGTCTGACTAGTCTGCTACTTCCTATAAACTCTCTGCTACTAGTTAATAAACTGTGTGGTCTGACTAGTCTGCTACTTCACATAAACTCTCTGCTACTAGTTAATAAACTGTGTGGTCTGACTACTCTGCTACTTCCTATAAACTCTCTGCTACTAGTTAATAAACTGTGTGGTCTGACTACTCTGCTACTTCCTATAAACTCTCTGCTACTAGTTAATAAACTGTGTGGTCTGACTACTCTGCTACTTCACATAAACTCTCTGCTACTAGTTAATAAATTGTATGGTGTGACTAGTCTGCTACTTCACATAAACTCTCTGCTACTAGTTAATAAACTGTGTGGTCTGACTACTCTGCTACTACCTATAAACTCTCTGCTACTAGTTAATAAACTGTGTGGTCTGACTAGTCTGCTACTTCCTATAAACTCTCTGCTACTAGTTAATAAACTGTGTGGTCTGACTAGTCTGCTACTTCACATAAACTCTCTGCTACTAGTTAATAAATTTTATGGTCTGACTAACTTGCTACTTCAACTAAATTCGCTGTTACTAGTTAATAAACTGTGTGGTCTGACTACTCTGCTACTTCCTATAAACTCTCTGCTACTAGTTAATAAACTGTGTGGTCTGACTACTCTGCTACTTCACATAAACTCTCTGCTACTAGTTAATAAATTGTATGGTGTGACTACACTGCTACTTCACATAAACTCTCTGCTACTAGTTAATAAACTGTGTGGTCTGACTAGTCTGCTACTTCCTATAAACTCTCTGCTACTAGTTAATAAACTGTGTGGTCTGACTAGTCTGCTACTTCACATAAACTCTCTGCTACTAGTTAATAAATTGTATGGTGTGACTACTCTGCTACTAGTTAATAAATTGTATGGTGTGACTACTCTGCTACTTCACATAAACTCTCTGCTACTAGTTAATAAACTGTGTGGTCTGACTACTCTGCTACTTCCTATAAACTCTCTTTTACTAGTTAATAAACTGTGTGGTCTGACAAGTCTGCTACTTCACATAAACTCTCTGCTACTAGTTAATAAACTGTGTGGTCTGACTACTCTGCTACTTCCTATAAACTCTCTGCTACTAGTTAATAAACTGTGTGGTCTGACTGCTCTGCTACTTCCTATAAACTCTCTGCTACTAGTTAATAAACTGTGTGGTCTGACTACTCTGCTACTTCACATAAACTCTCTGCTACTAGTTAATAAATTGTATGGTGTGACTAGTCTGCTACTTCACATAAACTCTCTGCTACTAGTTAATAAACTGTGTGGTCTGACTACTCTGCTACTTCCTATAAACTCTCTGCTACTAGTTAATAAACTGTGTGGTCTGACTAGTCTGCTACTTCTCATAAACTCTCTGCTACTAGTTAATAAATTTTATGGTCTGACTAACTTGCTACTTCAACTAAATTCGCTGTTACTAGTTAATAAACTGTGTGGTCTGACTACTCTGCTACTTCCTATAAACTCTCTGCTACTAGTTAATAAACTGTGTGGTCTGACTACTCTGCTACTTCACATAAACTCTCTGCTACTAGTTAATAAATTGTATGGTGTGACTACTCTGCTACTTCACATAAACTCTCTGCTACTAGTTAATAAACTGTGTGGTCTGACTAGTCTGCTACTTCCTATAAACTCTCTGCTACTAGTTAATAAACTGTGTGGTCTGACTAGTCTGCTACTTCACATAAACTCTCTGCTACTAGTTAATAAATTGTATGGTGTGACTACTCTGCTACTAGTTAATAAATTGTATGGGGTGACTACTCTGCTACTTCCTATAAACTCCCTGCTACTAGTTAATAAACTGTGTGGTCTGACTAGTCTGCTACTTCCTATAAACTCTCTGCTACTAGTTAATAAACTGTGTGGTCTGACTAGTCTGCTACTTCACATAAACTCTCTGCTACTAGTTAATAAATTTTATGGTCTGACTAACTTGCTGATTCAACTAAACTCGCTGTTACTAGTTAATAAACTGTGTGGTCTGACTAGTCTGCTACTTCACATAAACTCTCTGCTACTAGTTAATAAACTGTGTGGTCTGACTAGTCTGCTACTTCTCATAAACTCTCTGCTACTAGTTAATAAACTGTGTGGTCTGACTAGTCTGCTACTTCACATAAACTCTCTGCTACTAGTTAATAAACTGTGTGGTCTGACTACTCTGCTACTTTACGTAAACTCTCTGCTACTAGTTAATAAATTGTGTGGTGTGACTACTCTGCTACTTCACATAAACTCTCTGCTACTAGTTAATAAACTGTGTGGTCTGACTACTCTGCTACTTCCTATAAACTCTCTGCTACTAGTTAATAAACTGTGTGGTCTGACTAGTCTGCTACTTCACATAAACTCTCTGCTACTAGTTAATAAACTGTGTGGTCTGACTACTCTTCTACTTCCTATAAACTGTGTGGTCTGACTACTCTGCTACTTCACATAAACTCTCTGCTACTAGTTAATAAACTGTGTAGTCTGACTAGTCTGCTACTTCCTATAAACTCTCTGCTACTAGTTAATAAACTGTGTGGTCTGACTAGTCTGCTACTTCACATAAACTCTCTGCTACTAGTTAATAAACTGTGTAGTCTGACTAGTCTGCTACTTTTTATAAACTCTCTGGTACTAGTTAATAAACTGTGTAGTCTGACTAGTTTGCTACTTCCTATAAACTCTCTGCTACTAGTTAATAAACTGTGTGGTCTGACTAGTCTGCTACTTTACATAAACTCTCTGCTACTAGTTAATAAATTGTGTGGTGTGACTAGTCTGTTACTTCACATAAACTCTCTGCTACTAGTTAATAAACTGTGTGGTCTGACTAGTCTGCTACTTCCTATAAACTCTCTGCTACTAGTTAATAAACTGTGTGGTCTGACTAGTCTGCTACTTCCTATAAACTCTCTGCTACTAGTTAATAAACTGTGTGGTCTGACTACTCTGCTACTTCACATAAACTCTCTGCTACTAGTTAATAAACTGTGTGGTCTGACTAGTCTGCTACTTCACATAAACTCTCTGCTACTAGTTAATAAACTGTGTAGTCTGACTAGTCTGCTACTTCTCATAAACTCTCTGCTACTAGTTAATAAACTGTGTGGTCTGACTAGTCTGCTACTTCACATAAACTCTCTGCTACTAGTTAATAAATTGTGTGGTGTGACTACTCTGCTACTTCACATAAACTCTCTGCTACTAGTTAATAAACTGTGTGGTCTGACTACTCTGCTACTTCCTATAAACTCTCTGCTACTAGTTAATAAACTGTGTGGTCTGACTACTCTGCTACTTCACATAAACTCTCTGCTACTAGTTAATAAACTGTGTGGTGTGACTAGTCTGCTACTTCACATAAACTCTCTGCTACTAGTTAATAAACTGTGTGGTCTGACTACTCTGCTACTTCCTATAAACTCTCTGCTACTAGTTAATAAACTGTGTGGTCTGACTAGTCTGCTACTTCCTATAAACTCTCTGCTACTAGTTAATAAACTGTGTGGTCTGACTACTCTGCTACTTCACATAAACTCTCTGCTACTAGTTAATAAATTGTATGGTGTGACTAGATTGCTACTTCACATTAACTCTCTGCTACTAGTTAATAAACTGTGTGGTCTGACTACTCTGCTACTTCCTATAAACTCTCTGCTACTAGTTAATAAACTGTGTGGTCTGACTAGTCTGCTATTTCCTATAATTTCTCTGCTACTAGTTAATAAACTGTGTGGTCTGACTAGTCTGCTACTTCACATAAACTCTCTGCTACTAGTTAATAAATTTTATGGTCTGACTAACTTGCTACTTCAACTAAATTCGCTTGAACTAGTTAATAAACTGTGTTGTCTGACTACTCTGCTACTTCCTATAAACTCTCTGCTACTAGTTAATAAACTGTGTGGTCTGAGTACTCTGATACTTCACATAAACTCTCTGCTACTAGTTAATAAATTGTATGGTGTGACTACTCTGCTACTTCACATAAACTTTCTGCTACTAGTTAATAAACTGTGTAGTCTGACTAGTCTGCTACTTCCTATAAACTCTCTGCTACTAGTTAATAAACTGTGTGGTCTGACTAGTCTGCTACTTCACATAAACTCTCTGCTACTAGTAAATAAATTGTATGGTGTGACTACTCTGCTACTAGTTAATAAATTGTATGATGTGACTTCTCTGCTACTATTTAATAAACTGTGTGGTCTGACTATTCTGCTACTTCCTATAAACTCTCTGCTACTAGTTAATAAACTGTGTGGTCTGACTAGTCTGCTACTTCCTATAAACTCTCTGCTACTAGTTAATAAACTGTGTGGTCTGACTAGTCTACTACTTCACATAAACTCTCTGCTACTAGTTAATAAATTTTATGGTCTGACTAACTTGCTTCTTCAACTAAATTCGCTGTTACTAGTTAATAAACTGTGTGGTCTGACTAGTCTGCTACTTCACATGAACTCTCTGCTACTAGTTAATAAACTGTGTGGTCTGACTAGTCTGCTACTTTTTATAAACTCTCTGCTACTAGTTAATAAACTGTGTGGTCTGACTAGTCTGCTACTTCACATAAACTCTCTGCTACTAGTTAATAAATTGTATGGTGTGACTACTCTGCTACTTCCTATAAACTCTCTGCTACTAGTTAATAAACTGTGTGGTCTGACTAGTCTGCTACTTCTCATAAACTCTCTGCTACTAGTTAATAAACTGTGTGGTCTGACTAGTCTGCTACTTCCTATAAACTCTTTGCTACTAGTTAATAAACTGTGTGGTCTGACTACTCTGCTACTTTACGTAAACTCTCTGCTACTAGTTAATAAATTGTATGGTGTGACTAGTCTGCTACTTCACATAAACTCTCTGCTACTAGTTAATAAACTGTGTGGTCTGACTACTCTGCTACTTCCTATAAACTCTCTGCTACTAGTTAATAAACTGTGTGGTCTGACTACTCTTCTACTTCCTATAAACTGTGTGGTCTGACTACTCTGCTACTTCACATAAACTCTCTGCTACTAGTTAATAAACTGTGTAGTCTGACTAGTCTGCTACTTCCTATAAACTCTCTGCTACTAGTTAATAAACTGTGTAGTCTGACTAGTCTGCTACTTCCTATAAACTCTCTGCTACTAGTTAATAAACTGTGTGGTCTGACTAGTCTGCTACTTCACATAAACTCTCTGCTACTAGTTAATAAACTGTGTAGTCTGACTAGTCTGCTACTTCCTATAAACTCTCTGCTACTAGTTAATAAACTGTGTGGTCTGACTTGTCTGCTACTTCACATAAACTCTCTGCTACTAGTTAATAAACTGTGTGGTCTGACTAGTCTGCTACTTCCTATAAACTCTCTGCTACTAGTTAATAAACTGTGTAGTCTGACTAGTTTGCTACTTCCTATAAACTCTCTGCTACTAGTTAATAAACTGTGTGGTCTGACTAGTCTGCTACTTTACATAAACTTTCTGCTACTAGTTAATAAATTGTATGGTGTGACTAGTCTGCTACTTCACATAAACTCTCTGCTACTAGTTAATAAACTGTGTAGTCTGACTAGTCTGCTACTTCCTATAAACTCTCTGCTACTAGTTAATAAACTGTGTGGTCTGACTAGTCTGCTACTTCCTATAAACTCTCTGCTACTAGTTAATAAACTGTGTGGTCTGACTAGTCTGCTACTTTACATAAACTCTCTGCTACTAGTTAATAAATTGTATGGTGTGACTAGTCTGCTACTTCACATAAACTCTCTGCTACTAGTTAATAAACTGTGTGGTCTGACTACTCTGCTACTTCCTATAAACTCTCTGCTACTAGTTAATAAACTGTGTGGTCTGACTAGTCTGCTACTTCCTATAAACTCTCTGCTACTAGTTAATAAACTGTGTGGTCTGACTACTCTGCTACTTCACATAAACTCTCTGCTACTAGTTAATAAATTGTATGGTGTGACTAGTTGCTACTTCACATAAACTCTCTGCTACTAGTTAATAAACTGTGTGGTCTGACTACTCTGCTACTTCCTATAAACTCTCTGCTACTAGTTAATAAACTGTGTGGTCTGACTAGTCTGCTATTTCCTATAATTTCTCTGCTACTAGTTAATAAACTGTGTGGTCTGACTAGTCTGCTACTTCACATAAACTCTCTGCTACTAGTTAATAAATTTTATGGTCTGACTAACTTGCTACTTCAACTAAATTCGCTGTTACTAGTTAATAAACTGTGTTGTCTGACTACTCTGCTACTTCCTATAAACTCTCTGCTACTAGTTAATAAACTGTGTGGTCTGAGTACTCTGATACTTCACATAAACTCTCTGCTACTAGTTAATAAATTGTATGGTGTGACTACTCTGCTACTTCACATAAACTTTCTGCTACTAGTTAATAAACTGTGTAGTCTGACTAGTCTGCTACTTCCTATAAACTCTCTGCTACTAGTTAATAAACTGTGTGGTCTGACTAGTCTGCTACTTCACATAAACTCTCTGCTACTAGTTAATAAATTGTATGGTGTGACTACTCTGCTACTAGTTAATAAATTGTATGATGTGACTTCTCTGCTACTATTTAATAAACTGTGTGGTCTGACTATTCTGCTACTTCCTATAAACTCTCTGCTACTAGTTAATAAACTGTGTGGTCTGACTAGTCTGCTACTTCCTATAAACTCTCTGCTACTAGTTAATAAACTGTGTGGTCTGACTAGTCTGCTACTTCACATAAACTCTCTGCTACTAGTTAATAAATTTTGTGGTCTGACTAACTGCTACTTCAACTAAAACTCTCTGTTACTAGTTAATAAACTGTGTGGTCTGACTAGTCTGCTACTTCACATAAACTCTCTGCTACTAGTTAATAAACTGTGTGGTCTGACTAGTCTGCTACTTTTTATAAACTCTCTGCTACTAGTTAATAAACTGTGTGGTCTGACTAGTCTGCTACTTCACATAAACTCTCTGCTACTAGTTAATAAATTGTATGGTGTGACTACTCTGCTACTTCCTATAAACTCTCTGCTACTAGTTAATAAACTGTGTGGTCTGACTAGTCTGCTACTTCTCATAAACTCTCTGCTACTAGTTAATAAACTGTGTGGTCTGACTAGTCTGCTACTTCCTATAAACTCTCTGCTACTAGTTAATAAACTGTGTGGTCTGACTACTCTGCTACTTTACGTAAACTCTCTGCTACTAGTTAATAAATTGTATGGTGTGACTAGTCTGCTACTTCACATAAACTCTCTGCTACTAGTTAATAAACTGTGTGGTCTGACTACTCTGCTACTTCCTATAAACTCTCTGCTACTAGTTAATAAACTGTGTGGTCTGACTACTCTTCTACTTCCTATAAACTGTGTGGTCTGACTACTCTGCTACTTCACATAAACTCTCTGCTACTAGTTTATAAACTGTGTAGTCTGACTAGTCTGCTACTTCCTATAAACTCTCTGCTACTAGTTAATAAACTGTGTGGTCTGACTAGTCTGCTACTTCACATAAACTCTCTGCTACTAGTTAATAAACTGTGTAGTCTGACTAGTCTGCTACTTCCTATAAACTCTCTGCTACTAGTTAATAAACTGTGTGGTCTGACTAGTCTGCTACTTCACATAAACTCTCTGCTACTAGTTAATAAACTGTGTAGTCTGACTAGTCTGCTACTTCCTATAAACTCTCTGCTACTAGTTAATAAACTGTGTAGTCTGACTAGTTTGCTACTTCCTATAAACTCTCTGCTACTAGTTAATAAACTGTGTGGTCTGACTAGTCTGCTACTTTACATAAACTTTCTGCTACTAGTTAATAAATTGTATGGTGTGACTAGTCTGTTACTTCACATAAACTCTCTACTACTAGTTAATAAACTGTGTAGTCCGACTAGTCTGCTACTTCCTATAAATTCTCTGCTACTAGTTAATAAACTGTGTGGTCTGACTAGTCTGCTACTTCCTATAAACTCTCTGCTACTAGTTAATAAACTGTGTGGTCTGACTACTCTGCTACTTCACATAAACTCTCTGCTACTAGTTAATAAACTGTGTGGTCTGACTAGTCTGCTACTTCACATAAACTCTCTGCTACTAGTTAATAAACTGTGTAGTCTGACTAGTCTGCTACTTCTCATAAACTCTCTGCTACTAGTTAATAAACTGTGTGGTCTGACTAGTCTGCTACTTCACATAAACTCTCTGCTACTAGTTAATAAATTGTGTGGTGTGACTACTCTGCTACTTCACATAAACTCTCTGCTACTAGTTAATAAACTGTGTGGTCTGACTACTCTGCTACTTCCTATAAACTCTCTGCTACTAGTTAATAAACTGTGTGGTCTGACTACTCTGCTACTTCACATAAACTCTCTGCTACTAGTTAATAAACTGTGTGGTCTGACTAGTCTGCTACTTCACATAAACTCTCTGCTACTAGTTAATAAACTGTGTAGTCTGACTAGTCTACTACTTCTCATAAACTCTCTGCTACTAGTTAATAAACTGTGTGGTCTGACTAGTCTGCTACTTCACATAAACTCTCTGCTACTAGTTAATAAACTGTGTGGTCTGACTAGTCTGCTACTTCACATAAACTCTCTGCTACTAGTTAATAAACTGTGTGGTCTGACTACTCTGCTACTTCACATAAACTCTCTGCTACTAGTTAATAAACTGTGTGGTCTGACTACTCTGCTACTTCCTATAAACTCTCTGCTACTAGTTAATAAACTGTGTGGTCTGATTACTCTGCTACTTCACATAAACTCTCTGCTACTAGTTAATAAATTGTATGGTGTGACTACTCTGCTACTTCACATAAACTCTTTGCTACTAGTTAATAAACTGTGTGGTCTGACTAGTTTGCTACTTCACATAAACTCTTTTCTACTAGTTAATAAATTGTATGGTGTGACTACTCTGCTACTTCACATAAACTCTCTGCTACTAGTTAATAAATTGTATGGTGTGACTACTCTTCTACTTCACATAAATTCTCTGTTACTAGTTAATAAACTGTGTGGTCTGACTAGTCTGCTAGTTTACCAAAACCTTTTGCCACTAGTTAATGAGCTTTGACTTTTTACATTTTAAAAACAACACTAGTGAAAGCACAATGATGCAACAGGCACCGAGGTTATTTTCTTATTGGAAAGAATTTTATGTTTTTTACCTCTCCCAGTGGAAACAAAAGCAGTATAGTTTCATGATAATAAAAATCTGAATAAACGATCTGTTCTCGGCTTAAAATGCCGTCATATCCCAGTGGTATGACAGATAACTTATACTGCTAGAAACCGGGTTTCGATACCCCTTGTGTGCAGAGCACAGATAGGCCTCTCTGTAGCTTTGTGTTTAATAACAAACAATAACGTCGGCTAAAAAAATTCGGGATTTGATTTCGGTCGTTTCAAACAGCAAGTTTTGATTTCCTGTTGTTATGGAAAATTTTATTAATTAATAGGCAATCCTTTTCATATCTGTCAAGGTCATGCACGAGCTTATGAAAGACTTCTTGATTTAAGTTACGAATAACCAGTAACATACTTAGAGAGAGTTAATTTTTAACCTTTTCAAGATATTTGATATAGAGCGACCTCTGTACAAGAACATCGAGATTATTCAGCACACGGAAATGTCTGCAAGTTCGGCTATTTTGCTGACGACACTCCCTTGTGTCGAACTTCCACGAGATGAAATCGTCATTCCCGTCAAACTTTATTTCATATTTCATGCCTGTTTGTTTTTTTTAAATCTAAATTTACAACAACATAAGATATTGTCGTGATTATCGTGTGCATCGTTTACCCTACAAACGCTGATAAATATATTATCATGTTACACTCGCCTAAATCGTTCGCAACAAATTTCGGTAAATTCAGGAAACTATTTTTAATTCGGAAGTTAACATTAGCTAGAAAAAAATGTTCAAATAATACGAAACTTTAAAGTACTTTTTTGTTCTTTTCGATTGTATTCTTGTCCAAGATTAGTGAGCAAAAATCGAATCTCCTAAATTTGTCGTATTTATTTTGATGCTGGGCTTTCGCTCTAGCGGATATGTTTATTATTACGTTTCACTTTCGATTGCCATTTTGTCTTACCAATTAAACTTCATTAATATGGGTAATTAATGATTTCAGTGTGAATTAAATTATTGTTATTCTTAACAATAACAACAAAGAATGGGAATATTCGCGTCTCACTAACAAAAGACTTTTTCATTTGAAAACAATTCTGTTTCCATAGCTGTTGAAAAATGTAAGAGTTATTTTATAGGCCTATATCACCGCGCCATTTATAGGTTATTTTTGTGGCTTGGCATGGCCAGACAGGTTAAGGCGTTCGACTTGTAATCTGAGGATCGCGAGTTCGAATTCTCGTCACACTAAACATGCTCGCCCTTTCAAACTGTGGGGGCGTTATTATGTTACGATCAATCCCACTATTCGTTGGTAAAAGAGTAGCCCAAAAGTTGGCGGTGGGTGATGATGACTAGATGCCTTCCCAGTAGTCTTACACTGCTAAATTAGGGACGGCTAGCGCAGATAGCCCTCGTGTAGCTTTGCGTTAAATTCAAAACAAACAAACCAAACCATTCTGCCAAAGTAAACTTTGACCTAAGTTATAAAATAAGCTGTTTTATTTTCATGCTGGCAAGTTACATTATATAACTCACAGCACAGCACAGATTAAAAGAAATCATTGCAAGCATTCTTAAAAATTAATCTCAGCACATTTACGTGAGCTACATAGTTATCTGATAAAATTTTGTGAAGCTCTCAGAAAAACATATAAATGTTATATACTTTGTACTTAAAAACAACCAAATGAACGAATATTTCTTTGTTTGTTTCGATAAATCCAGCACAGTTTAGCGGTTTTATAATATTTTTAAATTTATGGAAACACGCGTGTATAAACAAGTATTTATTAATGAATTGTGTGAAATATATATATATATACATTAGTTATGTACTCGTTTTAATAATGTTTGTGCTTTTTTCATTTTTTCTAATATTCTTTGCAACTCTGCACTATAGTAATATGCTTGCTCATCTTCAATATAGTACCGTGAGTACTATGTTTTACCACCAATGCATCATACGTTATTGGAGGTCAAATCAAATGCCATTAACACGTGATACCATCTCTAAATTTTTATAACCATCAGTACATAAACAACATAGTAAAAACACTATATTATGAACTAGAGAAGTCCCCTAAAATTAAAAAAAAAAATCCATTAACTCAGGTTCAGGACTATTATGCAACAAATATATCGAATTTTGACAGTAAGTTAAAAAAATCTTCATTCACACTAATGCTTTTGTAAGTTTTCAAACTAGTTGTTGGTTTGTCCCCACCACCACCAATGGCAAACGTTATGTCTACAAACTCACCTAACTAGAAACTGGGTTTTTATACCAGTTGTGGGCAGAGCTCAGATAGCCCATTGTACAGCTTTGTGCTCAATTAAAAACAAACTTGTGGGTTTATATTTATGTGGTTATTGTCCGAGTCCTCTGGTGGGACAACGCTAGCCGTCTCTAATTTAGCAGTGGTTATTCTTTTACCAACGAATAGTGGAATTTACCGTTACATTATAATACCCCCACGGCTGAACGTCGAGTGCCTTATCCATCTGACCATGCCGGGCCTAAGAGAAAGAGAAAATGACAAATATTCATGTTTAACCGTTGGCTGTCGCGTGACTTATTTATTAATTTTCTCCTTAGCTTGTAGTGTAAAGTCGTTTCCAACGCCAAACGGCACATAGAAATGTCTCATCTTTTATCACTTATAACTTTCCTATCATATCTTTTAATGGATTATTTCTGGTATGCTTAGGCTGTTAGTGAGAAGAAAGATTTTGCGATATATTCCATCTACTTTGTGCCAATCATTGGTTGGAAGTGCAGCATCATTACTTTTGCTGTCATTATTGTCAATTTTGACTAGGAGATTCCAGTTGACGATACACATCTGACATAATTCAGAGTTGAAAATAATTATCTGACATGGTAGATTTAATAGAGTCAGGGTTAGATGACACATAACTATCTGTATCAGAAAAAGAACAAAATGGCTTATCATTACCTGAACCTTGTTGAGATAATAACACTATGTAACACATATTTTGTTCCTGGATAGTATGTGTTATTTCTTAATTGCTTATGTTGTAAAAGTGCAAAAAATGGCCATTATTCCCTTCATACTTTGCTTTTGTGACCTGGACACTGAAATTTAGAAATTAACCTATTTTCTACGTAAAAACGGGCAAATTTACACTTTTTCATTTACATAAGATCTAAATAAAACAACATATGATTTACATGTATTTATACTAAAGTTATACAAAATGAATAAAAATGTTTAGAAGTGAGTAGTTTTTCAAAATTTGCGACTGTAATGTAAATCACTTTCACGTGTCAGCCACCAAACATAGTCTCCCATCATGTTTTATTTATACACTCCTTGGTAGCCGCGTTCAAAGTCCAGTATATCTTGGTAGAAGCGCTCGCCTTGCTCCTCTAAGTATGCTCCCATGTTCTCCTTGAATTTATCAAGATGAGCGTCAAGGATATGGACTTTCAGGGGCATCCTGCACCCCATTTTGCCGTAGTTCTTCACCAAAGCCTCAATCAGTTCCACACAATTTTCGGCCTCGTGATTGCCAAAGAAACCCTGAACCACTGTCACAAAGCTGCCCCAAGCTTTTTTTCCCCCTTCCTACTGAGTTTCTTGGCGAATTCTGTGCACTCCAGGATCTTCTTTATTCGTGGCCCAACGAAGACACTAGTTTTGACCTTTGCCTCAGACAGCTTAGGGAAGAATTCTCGAAGGTACTTGAAGGCTGCAGACTTCTTGTCAAGAGCTGTGACAAACTGTTTCATAAGACCCAATTTTATGTGCAATGGTGGGAACAACACATTCTGGAGGTCCACTATTGGCTTACACTTGACATTGTGCCTCCCCACAAAGAACTTGGTCCGTTATGGTCAGTGCTTCCTGTTGTAGTGCGCTGCAGTGTTCCTGCTGTCCCACAGGCAAAGATAACAGGGAACTTGGTAAAGCCTCCTTAGAGACCTCTCAGGAATGCCACCATTTTGAAGTCTCCGATAACCTCCCAGCCATTCTCGTCATACTTCAAGGTTTCTAGCAAGTTCTTAACGCTGTTGTATTCCTCTTTGAGGTGCACCAAAAGCCAGAAGAAGAGACGGATACTTATTCCCGTTATGGAGCAGAACAGCTTTGAGGCTTCTGGATGAGCTATCAATGAAGAGGCGCCACTCGTTCGAGTTACAGGCAATTCCAATTGTCTCGCACAGACCGGATACATTGTGACAGAAGCAGGCATGCCGAAATATGTCTTGTTGGCTTCACACACTTTAGTAGATGCTGTCACAGAGTACTTTTTCGCTCTTGTCTTGATAAATTGGCCACATACATAGCAGAATGCGTCTGGTGAATGCTTGCACTTTTTAATGCCATCTATGATAAAATCCATTAGGTCGATATGTTCTCTTAAACAGAACTAAACTGAAGTGGTGAGACCCTGTATATATATTTCTATGGAACGTTCTAGAAAATTATAAAAGGTTCTTGAAAATTCTCATAAGTTCTACAACATTCTAGAAGTTTCTTGTAAGTTCGAGAAAATTCTCTATCCACTACTTAGCACTAAATCTACCTGGAATGTTCTGGAAAATGGGTAAACTTGAAAATTTTATTACCCAGGTCATAGAAGCAAAGTTTGAAGAGAAAAATAGGTATTTTCCATTTACTTCAGGCATAAACAATTGGGAAATAACACTTTCTGCCCAGGAACAACGAAAAGTAAAAATTTTGTTACATAAAATGATTTAGATGTCAATGAGCATTTTCATGTATTCATTCAGAATTAATTGTTTGCATGTTCAATTAGACGTTGCAATCTAAAAAGAACAGAACAGTGAGTTAATGAAACTGCTATAGAAAACACATGATGAGTTTCAGCGTGCTCTGCCAGCAGGTCAAGCAGCACACAGGAAATATATTATTACCGTGCCACGTGAACCGCCGGCAGGCGACGGTTATAAATATATATATACTAACGGTCTATGGTAGTCAAATATTATCATATGAGACCACAAAATAAAATTACATTAGCCTAATTGCTTTATAATGCTGACAGCACAGCTGTAATAACAAATTTATAACATTGCGACAGCCAACGTGTTAAACAGCAAAGAATGGATCATCATGAAATTTTATTTTAAAACATAAAGACATTAAACGTTTAGTAAGTCCTCTTCGTCTCGCTCATGGTGTGAAAAACGTAATCTGAATGATTCGCGGAAAAACTAAACAAAAATGTGTGTGTTTTCTTATAGCGGGGAACAAATGAAAAGGGAATCATACGATCTATCACTGGAGACGTAGCGGAGGTTTAAAAAAAAATCCCATACCCCTAAAATAAGAGAAAATAATTATGAAAATGCTTCACTTTTTACGAGTGCACAAAGCCGTGTTTCCATATCCCACAAGTCATTTTGTTACATACGATGACCAATAGATTACATAGAATTCTGAAATGTTTCAAATGCCAGTTTGTACTCTTTCTGTATCGTCTGTTAAAATAAACTACTTTCCTAGAACGCAATCAACAATCGGCTACGCTTGCATGGTAGCCTGAAACTTACGAACGAAGATTGCGATATATAACCATTACCTGTGTGAAAAGATTAGCTCATATTTACAACCTTGAGGCCGCCGATCAGCAGGAGAGTATATGATTATAAAATAGAAATAACTTTAAACACACTAATGTCTCTATAAGTTGCAAAACCACTGACTCACTTCTACTATGCGATTAAGAAATATTTTATTGTTTGGTCTAACTCGAACTTCGGTGAGGTCGTAACATTCGGTTTACCAGCAAAGGATATCCTTATGACAATCAGTAGAGCAAGATTTCGCCAGAAGATGGCAAAAGTATTCACATGACAGGCAGTTTACAGCACCGTAATATTTTTGAGCTCTAACTACACGCAGAAATTTAGAAAAGATAACAGAATAAATATGTATATCCTTGTTACAGAACAGTGTAATTTATTGTAAGTTCGGAAACTCACAGCTGATCTATAGATGACAAAAGTTTTAATGACCAACCACTGACAAATTTTTTTTTTTGAGATTTACATTAAAAAGATAATTTTTAACATTACTTTTGCCTTATAAAAACACTTTTATATGTGTTTAGAGTTCCCTGATAAATCGGTGGTAAGTTTCTGAGTTTATAATAACTTTGAAAGTCAGATTCGAACCCCGCAATGAACAAAGAACAAATAATTGCGTTCCGTAATGTTGTGTTAAGCAAACAACTTACATTTTGTTGGATTTAAAATGTAAACGTTTAAATGTAAATACAGGTTATTAAAAACCATAAACGAATGAAAGTTACAATTATTTTTCATCAGCTTAATTAGGATAATACGTTTAACGACTTTAAATTATATAACAATAAAATAGATTCAAAATTTACAACTGCGTCACTGAGTAGAAATGGCATTTGATTGAATGTAATTTTTTTTTCACAATTTGATGAAATGTTTGTCTTAACATTAGCCGAACAAAGGATTGACTGCCACTCTTATGACCTACATAAAGTTGAAATTTCATAATACGTTCAGCAACATCGTAATGTGAACATTGTATTTTCCTAACTACATAAAAAAACTAGCACAGAAAGTCCTTGAGTAGCTTTTCGCGAAATTCAAACCAAACTACATTTTGTCACATCTACAGAACACACACTTAGTTTTTTCAACCACGTTAACTCCATACACCCAACATTAAGTTTACCTGTGAACATGATAAAACTAACCAAATAATATTTTTTAACCTCGAGAGCACTAAAACCGAAATACAATTCAAAAGAGAAATCTATAGAAAAATCCCTCATACTAGATTGTACATTTCCTGGGACTCGGCAAATGAAGCAAAACAAAAACTCAACGTATTAATAAACCAAATAAACACAGCCACAAAACTATGTTCACCTGATAAAATTAACGATGAAATCAACAAAATAAAATAACACTTCATCAACATCAACAAATTACTTCCAAAAACTGTTGAAAAGATTACACACAAACCTAGATCAACAAAAAACAAACAACAACAAATCCCAAGATACAACAAACTACAAAACCTTACACTGCTGTATACTATATGTTCATGACATCAGTGAAAAAATAACCAACATTTGGAAAAACTTATAACAAAACACAACATTCCAGTAAACACCGAATTTATTCAACAACCAGTTACAAAACTAAATTCCATACTATGTAAAAACTACACTGACAAGCACCACACCAATATAATTTATAAAATACAATGCAACAACTATCACGACTTGTGTATTGAAGAAACAAGCAGAAAAATGGAAACTAGATTCAAAGAACACAAAAAAAAAACCCTTCACACGTTTTTGAACACTGCAAATCAAATAAACACAACATAACCATAGAAAACACCAAGATATTAAGTAGGATGTGTTTTTCTTATAGCAAAGCCACAGCAGGCTATCTGCTCAGCCCACCGAGGGGAATCGAACCCCTGATCTTAGCGTTGTAAATCCGGAGACATACAGCTGTACTAGCGGGGGCATTAAGTAGGGAAACAAATATAAACAAACGCAAAATCAAATAAGCCATATTTATACAGCAACTAAAACCAAAATTAAACCAATATAAAGGAACACCTTTATACCTAATTTATGACCTAACATCCAACTGTAACGCCCCCCTACAATCCCGTACCTGTTTATACTCTCGTCCCTAAGACATGTGTCCGTCAACGGTCAGTTGCAAACTCTCTCTTTGTTAACCTGAAGATGACCTAGGAATATCGAAATATTTTTCTCCGTTTATCAATAAAAGTGTTAATACCCAATACCAGCCATTCTGAGATAATATTTTAAACAATTACGTATTTTACCCAACATTTTTCTTTACTTAAAAGTTAAATATCTAACTTTCATGCAGATCCTAGTTTTAACTATGTTCGTTAGTTAATTTTATGTTATTCAAGATAATATATTTCTTTTGTCAGGTCTATTTTTTGTATTATGTGTACACGAAATAAAGTAAATCGTTAAAATTATTGAAACAAGAATTTTTTAAATTTATTTTACCCAAGCGTCACCTAGCGTCAGATATAAATTAAATTAACTTTGCTCCCTGTTTATGAAACAAAAACCAGTACTTAGTGTTGTCGTTATCCAAGGGTCGCGTGTTCGAATCTCCGTCGCACCAAACATGCCGTGGGGGCGTTATAATGTCACGGTCAATCCCACTATTCGTTGGTAAAAGAGTAGCCCAAGAGTTGGCGGTGGGTGGTGATGACTAGCTGCCTTCCCTCTAGCCTTACGCTGCTAAATTAGGGACGACTAGAGCAGATAGCCCTTGTGTAGCTTTGCGCGAAACTGGAAAAACAAACATAGTTTTGTTGCTGTTAAGCGCAACGACTACACAATTGAGTGATTGTGATCTGCTTACGACGAGTATCGAAACCCGATATTTAGTCGCGGATGAATGGTTTATAGAACAGCTCTGAGTTGCTGCTATTTATTTTAACCTATTTAATTATTATATTTGACCACACCCAAGTCCTCATATATTAAATTATTTTCTTCCTGCCTAAAGTAATTTCAGTTTGAGGGTAGGCTGGTAGAGATTCTTATGAGTAATACAATAAATCGGGTTAACGCGCTAACCACACTTGCTATTGGTGGCGCACACAAACCAAAAGCTAATGAAACGGGGAAACAGAAGTCTCAAAGATTAATTTACTGTAATCTTGCCTAATTAAATTTTTTCAAGAGTGGAGACTGTTGACGATTTCCTCTTGTTAATTTTAGAGTCCTTGCACACGTGAGACTTACCGCTGAATAACTGAGGTGGGAAGATATGTTTTTATCAATTAGGTACGAAAATTTTGTTACGACTTCAAACATTGAGTAATATTTTTTTTCGTCAGAAAAATGCATTTAAAATTATATAAATGAAACATGAAGGGTTTATCAACTGATAAACATGGCTACCGACAGAAATATTTTTAAGGTGACAAAACATGTACATGTATGTAGTGCATAGGCTTTTATAGTGTAAGCCTAAGACTAAAATAATATGTGTTATGTGTGCTTAAACGCAAACACAAATGTACAGTTTTAATGGCAGTTGCTAAAGGTATTTATTGTAACTTCGACATTAAATCTACATTACGCAACGTGTAATTTTTTGTGACGCCTGACATGGTCAGACGGTTAAGGCACTCAACTACTAATCTGAGGGTCGCAGATTCGAATCCCCCGCAAATCAAACGTTCTCGTCCTTTCAGCTGTGGAGGCGTCATAATGTTACAATCAGTTCCACTATTCGTTGGTAAAAGAGTAGCCCAAGAGTTGGCAGTGAGTGGTAATGACTAGCTGCTTTCCTTCTTGCCTTACACAGTTAAATTAGGGACAGCTACCGCAAATAGCCCTCGTCTAGCTTTGCGTGAAATTAAAACAAACAAACATTTTTTGTGAAATTTAAGGGGATGGGATGCCCTTCCTGTGGGCGCCCATCCTGATGAAGTGGGCATACCACACTAAATATTGCAGACTACCAAGAAATATTAGTCATGATTTGGCAAGCGGGATGTATATAGGTTACAACATTATTTACCATTGTTTTAAACAGAACGCCCCCAAGTATTTCAACACAGTTTCCACGAAACCACAAAGTAAAAACACAAGGTGTAGCCTAGATCAGTAGGTGATCAAAATAACAGCTTTAAAGTAACAAGAAATTACGGATAGCGGTTCCAGAGACACCTTTAATTGTTTTTTGTTTTAATTATTATAGTATAAAAGATTCAAGTACAAAATTATGAATAATATAATAATCAGTATGAAAATAAATGTTTCCTTGCACTTTCTTACGAAGAGTTTTCTGAAGCTTTAGTTGCAGCCTTAAGTAAAATTAGTAAATTTTACCAAACGTAAAAAATAAAATCTCAATATTGTTTGTTTTTGGAATTTCGCACAAAGCTACTCGAGGGCTATCTGTGCTAGCCGTCCCTAATTTAGCAGTGTAAGACTAGAGGGAAGGCAGCTAGTCAGCACCACCCACCGCCAACTTTTGGGCTACTCTTTTACCAACGAATAGTGGGATTGACCGTAACATTATAACGTCCCCACGGCTGAAAGGGCGAGCATGTTTGGTGCGATCGGGATTCGAACCCGCAACCCTCGGATTACGAGTCGCACGTCTTACGCGCTTGGCCATGCCAGGCCTATCTCAATATTATTAAAGTTCATTAAAAACACACATATTGTCAGAAGCTCTCTATTGAGTATTTCAAAATAATGACAAAATATGAAACCTTCACTCGCTTACTAAGCGAAGTTAATATTTTCTGAACGTTTTAAAAAACATTCAAAGTTTGAATGGCTTCAAAACCAGGTGTAAATGATATTTAATTTGTGTAGCATGTTTACTGTGCTTCCAGTTCCGATGTAAGGGGACCGAAGATTGCAAGGAATGTTCACTTGCTTTAACTATTCGCATCAGCATACAGTAGTGTGTTGTCTGTCGGTGAGTCAGTTGACAATAAAATGACGTCACATAAGTGACGCTTAACGTCGCAGTTTGTACTACTGTGACGCCGTTAAAACGTGCGCATACCACAAATTTCGAAAAGAATTATGCATTCTGTAGGCCAAAATACAGCATAAAATATGAACTTCAAAAGCGATAAATAAAAATGTTTCATACTCTTCGTTTTTGTTTTATTTGTTTTTGAAACAGAACATTTTGAATGACCCTGTGGAAGTACATCTAGCACATATATGTATACATTATATCTTAGGGTTATCTGATACGTCGCAGTGCGCACATAAAATAGTCCGGTTATAGATTAGTGGATCTTTATATTTAACTTTTGTTACTGCTTATGTTCTTGTCTCTCGCTAGTACAGCGGTAAGTCTACGGATTTACAACGGTAAAATCAGGGATTCGATTGCCCAAGGTGGACTCAGCAGATAGCCTGATGTGGCTTTGTTATAAGAAGAAACACAAACACGCTTACGTTCTTTATCGGTAGTATCCTGGCTATGAAGTACATATTGCAGGAGAACTTTGAGGTTTGCTGTATTAAGAGCGGAAATCTGTCCGTGCTTTCCATACACATTTAGTCGTAACATCGTGGTATTTGTGCTTATAAAACAATGTTCGAATATTTCTGAATTTGAAGTGACAGACTAAAGAAACGGCAACTTAATCAATACCCATCCACAGATAACTCTTTTCGCTTTTCTTTGCCAACAAATTTCAAAATTGATTGTCACTACACAACGTCCCTCACAGCTGAAAGGACAAGAAATTTCGGTGCTGGGATTCAAACGCACATTTTAAAGCGAAAGCACTAACAACAAGGTCATGCTAGACCTACGTTCAAGTCGTTTTACACGTAAAAAAAAGAAAAAAAAACAGTAAATGGGAACATATTTGTTTTTTTAATGTCACACACAACTACTCAAGGGTTATCTGCGCTAGCCGTCCCTAATTTAGTAGTGTAAGACTAGAGGAAAGGCAGCTAGTCATCACCACCCACCGCCAACTCTCTGCCAACGAATAGTGGGATTGATCGTAACTTTATAACGCTCTAACGGCTGAAAGGGCGAGCATGTTTGGTGCGACCGAAATTTGAACCCGTGACTTTCGGATTACGAGTTGAACCCCTTAGCCCATCTGGCCATGCTGGGCATGTGAATATGCTCTGACATATAAATTAATTAGGATATCCCAAACTATTTTTAAATCCGTCAATCTCGTGGAAGAGATGTGATTACAAAACGCTCGTGACAACCCTTATGTATTTGTTGCTGTTGAAAACAAAATTATTATTGTAACTTATTTTGTCGTTCTAGAAATGACGTCATTCTCAATCTTGCAATTCACCTGAAAGTATGCCAAGGCAAAATTCTGAGTATTGAATCATTCTAGCCTGTTTAAAATGTTGCAAGCAAAGCCATTTACGTGCAGTTCTGTCATTTTATTTATATTTAATTTAATTAATACAAAATAGACTATGTATTGCCGTTCATGGAACCGTGTGTGTGTTTTTCTTATAGCAAAGCCACAAAGGGCTATCTGCTCAGCTCACCGAGGGGAATCGAACCCCTGATTTGAGTGTTGTAAATCCGTAGACTTACCACTGTACTAGCGGGGAACTCGTTTATACAAGAGTAGCCCAAGAGTTGGCGGTAGGTGGTGATGACTAGCTGCTTTCCCTCTGGTCTTTCACTGCTGAATTAGAGACAGCTAGCCCTCGTGTAGCTTTGCGCGAAAGTAAAATACAGGTGAAAAGTAATATGTAACTTTAAATATTGTAATTTGAGTTTCGTGTCAAATTCGAGTGCTAAGGCTTTAAAATTAGTCATTAAAGAGAAAGAACTTTCAATCATACTTACAAACAAAAACGGTGTTTATAGTGCTGCGTATAAATATAAGTAATTTCATTAAAATCATTCAATCAACTTGTAGTCGAGAAACTTATTTGTAATTTTGTTGTTCTCACGAGTTAATTAGCGAAACAGCTAAAAACGTGTTGGATTTATTTTTCAGTTCTAACGTGTACTTATGATATCAAAACGTGTCAATTTAAATGAATAATTAAAGTATAATGCATTTCTGTATGCAGTTAAAACTGTTTTTTGCAGTCGTCAACGGCCTCTTTCAAAATGTAAATGAATTCTACATGTATTGGCATTACTCTCTCTCTATATATATATATATTTATATATATATATAGGCCATCTTGAAGAGTCTTCAAAAGACGGAAAGTTTATTAAAAGTCGTCGTCTACACCTGATTTACTTTCGTAAACATGCTCACCCTTTCATCCATGGGGATGTTATAATGTGACGGTCAATCCCACTATTCGTTGGTAAAATAGCAGCCCAAGAGTTGACGGTGGGTGGTTATGACTAGCTGTCTTCCCTCTAGTCTTACACTGCTAAATTAGGGACGGCTAGCTCAGATAGCCCTCGTGTAGCTTCGAGGGAATTTAAAAAAAAACAACAACAACAAAGTTTTCTAAACTGGTTTTTCATAACTTTCCCTACAGTTGTTATTTGGAACTAAATAGTTGCTGCCCATTTATCAAGAAGACTCTGCCCAACACCCCTATAAAATAAAACTTTCTCATATTTTTATTCTAATTACTATTGTTAAAAGCACCATTTGTTCTGTGAAAGTAACTATCTATGTGTGAAAAATTGGAATGTTTATACAATAAAAATTGTTCAGATTTATTTTTACATAGTTGTATATTATACACACCCAAAACTTTTATAAATCGAAAGGCCCGGCATGGCCAGGTGGTTAAGGCACTCGACCCGTAATCCGAGGGTCGCGGATTCGAATTCCCGTCAGATCAAAAATGCTCGTCTTTTCAGCCGTAGAGGCGTTATAATGTGATGGTCAATCCCACTATTCACTGGTAAAAGAGTAGCCCAAGAGTTGACAGTGAGTGGTGATGACTAGCTGTCTTCCCTCTAGTCTTACACTACTAAATTAGGGACGGCTAGTGCAGATAGCCCTCGTGTAGCATTGAGCTTAATTTAAAAACCAACCAACCAACCAATCTATGAAATCGTTTTCTGGAAGAACTTTCATGGTTCCAACAAGTGCATTATCTAACACAAGTTTAAGTTTTAAAAAAGACTCGTACTGGCTATTTAATCTTTCCTCGTGGCGCCATTACCTAGTCTCAGTTGTTGCATATTTTACTTTAAAGAAAACGCGTTGGAGTCACAATATAAAACAATATTTGTTGTACTCAAACAAATAACCCGATATCTGCTATATTACGGGTATATATTCAATTTCTCATCTGGTTATGACATCCTAAGGTCCAGCGCTTGTACAGCGGTAAGTCTACGGATTTACAATCCTAAAATCAGCGGGTTCGATTCCCCTCGGTTAATTCAGCAGATGGCCTGATATGGCTTTGTTATTAAAAACAACAACACAGACACACTAAGAACAACATACACACCATCTGTTTCTAATTATTGCTAAACATCTGTGTATATAAAACAAATTCGGGATTACCACAAGTTTAATACCAGGTACACATGCCTTACCTAAACGTCTTTTGTACTTTAACACCTTGTTTTTTCTGTTCAACTTAGAAGTTTTGCATTATATCTCTAGAATTAAAACGGTAAAAGTCCAACTAAAATGGTATGCTTAGAAATCTCCGTGTTTTATTGAAGTTTTTCGTTGTTAAAATAGATAAATATATATAACATATAAAATTCCATACCAGATATGATAAATAAATGTATTTATTAGAATATTATTCATTTTTGGATCATTTGTTAGTTTGTCTATAAATGCGAGGTACAATAAAGCGTCATGTATATATATATAAAAGAAATATGGTGATTATAATTGTGCAGTTGAAAAAAATCTTTAAGAAAAGTGATGGAAAAACATATATTTGCTGTTTGTATCACACAGAGCTAGTCTACGTTTGTAAGCTAAAAAAAAAATTTAGAAACCAAAATCAGAATCGTAATGGTGAATTATATTTCAAGACGGCTGTAAAGGGCATTAAAACGTTTATGAAAATAAAGTAGAGAACAACTTTTCCACCTTTTTAGGTCATCTTAAGGTTAACAAAGAAAACGTTTGCAACTGACCGTTAGGAACGCAGTAGTGTATTGTTTATTGTTGAATAGCACAGATATCCCATTCTGTAATTTTGTGCTTAACCCCAGATAAACCAAACACAATTATTGTTGAATAAGCGGCTAACAAGTTGTTGCCCTCTAGTACCGTCCCCGCTGGAACAGTCCACTAATTTACAACGCTAAAATCAGGGGTTTGATTCCCTCGATGGACTGAGCAGATAGTCAGGTGTGTTTTTGCTGAAAGAAATCACTCACACACCATCTAGTGCTACAGCGGTATGTCTGAAAACTTACATCTTTGGAAACCGGGTTTTGATACTTGTGGTGGGTAGAGTACAGCTAGCCCATTGTATAGCGTTGTACTTAATTTTAATCAGTCCACTAACAAATTGTTAATCTATCACTTCAACTTTTTTTTTTTTTACAATTATGTTACCTTGAATATTAAGAACATTTCCAACATTATGAACTAAAACAAATTTTGAATCCCAAAAAGAAAACTGCAAAACGATTAAGTCTACATATTGGATTAAATTTATAGTAAGACAAGTATATTATTGGCTTTTGAATTTTAATGCATGGTCATGTTCTGACACAACATTGCTCTTGAATTCATATTTGTACACTATGCATTTTGCAAAATAAAAACAAACTATTTTTTATTTAGAAAATATAGAATGGGATGACAAGTGACAGTTTAAATGAAATTTTAATTAGAAAAATATTGTGGTAATTCCCAAACTTTTCTGGAAAGAAAGAGGGAAAGAGATATTTTGTTATTGATAATAATTCGATTTAGAAAATAATACAAATTAAAATGAAATATGCTTAAAGTATTTTCTTTTGTGTTTCAGTATATTTACAGTAATCGACCCCTGTTGATTTGAGTGTAAACAAATATCAAACTATGCCTTATAGGCTTGGAGATTGGTTTCTTAAAAATACAGTATGTCGAATGTTGAATTACGAGTAAGTAATATATTTTATCTTTTTTTTTTTAGCTTTAAGTTTAAAATCGAAGAATGTATTCTATTCAGTAGACAAACGATCATGTGCATGTTATAATTCATTATCAGTAATAAGCAACTTGTCATTTGTTTAGGCGTAGGCACTAAGGCTTATCCATATTTCCAAACGTAAATTTAATTATAATTTAATATTTTGATGTCCTGATTTTTTAAATTTTAATCTTAGGTTTTACATACGGACTAATCACAATAAAACTGTAGAATCTGCTTAAAACATACAACATTTTTGGAGACCTTTTTCAAAAATTGATGTGCATTATATAATTGGTTAAATACGAAGTAGGTTACTCTTACAAATAATGAAGTTATAATACTGTTTTACTTAGTAAGTTTTAAAATACGTTACCAGCCAGTATCTGTCATTCTAGTAAGCGACGATTTGGTTGGACCGAAGTTGTTGTGGGCTTGTATATATGAGCCTCACCATGTTAACTGTTTTAAGATAGATTGTCATTCCTTTTAATTTTGGTTTGTCATCTACATTTTTGTGAGTAACTGAGAAGATAAAGTATTCCTAGTATTGTTTCTACAGCTGTTCCCTTTCATAAAATTGTGAATTGTAATTTTTACATTCAATACAGGTTTAATTTACAGTCATGTGAGTGTTGTATACTTTACAGAAAGTATTTTTATTCAAATAAAAATTATAGTTTTAAATTTTAAACTGCTTTTATCATCACTTTTAGACTAATATTTGATTCTCTTATAACATATAAACTATATTCTATGAAGAAAAATATCTGTTTTAAAGTGTGTGAATTGCTATATGTTCAGTAAGCAGTTCAAGTAAGAAAATGGTGTGTATTTAAATGTTTTTTTTCATGGTTTTAATTCATGTTATCAATTAAAATAAGTTATGTAGCTTTGTGAATTGCTATATGTTCAGAAAGTAGGTCAAGTAGTGATAAGAAAATAGCATGTATTTAAATGTTTTTTTTTCACGGTTTTAATTCATGCTATCAAATACAATAACTTGTGTAGGTTTTTGGATACTGAGTAACATTGAAAATGATTAAGTAAAGAAACCCTATCAACCTTTCATGTTTAGAAGATGAGAAAATGAAATTCACTGTATCCATATTTTTATTAGCCTAATGTAAGGGTTTCACTCATGCAAATCTCTTTTTGTTTGTATTTTGCACCTCATGACTTGCAAAGTTTCGTTTTTTGTATTTTTATGATAAAATGAAGAAAAGTAAAATATGATTTTTCCATAATAAAATTACGATAGGTTAGAAAGCAAGATGAAACACCACAGCATTATCGCTTATTATTTTAATACTTTTTTATTTAGTGGAGGTTTCATATTAAGAAGAGTGTGTAAATAGCAGACTAGAAACCAGTATTGAATTCTCCAAACTATTTAGTTTCATTGTGCTGTTTTATGTTATTTCCTGATATGTAATTTGATTGAAACTAATTATTTTTTATAGCAAATGGTCCTCAGCTTCAGAGTGTCTGAGCTACAAGTTCTTTTGGGATTTGCTGGAAGGAATAAGTCTGGAAAAAAACAGGAATTACAGTATCGGGCCTTAGAACTTCTCAAGCACAGATCTACACCTATAAATATGAAAATCCAGCAGCTACATAAGTAAGAAAAAGGTTTTGTTTAGTTTTAATTATGTTGAACTGGTAGGGAACCTGGGTGATAACTTTAGTTCTTGGTTGTCCACGTGTAACCTGGGTGATAACTTTAGTTCTTGGTTGTCCACGTGTAACCTGGGTGATAACTTTAGTTCTTGGTTGTCCACGTGTAACCTGCATGATAACTTTAGTTCTTGGTTGTCCACGTGTAACCTGCGTGATAACTTTAGTTCTTGGTTGTCCACGTGTAACCTGCGTGATAACTTTAGTTCTTGGTTGTCCACGTGTAACCTGGGTGATAACTTTAGTTCTTGGTTGTCCATGTCTTTCTTCTTTACATGGAGATGTTTTGTCACATATGAATTTACTTGTGTGAGGTCATAGAATTCTGTTGTTTTTTTTTGTTGTGCTCTTATATTCTGGTTCTTGTACATGGTGGATTTGTTCTTTTATATTTGTTAACTTTTTCAGTATGTATGTTTTTCTGTAGTCTTACAGTGCTTAAACTTACTTTGGTAACCTGTAAAAACTGAACATTTGTGACTGTTTTTTTAAGTTGTTAATCTAAATTAACTAATTTGTTGATATTGTAACCTATAAGTAACTTGATAAAAATGTCTTGTTAAGAAACTTTCTAATTAATTGTTATTGTTACATTCCAAGTATTTAACATTGAGAAAGTAGGGCTAATTCTAGAATTGCTTTCAGACTGTTTTGTATGTAAGATACTTTGGTTTTGTGCTAAAAGGTTCATGATTATTGGTGTGGTTTCTGTCTTGATAGGTTGTGCAGGTGTGGAAAGTATTTTGGAGATGCCCCTACAGGTGTTTTATAATTTTTCTCTTGAATGGTTGATTGATATAGATGTTTGATATAATTTCTTTTCAGTAAACCGTTCTATATATGGTTATTTAGCATCGCGCTAAACATGCTCGCCCTCCCAGCCGTGGGATCGTATAATGTGACGGTCAATCCCACTATTCATTGGTAAAAGAGTAGCCCAAGAGTTGGCGGTGGGTGGTGATGACTAGCTGCCTTCCCTCTAGTCTTACACTGCAAAATTAGGGACGGCTAGCACAGATAGCCCTCGAGTAGCTTTGTGCGAAATTCCAAAAACAAACAAAACAACAAACAAACTTTATTAATAGTTAACAACAAATCTAAAACAGCATTGTTCCTATTAGGTTCCTGAAACAACTGGTGAAGAAATACATCTTGTTCCGTTTTCAAAAGCCTTTTATATCATGATTTGATCCTTGTCATTTCTCAATCTATATGCATGTAATTAAAATAACTCGTAGTTATGACTTAATAAACAGGTGAAATTTTAATCTCATTGTAAAGTTTCTCAGTAATTTCATCTGTATTATGTGATGGTCCATAACAAATTATCACTAAAAGTTTTTCCTTCTTTATTCACTAATATAAATTTTGATGGATTAAAACTTCTTGCTGTTATCTTTTATATTCTCAACTTTAACGGGTTGTAACTTGCATTTTAAGTATAAAGCCACTCCACCTCATCTGTTTAGTACCCTGTCCTCATTAAATAACCCATTTAACCCTTACCACTGTCTAGACCTAGTTTATAACTCTTTACAGCTGAATTGTAGCCCTTGGAAACAAGTTAGCCCTACTCTATTTATATATAAACCATCCATTCCCAAAAGCTCCTTTTTGTCTACTGAATTGATTCCATAAGTCCACCCACTCAATCTACCCATTTTTACATATTAACCTGAGCCTAGCATTCAGTCCTAGTAACCTATTTATAATTTCACCACCAAAACTACTTCTCTGATTTATCTAAAAAAAATTAAGATGTGGTCTTTGTCCTTAAATGCTTTTAACAACCTCTGTACTCATCCACGTTTCTCTGACCTACCTTTCACAAATAACAAAATCTGCATTATTGCTAATCCCATTTATTATATTACTTGCTCTGTCAGTTACATTCACCACCCATACACCTAGAAAGTATAATCTAATTATTCTTACTCTTATTACCTCTTAGACAATCCTGTCCACAAGTATTTTCCAAGAATCATTTACAACTATAACTTCTAAGTTTGTCATCCATATCCTTCTCTGTTCCCTTTTTTCCTCATTTGTACAAACCAAGGGCTGAAATCTGTTGCTCAATATAACACGTTCATTACATTTAAACCCACTACTTTTAGCCCTTCTAGTACTATTTCTAACTTCCTGAAAGTTGTTATTAGCTGATGTATTTCTTACATGTAAAAACTTAAGGTCCTTTTGAAATCCTGCTGTCATTTACCACAGTTTGCACTTCTAATCTGTTACAGTTGGAGATATGTAATTTTATGTACTTTGGTAAACTCAAGATTTTGTTTCAGGGACGGTTGTTCCATTGTGGGATTATATTGTTTTAAATATATGCTTTTATCTGCTCTTTGTGATGACTTAATCTGAGGTCTTTGGGTAGTTTCTTGTACATTCTGTAGTTGATAATTAACTACTGGTTGTGGTTTATTAGTACAGTGTAATTTCCTTTACCTGATGGAAGTGGGACGTTTTTATTTTAGTTGGTACAAAAATGTTTGTCTTAGATAGGAATTAGCTGTAAATATTACTTGATCATAAAATGATCTACATTTTAAATATGGATATAAGAAACAAAGATGTTTCTCTAAACAGGCAAAGGTTTCCACCCAGTACATCGGTCATAAATTCTGTTGACCCATGCCATCTGTATGGTGCTCTGCCTACTCTTCCACATATTACAGGACTAGATGAGTCAATCACTGGAAATCAAATGGTACCTCGTAACAGCCTTTACTATGACTACACTTCTCCCAAGCATGCTGTTTCCAGTGATCAAAGTCTCTATAATATGGGCAAATACCCACTGCACTCGGATGTTCGCCTGAAACCTTTACCATTCTATGATGTCCTTGCAGAACTGCTCAGACCAAGTAGTTTATGTGAGTATATTGCACAGAACAGTGTTTTTCTGGTTGGTAAATCATAAACAGTGAATAAACATGTTTTTGTTAGAGCTCTGCCCTAATTACCTTGCACTTATCAACACTACTCATATGTGTAATTTAGACAGGCTGCCACCAGAAACCTCTTTCTGTCCATAATTTGAAGGCTCTTAACAAAAGATGTTATTACTACCATTTTTGAACATATCCTTGTAATTTCAGTGTTTCTTATTTTTGCGTGATAACTTATGCATCCATATTTTATAAATTGTGTTATATTCTCATGAACTGATAATTGTCGTCACATTCTCAGAAGATGTAATTGCGAACTACATGTATACTGTGTTACGTTTATGTTTACATGTCTTTATTTTCCACATTATGTGAACAGACCTGGCAAGCTCCTCGAGTCTTAGGGGAGTCCTGAAAAAGTCCCAGAAATAAATATATAATTTTCAGTTTTGTTCCATAGGTTTTGAGTTTTTCAATAAAATCAATCATTAACATATTTTTATAGCTAAAATTAATTTATTCTGTTGGGATAACTGTATACAATGTTTCTAATATCCTTAAGAAGCACGGTGACTGATTTAACAAATTTTTACAAAAATCTGAATGTGCTTATTAGTATAGAATTGTGCTTCCACCTAAAATATCTCTGAATGTTCTAGACTTTATTGGTTATTTACTTCACAATGGTTTTAAAACTCTCTGTAGCCAAAGATACATGGATCTCAATGTTTAAAAACACAGTTCCGAACACTATTTTAATGAAAGTTTTGCTGGTATATTGGCTTTCTTGGATAAAAAATCAAAATTAAAAAGTACATTAGCTTTACAAGTTTATATGAAAGTTGTTAATATTTTAATAATGAGATGTGATAAACAAATGCATTTACATAAATATAATTACATGTGTTCCCTTAAAAATTGAAAATTTTATTTTGTCAAAATGTGTCTTGTCTGTCCACACACGTTGGCCAACAATATGTTTAGTTGTCAATGTCTTTGAAATTTCTGAGTATTGCTTAATTTTACGTCCAGGTGGGTTAAGACATTTGACTCGTAATTCCAGGGTCGCAGGTTCGAATCCCCATCACACCAGCCTTGCTCATCCTTTCAGCTGTGGGGGCATTATAATGTGATGGTCAATCCAACTATTCGTTGGTAAAAAGAGTAGCCCAAGAGATTGCAGTAGCTGGTGATGACTAGCTGCCTTTCTTCTAGTCTTACACAGCTAGCCCTCGTGTAGCTTTGTGCAAAATTCCAAAACAAACAAACAAAAACAATTTTATGTTAAATTAATTCAGAGGTAAAGGACAGTGATAAGTACTGTAGCTTATCTTAAAGCATTAACCATTAAAACTCACTGACTTTGTTTTCCCAAGGATAAAGTGCTGAATTAATTGAAAATCTCATCGTATCAAATTGTTAAAATCATTTGCCCTTGAAGAAGTTTTCTACTTTACTAAAAAATATCTCAACCATTTATATCTATCTTTAGGCAAAAATACAACAACAAAAGAGGTGAAGTGTAATAGATTTGTTGACACAC
The DNA here is from genome assembly GCF_004210375.1 of Tachypleus tridentatus. Taxonomy (NCBI): domain Eukaryota; kingdom Metazoa; phylum Arthropoda; class Merostomata; order Xiphosura; family Limulidae; genus Tachypleus; species Tachypleus tridentatus. Next base: position 26,356,309 of record NC_134835.1, read on the forward strand.
TTTTCCTTACACAGATATTTAGGGTGTTGTTGGATTGGCCCAAAACCTTGTGTATATTGTGAACTGTGTTGTCTGAGCATTTGTCTGTCACCCAGTTGTGACAGTTGCTTACTGTGCTGCACTTTAAACAGTTGTGCATGCAGATAAACCTCAACATTCACTTCTGAAATGATAGGAGAAAAGTTACCAATAACATTGATGACAAATTTTATTTAACAAGCAGGATGTTCTACACCAGGGGTGTGCAACATTTTTCGTCGGTGGGCCATATAACCAACTTCATCAATCAAGCGGGGCCACTTAAAAAACAAGCTTATTCGTGTACATGCACAATAAATTAAAAAAAATTCTCAAAATGCAAGCAATAATATTTTATATTTTTGCATGAGTGATCATTTTAGTGCGACACTTGAAATTTAGAGTCCTTGCAGAGCTTGTCAATATCAGCTTTGACAGAAGTGGTTGCCACTCTTAACTGACTGGTCAAATGTTCATCAGTCAGCTGACTTCTACATTTGGTTTTGATGAGCTTCATTTTGGAGAAAAATTGCTCACAGCAGTAGGTGCTACCAAAATGGGAGGCAATTCTTTGTGCATGACGGGACAAATTGGGAAACTTTTCACGTACACAGAGTTTGTAAAAGTCTAGCAAACTGTTTTCAGAGAATTTCCTTTAGTGTCCATGTCAGCCTGCAGTTCAATGAGTTCCATTTGGCAATCATCAGGACTGTCTTCCACTGCCAAATCAAAAGGTTGAGCGAACAATTTCAATCTAATTTCAGTTTGTCTGAAATCTGGAAATCTGTTTGCAAACTCATCATGCAGCTTTTGTACACTGGTTCCATATTTGGTGCAATCCAGATTAAGAAATTCCAGTTTCCTAGTTGCAAGACATGTAAAATGGGTCAATATGGCTCTTCTCAACTGAACCTGGAAAAGTTCCAATTTCTTCTCAAAAGCACAAATATGCTCAAACAACTTATTCACAAGTTGACTTTTCCCTTGTAGTTTTAAGTTTAAATCAGACAGATGCTGTGTAATGTCTGTGAGGAATGCTAAGTCATTCAGCCAGTTCTCATTGCTCAAGAAGTCCACATTCTGACGTTTGCTCTCCATGAAGAACTTAATCTCCTCTCGCAGATTTCAGAATCTCTTCAAAGTAGCAGCTCTACTAAGCCAACATACAGCAGAGAAGTACAAAACATCTGAATACTCACTGTCCAGCTCATCTAAAAAAGTTTTAAATTGTCGATGATTTAATCCTCGTGTTCGAATATAATTTACGCATTGGACAACAGTTTTCATGACTTCTGCAAAATCCAGAACTTTGGTGCACAAGCTCTCTTGGTGAATAATGCAATGGCTTACAACTACGTCTTGTGCTCCAATTGCAGTTAGAAATTTCTTGGTGAATCCATTTGTCCTACCTGTCATGGAAGGAGCACCATCTGTTGTAACACCACATAATTTATAAGGATTCAGTTCAAACTTTTCTACAACCTTAAGCACTTGTTCACAAATATCCTGTCCTGTGGTTGTGGAGGAAAGGCTTGCCATATCTAAAACCTCTTCGAAAACATCAAAGCCTGCAGTAACAGCTCTGATGAAAATGACAAGTTGGGATGTGTCATTGATGTCAGTTCTTTCATCCACACATTCTTCACACGAATTCAATCTCTCTTTCAAAGTTTCTTTGATGTCCTCTGAAAGATCTTTTGTCCTGCGTGAGACAGTAAAGCGGGAAAGGCTAGTTTGCTCCACCAAATATTTTTTCTCTGGACATGCATATTCTGTGAATATTGTTAAACAATTTTTAATAAATTCTCCATCACTGAAAGGGTTTCCCTTTTCTGCCATACATTCACAAAGCTTAAAACTCAGTTTTGTCACCAGTTCTGAATTTTTCTTGAAAGTGGTAAAAACACCTTGTTGCTTTTCAATGGATGTTTTAAATGTTCAATTTTGTCCTTTCGTGCCTGACCAACAATTTCATCAAACTGGGAGGAGTGCTTAGTTGCGTAATGTCGCTTAATATTGTACTCTTTCATGACTGCAATTGTAGTTTGACAGACGAGGCAGACAACACCTTGATTATGTGGGACAACAAGATATTTTGTGCACCATTCACTGTTGAATAACCTTCCTCATCATCAATTTTTCGTTTCTTAACTGCTGACATTTTACTAGTCCTGAAATCAAAACAAAAATTATTCTCACGAAAATAGCAAAGTAGAAAAAACATAGAATTTATTTACACATGGAACCTCTTATGGACAGAAACACATGTTTCTAAATTGGCATCCCGATCATAGCCTTCCGGTACTTAAATTAATTGAGAATAGCAAAATACAGTGTGACCTCGCCTATTCGCGGTTCGCCATTCGCGGCCCCGCATATTCGCGGGTTATGCGCGAACTGCGTTTTGTAGGTCACAGAGACTGAAAGGGCTTTTCGAGGAGATTTCTGTTGTATTTACTCAATCAAGCCGTTTTATCAATTGTCGTCTTCACCAAACAAGATTGACTGCTATTGGCTGACTGCCTCAGCTTCCCAACAACGCAAACGGCAAAGCACAGCCCGGTAACGCACGGTACAATTTAGTGAAATACATAACAGTATGCAATATTGCTACATTATTACTGCATCAATGAGTATAAGTATCATTAGTGTTTGGGAAGCATTTCATATAGTATATAATCGCATACATATACGTTTTAAAACTGCGTCCAATATTCGCGGTTTTTCGCTATTCGCGGGAGGGTAAAGAACGTAACCCCCGCGAATAACGAGGTCACACTGTACATAGAATCAGATGCATCTGAAAGCAAAAATTTTAATAAATTCAGTAAAGTCACAACAATATGCTAAATAATAATCAATTTACCTTCAATCTTTTGTAGTAACTGTAAAAGGTAATAAAATTTTCACCAATAATGAATGACGGACAGCAGAGGTTGGGGAAAATTGTCGCCAGCGGGCGAAGGCGAGGTTCAGGACATGACGTTGAGTCGTAGACAATAGTGCTAGTGCACGTCACCTATTCATGCCCTAAGGAGGCCGACCAATCGAATTCGGCCTGCTCCTCTCTAGCAAAGATAATTTTAGAAGTTTGTCGAGTCGAAGCCTGGGAATCCTGTAGGATCGATGCTTTTAAAAATATTCCATTTGCGTTGGATTACAGATCAGGCCACATGGTTAGATTACAACAACTAGGGCCACACTAAATGGCTTGGCGGGCCGGGTTGTGGCCCGCGGGCCGCCTGTTGCACACCCCTGTTCTACACTAAACTGTCAGGAATTAACCACACTATCATTCACATTTCAAAATGTGGTGTAACTTAAAATAATTGTTGAGCATTTAAGTTGTGCTGAGAACCACTGAACAATAACATATGGTAAATTACATTTCAAAATGTGGTGTAACTTAAAGAATAAAAAATGTAGTTTTACCATATTTATTGTTCAGTGGTTCTCAGCACAACTTAAATGCTCAACAATTATTTTTCTTGGTGGTGGGTGGTATAAATAGGTCACAACTTTGGCTCTGAGTGAAACTTAAAGTGTACCACAATTAATTTTTTTAAAGTCCATGAAGTAATTTAAGATCATAGATTAAATTAAACTTTTCATGTAACTGGGGATGAATATCTTTATTAGATAAACTCAAATTTATCACATCACGGGATGGGTGCTTCTACTTATAATCTCATATTCTTTTATGTTGTGAATTCATATTGTTTTTGTTTGGAGTCAGAGAGATGCTTTTGGTAATAATTACTGTTCAATTCAGACTTTTATGTCATCAATAAATAACAAACATGAGTGGAATAAATGTACCTTTGCCTATAACTTTACACATACAGATACACAAATTTGCCAAAGAAGGTTTCACCAGCCCAGCTCACAGTTAAAGCAGTCATTGAGGTCAGTAACCAATTGTTAAGGAAATCACAGAGCTCATGAGTGATTAACTATATTGTGGAAGTGATCTGTAGGAAAAACAAAACATGTTAATTTTTTTGTTATGATTTTGTACCAGTTTTCTTAAAAATTTGAATAGGTATTTTGTTCTTAATTATACAAACATAAAAAATATTCAAGAAACAAATTCTTTTTTATCTCCTCTTGATTTTGTTAATTAAATCACTAAAATATGTTGATGTTAAACTTTTTTGAATCTTATAGGCCTCATATTTGTGACACATATCGACCAGTTTGTTTCTAAACCTTTGCCAGTTTTAAAGGCTTAAACCAGAAATTAAGTGAATCTTGTTCATTGGAATTTTCATATTATGAGATTTATTTCTACTTTTGAATTGGACTGATTTAAGAGTAAAAAAAAAGCTTTGAGTTATCGTCCTAGGAAGTGAGTGGAGATTTTTTGAAAGTAAATGAGTATTACTTTCTTTTCTTAAGTGCCCAAAAAACCAGGGAGGTTCCAAGAAGATACCTTTGCTTTTCATATCACACCACAACAGGCTCACGATATAGCTATGTCAAGGTATGTTTTTTGCCTCTAAATCTGAATGTTTAACTTCATGGAAAATGAAGAAAGAAATTAATTTTACTTGTGGCTTGAAGTAAAAATTCATTTAGTTTTATGTTTTGCTTCAGCATTTGCCAAAGTGTGGGATTCAACTCCTTAAGGTTCACAAATGTTTTTTTTTTTTGGGGGGGCATGAGTGGTTAGGTTAGAGTCTGTAGTGTAATAATCCAAAATTTTGTTTTAATATATTTTTTCATTGATGAAAGTAATAAATATTTACTACAACACATATTTTAATGTGTATCCATGTGTTACGTCTGATTTAAAAGAAAGGTAGGTGGTATAAACAACCACATTTATTAAAGAGGAGTATGGATGGCAAATATTTGGAAAATGTTTCACTCAACCATTGTTTATAGAACGTAAAAACATTTTTGTAATAACTGGTTTTTCCCACAGTAATATGAGGTGTGTGTATGTATATACTGATAGACAGTGTATTCCCACTGCAATGTGGGTCCTACTTTGCAGTTACCTCCAAAACCTAGGATACATTTTGTAATTCCACATTGTAGCTTGTGTCCTAGGATCTTTTTTTTTTTTTAAATGTGCAGTGTATTTTAAAAAAATTCATGATAACGTGTTTTGGTTTATAGCTTGAAAATTTTATGGTTATAATATAATTAACTGGAGGTTGGTATTTGCTGTTTTTAATGCAGCCCTTCTTCATGATTTTGTTTATTCATTTAACTTCATTTAGGTGTAAATTATTTAATTTCACTAAAATATATATATACTTGAATTACAGAAGGTACATTTATGTTTCTCAGGAACAGTGATAACAGTAACTGTTACCTTATACATTTCACTTTCTTATTGCAAACTTTTTCTCTCATTGATAATATTAAGACTTCCCACAAGTACAAAAACTTTTCATTAATGCTGTAATTTTTATGGAATAGTAGATGACATATATTGAGTGTTTAAAGAAATTTAACTTTCCAAAGTGTAATGTTTTTAACGTGACCAGGCTTACACACCTATATCATGGTCCCCGGTGGAGTAGCAGTAAGTCTTTGAACTTACGAAGCTAAAAACCAGAGGTTTGATTTCCTCCTCAGTGGACACAGCAGATATTCTGATGTGGCTTTGCTATTAGAAAAAAAACAAAATTCAACTTTTTGAGATTATTTTGTTTTTTGGTTTATGAACATGCTTAGCTTGACATAGACATTTACTAAGTTAGGTAGTTAGTGAGCATAATTCAAATGTTTTATTAGATTTTTCATGAAACATATTTGTTTCTTTCTTTTTCCCAAATACATTGTTATTATTAGTGTTATCTGATGATGGTATTTGAAGCTAATTTTAAAGTTAATACTTTGTGAGAGAAATTTTATCATAAACATTAGACTTGTTGGTTATGAGTGCTTAATATCCTTTCGGTTTTTAAACCGTAATCTGTCGGTTGTGGGATGTAATTATAAAAATAAGTTCTGGTTCATGTGAACTGTCAACAGATTTGTATTATATTATTATAGAGTCACTTGAGTAAGACAACTTCATGAAATAGATAAATCAGGTACACTTCAACAGTTTCTCTTAACGTGCTATGGATCGGAGATTGAGTGATGACGCTGTGATATTGAAGTATTGGACTCCTACTGCCTAGAGTTGTTACTACCCCGGATAACTGTGTTTGCATGCTTAGCCTTGCCAAATATGTTTGAAAACATCATAAATGATATGTAAACATTCTTGATACAGTCATAACATGTGAACATTCTTGATACAGTCATGACGTGTGAACATTCTTGATACAGTCATGACGTGTGAACATTCTTGATACAGTCATGACGTGTGAACATTCTTGATACAGTCATGACGTGTGAACATTCTTGATACAGTCATAACATGTAAACATTCTTGATACAGTCATGACGTGAACATTCTTGATACAGTCATAATATGGAGAATAAACTGAAATGTAAAATAAATTGATGTCATTAAGAGTTTCATATGATTTTCTTGAACTGTTATGAACTTTGATGTGATACTATTATTTTTCCACCGATCAAAGTTTAATACATATATAAAACTGTCATTTTGAGTGTAAATGCTGGTGTTATGAAATATGTAGGCTTCAAGTTTCCACCATTCTTATTAAATCTTTTGAGAGAGTACTTGACAATTGTTTTTATTTTCTTAATGTGGGAGTTTGGTAAACAAAGCTCATTGAAGGAAGGGGGGGGCTTGGTTTTCACAAAACTTTAAAGTGTCATTTTTTTATGGGTTGGGTAAATTTAATTTATAATGTACTTCAACGTTAAGACTTTAAGAACTAGTATAATTGAGTTTATTTCAAACATTTTCTTCTGTGACTTTGTAGGTTGAAATTCTTGATATTAATTTTTGCATCTTTAAACAGTTATATCTAAGAAATTATAATGACCTTTGGAACTTGTTAAATATCTTTATCCTTTTAGAACAGGGAGCAAAGATTATGGTATTCAAGTCCAGATGCGTTTTTGCCTCCTTGAAACTACCTACGAACAGGAAGATAACTTTCCTCCAAGCATATGCGTCAGAGTCAACTCGAAAATGTGCTCTCTTCCTGTTAAGTATTGATACTGTGTTGTTCGTAAACAAAACCTTCTAGGTTTCAGTGTGCTGGCACTTGTTCAGAGCCTTTAAAACATTCCTTGTAAAGAAACTTTTACTAGTGGTTTAAAATTCACAACTTGGATATTTTAAACTTAAATTTCTTTTAAGTTATAACTCTTTGTTATCTTGGTATAAACAATATTCTTTGGTGTCTGTCAAGTACACAAGTCTAATTCTGCATACAAAAAGGCAGGTTTTACATATCTATAACCTTCAACTTGTTAAGATTAATTTATTCTTTTTGGCCTGCTGTTTATCCATTAAGGAAACTATTTATGATAAAGTGTGTAGTTTTAGATCTAATGATGAATATGTAAGGTTATGCTTATATTGATTTAGCTTAAGAGTGTACAACAAGCCTAAGGTGATTTTATTTAATATATATAACATAAAGGATGTTTTAGTTAAGAACCATTGTGTGTTAAAATTTAAAAGAAAACTGAAAATAAATACCAACACATTGTTAGTTATGTAATGTCATTAGTTCAAAAAAGTAAAATTATGATTTATCCATAACTTTATTACATGAAATTATTGTTACAGTCGATATAGATTGCTTTAAACATTTGTAGGTGTTATAAAAACAATTCCATAATATATGTATGTGTGACAATATTTTCAGAATTAATAAGGTCTTAGAAAAGGTTGGATATTTTTATAGGTTTTGATAGCATTTTTCAGTAATATCATCTTTTCTTTGACAAATAGGACTTACTGCTAGAAAATTAAATTTAAAGGCTTTCTAAGTCCTGAGATGTCAAAAGCTGAATACTCAAGGAACCAAATTACTCCATTAGGAAAAACATTAAGATATTTTTAACATGGATTAGTTTGTCATAGAACATATTTGTAATTAATCACATCATTGGAAGTTACTTAATAATGTTCAGCAAAGTTAGTTCAGAATTACCAAGTGATGGTTAGCAAGAAATGCTTTAAAGATATTAAGACTTGAGTATATTACTTATACAATCAAAATATGATAAATATAATCCTGCCAGAATTTGTAAAGCTAGAAGTTCATATTTTTACTATGGATTTCTGATAAAGGTCTGTTTTATAAAATGGTTTACTTGAACTGTTTTCAACAAGTAAATCAACAGTATTTCAGATTAAATAGATTAATTAATAGAAACCATAATTTAGAGATTGTGTGCAGAAGCTGAAGCTATAACTGAAATACACACTAAAAGCTGATTTCAAACTGAAAATTAGCAAGGATAGAACTTTCCTGTCCAAAACATTAAACATACGTAGCTACATAATGACGAGAAACCTGAAATAAAAATGTATCTTGGAACAGCTGGTATGGGTATTAACACTTTTATTGATAGGGAGAGAATAACGTTTCATCTTTCCTAGGTCATCATCAGGTTAACTTGAAGATGACCTTTGTTATCCTGAAGATGACCTAGGAAGGTAGAAACATTGTTCTCTCCTTATCAATAAAAGTGTTAATACCCACACCAACTGTTCTGAGATACATACATAGCTACTTGAAGAAAAAGTTTAATTCATAATCCAATGATTCAAACAGATAAAATGATGTTTTGACAATGGTTCACAGATATCAGGTTCTCTCTTTTCTCTCCTTCTACATCAGGACTTTTTATTTGATCATCTGAGATGTATTGTTGGCTGTGACAATAAACACAAATAGTTAGTGATTAATAATAAGTTATGCGTCCTGAACACACACAGAAAATGTCAGTCCAAACATACTTGACAACACTGAGTACATCTAACTGGTTTTTGTTCATAATACATTATAAAACAAAAATTATTTTGGTTTGTATTTTGTTCATATTTTCTTAACATTTTATTGTACTTTTCTGTTTTGTGCGTCATGGTTTCTTTAATGTAACCATGTATAAGTTACACATCAGACTAGGTTTTTGTAGCATTCATGTTAGAAATTAAGTTGATAGTGATTTCCATGAGCTTTTGTTTTCTTTCTGGTCTCGCTCCTACGTCACTTGTACAATTTCTGGAATATATCTAGACGCTACAAATACATGTCTATTTGTTTATGAGTGTATTTACTCTATATGCAGTTTATGTTATCTGTCAGCTGTTTAGTTAAAAGATTCCATGGATTCTACTTGTGCCATATTCAAAGGCTGCATTTATGCAGAATTCTGTATTATATATTTTACTAAAACTTCACAAGAAACACTGCATTTCTAAAATTTGGATGTAACGAGATCTACTGATTACCAAAGTAAATTTGTGTAATGTAACATGAAAAATGTTCCACTGCTCTAAATCTCCTCTTAAAAACAAGAAGAACAACAACAGATGTGTATATATTTAAAAACCATAGGAGTTCAGTAATAAGAAATAAGTTACCCTTTCATTAGGCTCTTAGTTGAAAATTTAAAAAGTTTTGTTATCACAATAAACTCATATTATCTGATTAGAAAATGAATTTTCTTGTTCCCTATTTGGTTTTAAACTTGGTACGATAAAACTGATAATTAAACATTTTGTACCACAGTATGTATTATATGCTATTAACTGTTTGACATGTTTAGGTTACTTTAGGATCATATAATTGACACTGATTAATAATGGAAGTTTCTTTTCTTCTGTGTAAAAAAAAAAATTTTTGGTTCCAATGTTGCACAGTTAACCTTTAAAAAGTTGATTTGTATTGAACCATCTTTATAAGAATAAAATGTTAGTGGCTAAAGTGGAGAATTTAAACAGTGTTGTTAACAAAATAATACTGTATTATTTGAATAGATTTCCTAGTTTTATTTTTATTCATTCTGTAATAGTTTTCAAATTTTTAAAAATAAATGATCACATGTGCTGTTTTCCAAAATTTTGGTTGTTTTTCTAATTTTGTATGTTGTTTCACTTTGTATTAAGGCTACTTGAAAGATATCTAATATAGCAGATTTTTACTTTGGCTCAGCACACATTTGCCTGATAAATAAAATTAATTTTGACTATATGTTTCCCTTGGTTAGGTACACATGTTCGAGTCCTTGGTTAGGTACACATGTTTGAGTCCCTGGTTAGATACACATGTTTGAGTAACTGCATATTTATAAATACAACATTTAGGGCTCTAACATTGTCATGTACACAGTACTGTTGCAAGTAATAATTAATTGAAAGTTTTACACTTTGAGAAATGCACAAGCTTAATGTACAGCTTTAAGATATCGAGCATCTCTTATGTAACAACTGAACACTCATACATGCAGTAATATTAGGCACTGTAGTGATGTAGTACTGTTTGTATATTAACTTAGCTAATCAGAAGTAGTCTTACATTAGAAAATATCTATTTTGATAGAACAGAAACAGTGTAAGTATTATGATGTAAAATATAGGTGTTTAATGTATGTTTATATGTTCAGTCTGACCTTATGATTTTATATTTGTATTCATAATTTACCATTAACTGCTGTTTCAGTGCTATAATAGTAATGATGGTGTGGTAGTGATGCATATTTATACTTGTGCACCATATATATATACATCAAGCACAACACTGCTGTTTCAGTGCTATAACAGTAATGATGGTGTGATAGTGATGCATATTTATACTTGTGCACCATATATATATACATCAAGCACAACACTGCTGTTTCAGTGCTATAACAGTAATGATGGTGTGGTAGTGACACAGTATATTAAAAATAACAATATAAACAAAGTACTTGTCCATTAGGCATGATGTAATGGTGAAACTTGCCATAAAAGGATATTAATTTTTTACCCTTGCTTTTTAGATTTTTGAAACTTTTTCCAGTGTCAGAAATTCATCTAATCACTTCCCATATTTGGAATGAACTGTTTAAATAACCTGTTCCTTAGTACATTTATTTTTATATTAACAAAGAAGCTATTGTGGTCTACAATAAGCTATTGTTTAGTCACGAGGCACTTCAAAAAACTTTGTATTGGTTATTTTTCTAATCGTACAGGAAAAGTTAGAAATAGTCTGTTTAAAAGTGTTTCCAATCATATTGTGTGTAACACCATATAAGGTGCTTAAGAGACTTGTTTATCTTATTCAAACCATCTTGTGATCTTTAAAATGATTTTTCTTTCTTTCTTTCAGAACCCCATTCCCACCAACAAACCTGGGGTGGAACCTAAGAGACCAAGTCGACCAGTAATTATTACAGAGTTATGTAGACTGTGTTCCAATTCCACCAATCATATCAACGTGACATGGGCATCAGAATATGTTCAAGTATGTTTGAGCTAGTGTTACTTCAGCTTATTAAGGGTTATTCTTATTTTTCCATTATAACATAAATTTATTTGAGATCAGCTATGAAAATGCTTAAGTTTCGTATCAGAATAAAAGTGTGAAATCATGAATTATAGTGGTTTTGGTCCACTTTCCAAAGTATTTGTATTTCTGTGAACCATCACTTGTTTACCAAATACTTCACATATAATCAAGTTTCATACTTTGTTTTTTTTGTGGGGGTTGGGGGGTGGAGGAGGAACATTTGTTTAAACCTCTGCTTAACACCCTAAACCTGATCAGTTGCTGCTAGTGTCTAGCTGGCAATCCCAATTTACCCATTGGATGGTAACAATGGCCAATAACATTTATGTCTCTTTGGCTGAAAACTAATGTAACCACTTTATTATCTACTTTTTTATAAATGGACTGGAAATTTTATAAGGTATAGTGATAATTATCAGGAAATTGTAAAAACAGTTTTGGTAAAACATGCAAAATATTGTGGATTTTAGAGTTAAACCAACTGGATATTCATATCTGCTTTTTTTTTTTCCTTCAACCACAATTGTTTTTGTACAGTTGCATCTCTAGAAGTTTGTTTTTAAATGATTTTTTTCTTGCATAAATAAGAAAGAGTTCCCATCTTAAACGGTCTTGAATATTGTTTGTTTGTTTTTATTGTACAACTTTAATTTTATCATTGTGATATCCATTTTCTGGTCTAATTTCAGTCTGTCTTTAATGTTTTCTTCTTCTGTGATTTTATTCTGATCCAGTTTCTGAAAAGTTGCTCAAAAGCTTGTGTAGAATTCTCTTTACCCCCATTCGCAAGGTTGATTGCACTATTTCTAGTCACTGTTTATTTTTTGATAAAGCCACTAGGTTTTATCATATGGATCTTGTTATTCATTCACTGTTTGTGTGTGTGTATGTTGTTTGAGAAAACACTTTGTTATAGTGTACTTTGTGCTTCCATTTGCTAATTTTGTATGAAAGCAACTATTTCTCCTGTGTTTCTCAATTAACTAGGACGTTTCCAAAGAGAAACCAGAAAGTCGGATGTCGGTCATTTGGTCAGAGTTACATTGTTCACAATCTTCTGCTTTTTGAAAATGGGATAAGATTATACTCTTCACTTGTTTATTTTATGTTTTAAATAGTTTTGAAACCAGTACATAGTATTTAGTATTTGTGATGGAAACTTACTGGTAACTGTAATCAGAACAAGCTAATTTATGGTAAGACAAATAACAAACTTATGTAAAATAGTGTTTACTCTCCATTGTATATTTTGGTTTTTGTGGTTAAAATTAAACTTTACATTTTTGAGCTTTAAAAGATTAAAGTGGAAGCCATAACAAGTAAAAATGTTTGAGTTACCTAGTTACAGATTTTGATTTTGAATGTAACCTTTATCATGTGTGAGTTGTGAATACTTTTAACAATAGATTTCCTTAATTTGACACCTTCTGGAAAGTCTGTTTTTCAATCATTTTATGTTTAACTGTAGCTCTGAAGAGGTCAGTTTGATACTGTATGTAATTGCTATTAATACATACACTACTTTAATCGTATCACCATGAGTATTGTTTACTGCACATGATAAAAGGTTTTCAGAATCTTACATTCAAAATTTTATTAAACTTCTTTTTGTTTGTGTTAAACCAATTAGTATAGTCAATAATCATAGCTTATAATCCATACTTTAATAGTATGTAAATTTTAAGTTCTTAATTACACAAGGCAATATTCTAAAAAATCTTGAATTTCTCTCAGTGGAACACATGATACATTTTCTCTTCTCTGTCTCATCCATCACATTCCAAAAAGTATAAAAAGGAATGTAAATTATTTACTATAAAGTCTTCATTGTTCAGACAAACCATAATTTTTATAGTCTTCAGTCATTTTTGGTTACAGAAGCTGTGAAACAAAAGTCCCGACACCCTCTGTCACATCCTCTCCTGCAGGATTTGTTAATAATTCTCTCTCACTTTTAATTATATATAACCTATTACCACCTTTCAATTGGCATATTGTAGCATGTTGTGTTCTGAACAGATAATCGTCTGTTTCTATCAGAGTGCAAGCTTTGTTCTTATGGGAAAGGTAATGACTAGCGTGGATGAATTTTAATGGCTCTTGTGATACAGTCAGAAAGCCAGAAAAGTTTTAAAAGTTAGACATGCATCAAAGAACAATAAAATAATAAAATTTAATTATAAAGCCCCTCGGTGTGAATTCCTGTACATGGTAAGGGGTCCTCCCAGGGAAGGTTCTGTTCTTCCAGTTTACCTCTTCTGGGATCTAAACATTCACCCACGTGTTTGCCGTGCGTAGTGACTCATGAATGGGAGAAGATGATCCTGGTGGTTGAGGGGTCCAACTTTAACACACCACTTTGGCCTTGAATTCCTTTAGACAGGCAGCCTTGGGGTTGCCCCCTGTGGGCCATTTGACTGGTCCATTTGAGCTAGGGTTAACCAAGTGCCAGTGTTGGATGTTCTCAACAGGTGTTGTGGACACTGTATCTTAGGCTGGTGTTTGGGTATAGTGCTCACGAAACCCTGGTGTTGCTGCCCTTGTTTGACATTGTATTGCATCCCATTTTAGGGCTCCATGGTGGGTGGGGTCAGTGGGCACTGAAATTCCTTTTTTTATTATGTATCATCCAAATAAAAACTTAAATAAAATAGTGAAAAAACAATTCATAGGTAAACGACCATGTTTTGAAGATTCTGAGCAGCAATCCTTAACATCTGTAACACCTGTTGTACCTCACTTTCTTATACTACATTCTATTTCAGACAAACCTTTAGGGCAGATGTCTCCCTTGTTCATTCAGAAGGGACTAGAGGGACTTGCTGGTTCTCCAAAGTCACTAAGGAAGCTTCGACCTGGTGACATATTGGTAGAAATATCCACACCTCAACACAATGAACTCCTCTTGCATTAAAAGGCAATTGGGGATATAGCTATTGAGGTTACACCTCATGCAACTTTGAATTCATCATGAGGAGTTATTGTTAAGAGAGATTTGAAAAACATCCCTGAGTTAGAGATTCTTGCTGGTTTCTCCACTAAAGGAGTTTCCACAGTGAGGCGTATCTCACAAAGATTGAATTACGATGCTGATCAACATCCTCATTCTGACATTTACATCACCTGTCCACCTGCCACCATCAAGGAAGGTTATCTTAATTACAGGATATGGCCATATATTGCAAACCCTCTCTGTTTCCAATGTAAGCGGTTCTCTCACTTGAAGACATCATGTCGTGGTTCCTTGAGGTGTGCTCATTGTGATGGCAAGGACCACGATGCTTATGAGTGTAAAATGGACCCACATTGTGTCAGTTGCAATGGCTTTCACCCGTTCTACTTTCATTCTTGCCATATATGGTTGGAGGAAAAAGAGGTGCAGCGTTTGAAAACAACACATAACATTAGTTATCCTGAGGCTCGGAAATTGCTGTCCGCCACTCCATCTTGGACATATGCTACTGCACTTCATTCCACAACTACAGTGGGAGTGCAGACAGATTTCTCTGTGCCTCCAAGAGAATCATTTTCAAAACAAATGAAAAGCCTTTTGACCTCCATGGTTAAAAAGGTCAATGAATTGACTTCCACACCCATCTCTGTTCCTCCCATCCATTCCAACAAACCTCAAGATTCACATCCTTCAGTTTCAAATACAGGCATTTCTTCGGATTTATCTTTTTCTTCCACCCCAAGATGCAAAACAATCATTCGTTCATGTTCTCAGTCACTGGAATCCCATCCTAATAACAAAGACCTGCCCAATCGACCCAGGGCAAGATCCATGGAGGTCAATAGACCTCCTCCAACTCAGGACAGTAAGGAAAAAAGACTTGGTCGTAAACAGAAGGATTCTCTAGCCACTTCGCCTACTCATCGTTAAAAATGGCCACCTGGATACAATGGAACTGTCGAGGTTTACGTTTTAATCTGGATGACATCAAAACACTGATTGCTTCCTACCATCCTGTATGTCTTTCCTTACAAGAAACATTTCTAAAACCTGCTGATACAGTCACCATTCGGCAGTTTTCTCTGTAGAGAAATTGACAGGCTGTGTGATGGACGAGTACATAGAGGGGTGGAACTATTGGTTGATCAGCATGTGCCCACCCTGTATTTGTCACTTAACACACCCTTGGAGGCTGTAGCCATCCGTGCTTCCTTGGGTCATACCATCACTGTTCTCTCTACCTGTCCCCTGGAGAGACATATGATTAATCAGACCTTGATGCTCTCGTTGAACAGTTGCCATCTCCCTTTCTAATCCTGGGGGAGTTAAATGGACATCATCCCCTCTGGGGAAGTGCTGTTATTGATAGGAGGGGTCGCTCTGTAGAGCGTATGCTCTCCGATTACAATCTTTGTCTTTTCAATACTAGTTCATTCACTTATTTTCATGCACTTAGTCAGTCCTTTACCACTATTGATCTCTCAGTTTGCTCCCCTTCATTATTCTCCCATTTTTCATGGAGGGTTGACAGTAATCCACTAGGCAGTGATCATTTTCCCATACTTTTGAGAGAGACTAGCCGTGGTTGATGCCACCCTACCTCGTTCCCCAGTGGAAGCTGGATCAAGCATACTGGTTAACATTTACTGCTCTCACAGAACTTGATCCTGCCATCATGAGTCAACCATCAATAGACAACTGTGTGGCAGCAGCAACTGACTGTATTATACAAGCAGCTGCTCAGTGTATTCCTAAAACCTCGACACGTTTTCCACGATATCCTCATCCGTGGGGGAATCCTGCTTGTCACTTAGCATGGAAAGCTCAAAAACAGGCCTTGGATACTTTCCGTAGATATCCCACACTTTCAAACTGCATCGCTTTCCAACGGGCCCATGCACATGATAGGTGGGTAAGACGTCAAAGCCAGCAGAAATCTTGGATTAAGTTCACAACTAGCATATCTTCTACCACCAGTTCCAAGGTCATATGGGACATGATTCGAAAGGTTAGTAGGCACTACAATTCTGTCCCCCTCTCGATCTTACTCTCTGATGGCCAAGAGGTAGCTGATGTCTGGAGCATTGCCAATACTGTAGGTAAAAGCTTTTGCCAGGTACCTAGCACTTCTACTTGTTCCTCCACCTTCTTGGCCATCAAGACTCGGGCAGAGCGTTCACCTCTCTCCTTTCGAACTGACTGTCTTTTTTACTATAATCGTCCTTTTACACTGGTGGAACTGAAAATGGCCCTTCATTGGTCTGGCAATTCCTCTGTTGGACCTGATGATGTACACTATGACATGCTATGCTATTTCTCTCCTGCTTCTCTTGATGTTCTAATTGTCTTTAACCGGATCTGGCAGGAGAATGTTTTTTCTGATGTCGGGCACCAGGCTATTATCTTATTTTTCTCTAAGCCTGGAAAGATCCCAAGATTCCTTCAAACTACTGTCCAATTGCTTTGACGAGCTGTCTCTGTAAGACCTTGGAGAAGATGGTTAATGCTCATCTTGTTTGGTTCCTCAAATCAAACAACCTCCTCTCGCCCACTCAGTGTGGGTTCCGACTACAGCACTCCACCACAGACCACCTAATTTGATTTGAAACATCAATCAGAGAAGCCTTTCTCAAACGCCAACATCTTGTATCAATATTCTTTGACATTGAGAAGGCTTATGACACAACATGGAGGTATGGCAAGACCTCCATATATATGGGTTACGTGGCCATTTACCCATGTTTATTAAAAAATTTTTAATGGACAGGAGATTCCATGTTCGTGTGGGTTCAACACTTTCCCGTTCTTTTGTACAGGAACTTGGGGTCCCTCAGGGCTGTGTTTTGAGTGTCACACTTTTCAGTATAAAGATAAATGCCATCACTGAACAACTCCCTCTCACTGTTGCGAATGGGATCTCTGTCAACAACTGACACGAGATGTGAAAGTATCGAGCGGCAACAACAAACTACCCTCAATCGTGTGCTGAAATGGACTACGGCAAACAGCTTTAATTTTTCTCTCCCTAAAACCGTTTTTATGCACTTTTGCCACCAACGGGGTATTCACCCTGATCCTGAACTCCGTATCAGTGAAGTTTCTCTGTCAGTGGTCCCTGAGACCAAGTTCTTGGGGCTTATCTTTGACCGTAAGCTGTCTTTTATACCATACTTAAAGCAGCTACGGGTCAAATGCAGAAGAGTGCTGAACATCCTCTGTGTCCTCTCTACCGTCAGTTGGGGAGCAGATCGATGTTCTATGTTAAAGATGTATCGTGCTCTTATTGGATCAAAACTCGACTATGGATCAATGCTCTATGGCTCTGCCAGACCCTCGGCCTTAAAGATGCTGGACACCATTCATCATCAAGGACTTCGACTCTGCACTGGGGCTTTCTGCAACTCCCCATTACAAATCTTATACGTAGAATCTCATGAACCTTCTCTGCACCTTCGTCGTTTGCAATTGTCTTTACTATATTCTTCGAAACTTCGTTCCTTACCAAAGCATTCCACCTGGGGATGTGTTTTCCTTTCTCAGTGGGCCATACTTTTTCAAAACATAGGATGTGTCATTGCTCCTTTTGGCCTTCGCATCCACGCACAATTGGATGAATTGGGACTGTCCTTGGATAATATTGCAGAATCCACTGGTCAGCCCATCCCACCATGGCTTATTACAGCCCCCAAATGTGACCTTTCTTTCAGTCATCTGAAAAAGGCAGATACTCGTGATTGGAAGTACCGTCTTTTATTTACTGAACATCTTTCGAACAACCTTTCTATTCCAATGTATACGGATTGTTTCAAGTCAGGTAATTTTGTGGGTGGTTTGGTTGTTGTGTGCAGAATCCCCTTTACAGCTTCTGTTTTCACTGCTGAACTGTATGCCATATCTCTTGCCCTGGATCATATTGAAGCTGAGCAGTACTCCTACTGCACTATCTACACTGACTTGCTTAGTTCTCTACTGGCCTTGGAATTGCTACATGTTGGTTCACACCCTGTTCTCTCTGATATTCAAAACCGACTGGTCCATTTCTCATTAACATCTACTTCTATCCAGTTTTTCTGGATACCAGGCCACGTTGGTATTCACGGGAATGAGCTTGCAGACATGGCAGCTAAATCTATCTGCTCTGGCACTATCACCACTGTGCCTTTTCCGTACATGGACTATGGTACTGTATTCAAGGCTCGGCTCCGTGCCAGATGGCAGTCCACTTGGAATGAGCAACGAGACAACAAGCCTTTTCCAATAAAACCCTATATTGGGCTTTGGCCGTCTAGCTTTCTTAAAGTTCGAAAGGAGGAAGTTGTTTTAACTAGACTACGCATTGGTCACAGTTTTTTAACTCATCGTTTTCTTTTATCTGGAACAGTTACACCAGTGTGTAGTTTGTGTAACATTCAAATCACTGTAAGCCACATTTTACTTTCTTGCCATCATTATGACTCTCAACAACGGCACTATTTTAAACATGTTCTGTCCCAAGGTTTGTCTGTAACATTGGACAGTGTTATTGGTGATGGTGACACTGTCCACCTTGATAAAGTTTTTAGTTTTTTAATGGCCATTAATCTTTTTAATCTCATTTAAGTGTTGGATATATATTCATTACACATTTGAAATTGGAAAATGGCCAGAACATTAAATCACTCGACACCAGGACTGGAAAGGCCAACTTCAGATTACTAACGCTGCTGTTTGAACTACCCATTAGTTGTCCTGGCAAGTTGTTATTACAATTTTGCTGCATGTCTTTTAACACTTTTATTACTTTACCTTTTAGTACTTGTCATAATGACACATAACACGGAACCAGGACTAGAAAGACCAACTTCAGGTGACTGATGGTGGTTCTTGTACTTGCCTGTTAGTCTTCCTGGCGGGTTATGATCATTACCATTCTGCTACAGGAAGTCCTTTACAACTTTTTAGACTGGATGTCAACATTGGTTTTATGTCATTTTCTGTTTTTAATTGCTGTTTTGTTTTTACCTTAATTTCCTTTTATGAATTTTACTGAATTTACTTTTAACTTTTCACAGATAACCTAGCTGCTTCATACCATGAAACCCCAAACCAACCAACCAACCTTTAATTATAAAGATATGCATAATGTTACTTAAAGCTAACTAGGACAAATAAATGTAGTTCCCTGTTCTGATTTGAAGCAATTCAAGAAAGAAAAAATTGAAATGCATGTTGACTTTTTTTTTGGTAGTTATGAGGTTGGTCAAATTGACCAATCCCATATAGAAATACGGTTGAGGAAATAACAAATAAAATAGTGTTAGTGAAAACAAATGTTTGAAATATATTTAAGAGGTTTACAGATCATATAAAGGAAAGTTGAGAGTTTTGAAATGAGGAAAAGTATGTATAATCTTAACATGAAAATAACTTTGTACACAGACTATTCAAAACAGATGCTCAATATATTCATGGGCAGATCTTTATTTTAGTTTATTATAAATATTCCACTTAAAAATATTATTTTTTGTTTATGAAAGGCTTATAATGTTAGCTTAAAGACTGCCAAATTTGTGAAAAAAACACATTATATTGAAAGTTAGAAACATTAAATCTATAATGTCTAACCAAGTACAAAAAGGTCACGAGGTTGGTCAAATTGACTGAGTCTGTGTTGAGAAAGTTAGCTAATTTTTTTTATTATTAATAACTTTTGTACACAGTTGATTAGTGTTATCTAAAAAAAATTTACATTTCTGAATTCAGGAGTGCCACTTTAAATTTTGTTATGGGGGTAACATTTGTTGGGAGACCAGAGGGATTTGTCCCCAAGATGTTGTTTTTCAAGGTTAAAATGTAAAACTATTTTGGGAGCATCTGTTCAGATTATTTTATATATTATTTAATAATCATTCAAATAATACAGACTATTATTAATGCACCTTTCCTTACCCTACCTAATCACCTATTTGGTACCTATTTGTGAACTATGGGATATAAGAATAAATGATGATTATTCATGCTTGAGATTTCAAGATGTAATTATGCTATGTCAACAAAGGAAGCTTTAAGGATTTGTTGTTTTTTTACACTGTATAGGGTTATTCAGTTGCTGTGTATCTTGTGAGAAAACTGAGTTCTTCGACTTTGCTTGCCCATCTGAGAAGCTTGGGAATAAGACACCCTGATCATAGCAGAGCAATGAGTTAGTGGTTTTATACACTGTACATTTCTATTGTTAAAATGTTTATCATCAGAATTTGATATGTACAATTTTGGGCATCTCAAAAGCTATAACTTGAATTTTAGGGGAGTCCTAAAAAATTCGTAGAAATGTCATGAACTCTTCAGTTTTATTCTGATGGATTTTAATTTTTTAATCAAATTAATGTGTAGCACATTTCTGTAGTTGCAGTTAATTTACTGCATGATGAAGTAACTACATAGAATATTTCTAATGTCCTCAAAAAACATAGTGAATAACTTAACATTCTCAAACAGTCTTAATGTTACACAAATGAAAATTAAGAATTTTGAAATTTTTAATCTTAACATGCTAATCATTTTTAACACAGAATATTCAAAATATATACTGTATATTCACAGAGATATTTTAGTTTATTAAATTTTTTCACTAAAAATCTTTATCACAGGAATTTGAGATGTATAATTTTGAGTATTCAAAAAGGTAAGCCTGGCATGGCCAGGTGGTTAAGGCACTTAACTCGTAATCAGAAGGTCACGGGTTTGAATTTCTGTCAGACCAAACGCGCTTGCCCTTTCAGCTGTGGGGGCATTATAACGTGACAGTCAATCCCACTATTCATTGGTAAAAGAGTAGCCCAAGAGTTGGCAGTGGGTAGTGATGACTAGCTGCCTTCCCTCTTGTCTTACACTGCCAAATTAGGGACGGAAATAGCAGATAGCCGTCATGTAGCTCTGCATGAAATTCAAAATAAAACAAACTAATTCCAAAAGCTGTGACTAACTTATTGCATTACACACAGTTTTTGATTTATGTGATAGTTACACTCCAGAAATTAGTCATATCAATCAAACACTATTTCTCATAGAGTGTATATGATGCCTGCAGTCCCACGGGGAATGACACTGGTCAAGCCTTAATATACGGCAGAAGTGCTGCCTATGTTTACTTAATCAATATAATACATCTACAGAAAACACCAACTCCGTTGTGAAGCATGGCAAATTGGTTTTAATGACTTTGTTGTATGACCAAACGAACCCCGTGACCATCTGGCTACTGCACAGATAACTGTAATATTATTGTCATTGTAACATCAACTATTGTGAGTTGCATTATGGAAATGTTCTCGTAATAAAGTGTCTGCATCAGCTAAGCTTTCAATCACACAGTGGTTGCATGCTTCTGTTTGTACCACTACAATACACAAATCACTTGAAAATCGCATTAATTTGTGAGAGCATAAATTTAGAAATGGTGTTATTCCATCAATCACATTGATCCAAAAGCTCATTGAAAGAACTTGTGTAAAACAAGAACCATCCGTACATTGTTTGCACCTACAGGATCTTTTATAGAAGTAAAAATGAATAAAAAGTAATTAATGTAAATAAAGAAAACTCAACAAAAATGTAAATAAATCATATTTCACTGTTAGCCAGGTTTCTGCTCACCTTATTTTAAAGCACACTTTTGTTTTTTTGGACACTGATTTCTGTAATTGCAGCGACTCTATATTAATTTGAATGGATCTGTAATGAGGTAGCTTTACTGATTTATCAGGATGTCTAGATAGTTGACTTAGCCACTTTGAATACAGTGAGGTATCGATTAAATAAACATAAATTAGTATGAGAGGATGTGAAATTAGGAAATGACAAGCAGCTATATGTGCAATAAACTTAACAGTTTAAAATATCAGTAATTATATCAAATTGCATGAAAGAAGTGGTGCATTACATTATGCAGTCATTTTGTTTAAATCTTTATAGAATACCAAATACATAGTATACTTATTGCTCTCTTATGTATACAAACATTACATCTTGATGAAGCTAATAATTCTGTACATCTTCATTGTATGGCATTGTAATTTAACATTATTGTTGCACAAGTGACTATGATGTTATCTCTTATAGTTTATCGTACATTGTCACTACAAAAGTTTGTTTTCAGAAAAAATTGTCTTAAACCAGTATAAGTGTGGTTGCAAGTGTTTAATGGTAAATAATTATCACTTCTTTTTCTAATCAATTCCAACTTGATTTGTGGGGTTTTATGTGACTCGCTAAATCACACACCCGTAGGAAATGGAAGTTTGATGTAAGAAATATCTTCCAATAGATTTAGGACATGAACAAATATACAAAGTATTAACCACCTGAAGAACTGTCCAAGTTGTGAATATTGCAGATTATGTGTAGAATAACAAGGTAACTATAATGATAGGATATCAGACTTGTAAGTATCAAATTATTTTAACTGTAGATTGTCACATTAAATATTGAATGTAATTTCAGTGTGTGTACATTTACTAATGATTTAGTTAATAGGTGAATGTCTATAACCTGTACTAAAAGTCCTAGGTTAATTGGTTGCATCCTGTTGCTACAAATACATGTTTGTTGTTTAATGGTTGTGAATGCACAGTAGCTGTGATAGTCAGATCTCTCTGTTTAGTCAGACAAGAATTGATGGGGGTGTTGTTAACTAGTTGCATTTCCTCTAATCAGTCAGTTCAAATTTATGAATAGCCATTTTGTAACTTTACACAAAAATCCATATAAGCACAGCACTAGTTAACATTGGGCCTGATCATGGCTGCCAAACAGTTTTAAGTGTGTTGATATAAAACAAACAGGATATAAATGTTACTGCACTTTATTATATATATATAAAAGGTAGTGAAGTACAGTAAATTTGAATTGAACCATGCAAAATGGAACAAACAGGTGACAGAAGTTATAAAACTTGAAGAATGATCTTTCAATGTATGGTTTCAGAATTATAATTATATTGTCTTTTTATAACAGTTATTATTGTAATAGGTATCAGCACATGTTCTCTTCTCAAGGCCTTGTAAAGTTTCATTACTGTCCCTTTAACCTTTTAGTTAAAGAAAAGCTGCAGAATGATATGGACTCAGAAATTTCCACTACCAGTTTAAGAGGATCCTTAGTATGTCCAGTAAGTTTAGACAGTATTCACAGAAGTATTTTTTTTTATCATGAGTATTTCGTGTTTTATCATTATATGAATACTCTGTTAAACATAAGTTCAGAATAAAAGAGTTATATATACATGTATGCTTGCTGGCAGATAAATGATCATTAGGGTTCTTATGAAGTCTGCATGACTTTTATGTGCAAAGTTGATCATCCAAACACCAAGATGTATGACATAACAAAGGAATCGCACGTGTTTTTGTTGCACTATGTCTGATCTTGTTTTTCTGTATTTTGCTGAAGAAATGACTTAAACTTGCAAATGATATTAAAGTCTTGGGTGTTACCAGCTGTGGAGAGGACGCTGCTGATTTACAAAAGGATTTAGATTATTTAGTGAGTTGGACAAATAAATGGCAGATGGGTTTTAATTATAATAATTGTAAGATAATGTGTGCGTGGGTTATCAACATTTGAATTATAATTGGGATGGGAATAATTTTCAAAGTGTCACAGAAGAAAAGGATCTTGGTGTAATAGTTGATCAGTCTCTTAAGCCTTCCAAGCAACGTGTTGTTGCTAGTGGTAGGACAAATAAGATTTTAGGTTGTATCTACATAAATATTGAATACAAGTCTAAAGAGGTTATAATTTCATTGTACAGGTCAATGGTTAGGTCACAGTTGAAATATTGTTTCAGTCTTGCGCTTCTTACCTTAGTAATGGCATTAATTATTGGAAAGGGTTCAGAAGATGGTTACTAGAATGGTGCCTGGAATGGAGGGGTTGTCATATGATGAGAGGTTGAAATCTTTCAGACTGTTTTCTCTTGAAAAAAAGAGTTGGGAATACCTGATTTAGGTGTTTTAAGATCATAAAGGTAATTGATAGCATTGAAGCAATTTTTTATCATATTTAACAGTGAGAATATATGGAGTAAGGGACACAAATATAGATTTTGGCAGAGTAGGAGTCATCTTCAGCTGATACAGTTTTAGTTTTTCTAGGAGGCTAGTTGGTCTTTGGAATGGGTTTCCTTCAGATGTGCTGGAGACAGTAGATTTAATTGAGTTTCAGAGATAGCTTGATGAGTATATAAGTTATAATGGCTGACTTTAAGGTTGTCTTTTTTTAACACTTGTTTATTAATAGTTTAGTTTAGGGACTGGAACAGTAAGTCCTATTTTGTCCCAAAACATCATGTAATATGGTTACACTGCAACTGATTCTTTAAATTTCAGTATTTTTATGGAAATACATGTGTTTGAAAATAAATATAATAAGTATTAATATGATTTAGAATACAGACTAATGAGAGATATGCATAATACTATCCCATCTCTCTGACTTAATAGAAAAACCTCATTTTACAGAGAATATAACATGTGCATATGAAGTTACAAAACTTTGTAATTTTTCATTACGTCTTGATAATTTGTAAGAACATTGTGTGATTTAACATAAGACTCTTCATTATTTATTTTGTATATTGGAATGAATTTTGTAGATGCATGCAGAAGGACAAAAGACATCAGCGATATTGTACACTTAGAAGAAACTATAATTAAACTAGTTCAAATCTTTATAATATCTTCATTATATTTGTATAAAAGCTGTTATTAAAACTTTTCATAGCTGGTTTTTAGCGTATTAACTGGAATATATGAGAGATTGTTGTAGTATATTTTGTAGGAAATAAAAAATATCAGAGCTAGTTGAGGCAGTGTCATTTTTTAAAATTATTTATATTACAGCTAGGAAAAACCAGGATTCAGATTCCATGTCGTTCTATAACTTGCCTCCACTTGCAGTGTTTTGATGCCTCCTTGTTTCTTCAAATGAATGAAAAGAAGCCAACTTGGTTATGTCCCATATGTGATAGACCTGCTGATTTCAACAATCTAGTAATTGATGGGTAATCATGTCTTTATTAAATACACAACTGTAAAAAAGACAGTTTTCAATTTGTCAATTGTAGTTTAAAATTTTTCATTTACTAATAAATTATATTTAATCAAAAGAAAACAAAAATGCTTGTGAGAAAAGTTAAATTATAACTCAGAAAAGAATTGTCAATAAAACTTAAATGTAACAAAAATAAAATTAGTTCCAAATCATTGTAACTAGAGAAAAACATCTTAATAAAGAATTAGAGACTAACAAATATAAAACAAAACTAGATTCCTGAGCCATTGGTTGTTTCCAGGGAAGCTTTGCTTTTTTAATATTGTTGTGTATGTTTAAAAAATATACTAGTTTTGAATGTATTATAGTAAAATACATTGTATTATCTTTAGACTCTTCACAGAAATTCTTGCAAAAGCTCCCAGTGATTGTCTTGAAGTACAATTTTATGAAAATGGATCTTGGACGCCAGTGTTTTCTAGAAAAGACAAGCGATTTATTGGAAACCCCAGTAAGGAGACAGCATTGTATTCCTTAATTAAGTCCGTTGTTGCTTTACCTCGGCTTTGTAAGAATTCAATGCACATGTTATAGATATAAGAAATTGATGTTTAGCTTGTGCAAAACACAGCTTAATTCACACTCACCATCAGTCTCTTCATTAAGTAGATATATTTAGTATATTTACTCATGAGTTACAATTTGGTTAATTATTTTCTCTCTTAAAAAAGATAGAGGAGACATCTCTTGTTCAGAAAGGGTTAAGAAAAGGGTTGGTTTGGTCTTGGTATGTAGCATCAAAAGAGAATTTTAATTAGTT
Organism: Tachypleus tridentatus; assembly: GCF_004210375.1. Classification (NCBI taxonomy): domain Eukaryota; kingdom Metazoa; phylum Arthropoda; class Merostomata; order Xiphosura; family Limulidae; genus Tachypleus; species Tachypleus tridentatus. The sequence goes on from NC_134835.1 coordinate 26,382,521, forward strand.
TTGTGCATGGAAATAAATCAAATGATGTTTCTTTACTCAAATCACGAGAAGTGTTAAAATCAAGGTAATAAACTAACTTGCATAACAAGTAATATCAACACAAATTTTATGTTGTTTTGGTAATGTAGTTAAAAAACAATATTACAATATTATACATGGCTACTAATTGCTCTTTAATAACTTGTATGTCTTGTATGCGATCTTTTGTACAACAGTTTGATTGTTTTAATCATTGGTGGTAAATGAATGAAATATGCAACATTTGTGTTGATGGTACTCTGTATCAATATCGACTTCTCTTTTTTTGTTATTTTTGGAGGCAAATGACCATTTTTCATTACCACATTGGGTTGAACAAATGCTGCTATATAGAACCAGTATTTATCATCATAATGCAAGGCTTCGTATTAATAAACCCAGTAATTCATTGACTGTTTTCTTTAAATAGTAAACTTCTTATCTCATTTGGGGTAGCCCAGCGTGGCCAAATGGTAAGGATGCTCAATTTGGTATCTGAGGGTTGCAGGATCTAATCCCGTCCCACCAAACATGCTCACCCTTTCAACCATGGGGCATCATAAAGTCATTGTCAGTCATACTGTTTGTTGGTAAAAGAGTAGCCCAAGAGTTGGCGGTGGGTGGTGATGACTAGCTGCCTTCCTGCTAGTCTTTCTCTGCTAAATTAGGGATGGCTAGTGCAGATAGTCCTTGTGTAACTATGAAAATTTCAAATCAAACCTTTTGTACCATTATAAAATAGCAATTTATAAACTGGTTGATTTTTGACCTCAGATTATGGGTGAATAATCTTCCTCATAGATAACCAGAGGCAAACAAATCAAACAACAAATAAAGTTAGTTTAGCTCATAAATTGTTACTAGTTTGATCATTTTTACCTATTTATAACTGCTCTTATCACATGACATACGTACTTCATATGTTTATGCTCTTATGTAAAACTATAATGTCCAATGTGTTCTTTTAAAATACTTCTTGTAATAGTTTGGTCATATCCAGACAATAAGCTCTCGTAACTATTGGGTACATATTGTCATACGTTATTTTAAAATTTAAGTTTGTGATAATTTTTACTATTTCAACAAAGATGTATAACCAAAAAATATTTTTAGAATTCATATATTGACTCATTACTTGACAAAAATAAAGTGCCAAATTTCTTTTCTGTGCAGTTCTTACAAACCTATCCTGTAAAACATTTATCAGTTTTTATATACTGTTTCTACCCATTTCCAAAGCACAGGTTTGTACTTGCCCAGATATTTGTACTTAAAATTATAAACTTGTATTTTCGTGACTTCCTTCTCTGTTAATGGTTTTATATGTATGAACCTTATATACTTTGTGATGGTATAACATGTGATCTGAACAATTACAATTGAATCTCAGATTTGAACGTAACAGAAACAAATGACTAAATCTATTAGGTAGAAGTGATTATAATCCATGTAGACAAGTTTGTCATTGAATATAAAATAAAATGGTTAAGTAATGATTTGGTTCTTAATACAATAAATAAATTAAATGGTACGTATTGTGTTGCTATGTAAATAACAACCAAATGCAGGCTGATTACAGATATAAATAATAATATGCCATCTAGCGACCTTAATAGAAGAATATAACATGTTTATATGAAGCTACAGAACGTGATAATTCTTCATTATATCTTGAGAATTGGTAAGAACATCATGTGATTTAATAGTGGACTCTTCGTTATTTTGTATATTGGAATGAGTTTTATAGATGCATGCAGAAAGGTAAGACTCATAATAATAGTTTGTGATGTTATTTTTAAAACTGTTCTAGGACTGGAGTTTTAGGTGAAACTTGTTTTGTTTTTCATTTTTTTTAGATCAAAATAAAAAAGCCCCATGTGGAAGTTGTAGACTTAACTATTGAGAGCAACAGTGAAGAAGACAGTATACCATCGCCTCAACCTGTGAATCTCTCTCCTTTCTCTCTCATTAATATTCATCAGTTTTCTCCAGTCACTGACAGAAATCCTGACCTTGTCGTTTCATTTCCATCTTCATCTGTTTCTTCTCATTCACAAACAGATTCTTTTTTGTCTTCTTCAGTACCAACTTTGCAGCAATATCACAGTTCTGACCTCACAATGCCTTTCATTCCACTTCCTTCTCCATCATCTCCATCATCATCCAATTCTTCCTCTTCTGCCATCATGAACTCTCCTGTCCCTGAAGCAACTTTGACTTCTTCCATCTCTTCAAACATGCAGCAGTATTATAACTCCATTTTTTCTATGACTTCTTATGCAGGCTCGTCCACGACACCAGTTTTACCTTCGTCGTCTGCAGGATCTACAGAGTAGGTTACCAGTTGTTGTTGTTTTTTTCTTTCAAGAAGACTTGTTCCTCTTAGGTTATAGGTGTTGAGTGAAACTACAGTATATATTTTGAGAGAGAATTATAGATTGCAGTAAATGTTTTTGTTTTTAATGTGAACTTATGTGTTACTAAGGTAGCTTTCTTTAACATATAGATAATGTTTTTAAAAATTAACACAAGTATACCAATATTATTTTCTGTGTTTGTAAATAAACAATTTGTTCTAACTTATTTATTTTATCCATAATTAATTTTTGTTGTAAAATATTTCATAATCTACCTCTCAAGCATCTTTCTGATATCAAAACTAAAACAATTTGTTTTCAGACCTGGAAATAAGTAAAATATTCTATATTTGAATTAACAGAAAACCAGATATTAAAACAATATGAAACCATTTGAAGGAAAAGTAAAACAAATTTGGGTTGTTTTGATAGTTTGGTTTTATTAAGTTGATGAATCAACTCAAATATTGGTTAATTACTGTTTAAATTTTCTTGAAGTTAAAAAAACATTCTATGCTAATTTCACTTTAGGTACAGGCAGAATAAAACTAGTTAGGTTTAATAAAGAAAAGTAACTTTGGTATAACTTGTATACTACAATTAAATAACAGGTTCAACAGTTGTCAAGTTTTTATATATTGTTATTTAAATTTCACACAATTTCTATGAGATAAATTTTTATAACAAGTGTATTTCTTAAGAAAAATTAAATAAAAGATAATGGTTATGATTGAATATAAAACATATTTGAAAACAAAAGTTTCACTAAGGCTTCATTTGTGAATATTGTCTTAAGTTACATTTTTCCTAAGATGGAACAAAAAATTAAATTTCAGGTATATTTATAATTCAGTATTAGTGTTATTATATTTAAAGCATTTGTTTATAAGTTGATGGCAAAATGTCAAATTAATGTAAATTATAGTTATTGTCTAGACTTCATTGCTTACTTTTGAACTATTAAACTTATGACCATAGAATGCCTATCAAGTGTCAAGTGCATATCTGATTTAAAATGTTTGTAAGAAATAATAATTTCAACTATGAATTAACAGTTTTTAACTCGGAAGTGTATAGGGTATTATAACGTATTTTGTAATATTTGCTTAGTGTATTTTCAAGAAAAATAATAAGTCTTCCAACTTTCAGTTATAAGTATCTTCTCTGTAAACAGTACAGGTATTAATCTTTTTCCCACTTTAGTGCATATGATTATAATTATAAATATATTATCTGTTGAAAACATAATTACCCATGCTATGTTGAAGGTTTCACTGTTAGACTTTCATTCTTGACCATGAATGATGTTACAGTTTATGATCTGAATATTTAATGTTTCACAACTTTATAAGTAACCATTTAACAGAGTAAATTATAAACTTATATATGTCAGTGCAGGGTAATAAAATAGATAAACTGGTAATTTATGATCAGTGATGTCGAGAAACCCACTTGTTGAGAAATTTATATGCAAAAACGGCTCGTTTGGGTTGAGAAAATATTTTACATAGAAGAGCGAACAACGTTTTGACCTTCTTTGGTCATCGTCAGGTTCACAAAACGATGACCGAAGAAGGTTGAAACGTTGTTCGCTCTTCTATGTAAAATATTTTCTCAACCCAAACGACCCGTTTTTGCATATAAATTTCTGGTAATTTATGGTTTCGTGGAGAGTGACCAGATGGGGCTTCTGTTGGAATGACCAAAGGAAAGAATGTTATTGGGAAATTTGAAAGACTAAGAAGCAAATCTTAGATTGGGGACTTTTTTAGACATTTTTGTTCCAGAAAATGTTTGTGTAAGCTACAACAAAACACAAGGTAGGCTTAGTTTGATTCGGTGAGTATGGTATGTTATGGCAAAATGTGCCAGAGATTTAGAATTTTTTCTTATTGAACATTATTGCTAAGTTTTTAGCATGTTCACTTAATTCACATAAATAAAAGCTTATTTATTTATAAAAAGTAAATCCTTCGATATGTTTAGATTTCTGCTAATAAAAGTGAAAGCTGTAATATTGTCATCTTAACTGACATAGGTAATGATGATACTCCCGTGAAAGGTAAGGTCGCAGGTCACTGATAAATGTCTTTCGTCATGTTTTTAACAATTCTTAGCCAGAAATGGTGATTACTTCAATAGGTAAAATACGTGTCAAAAAATTAATTAATTATTGTCACTTAGTTTGAATCTGACTGGATATATAAAGTGAAACTTTTTAATCAATAATATAAAAAAATTAAATTTTGAGAGAAAGTGTTTCTAAGATTTTTCCCAACAGTGTTTTTTAAGATAATTTTAGAATCTTGAAAATGTGAAAATTATAGGAAACCTAAGTCAAATCATGTGTACATTTTAGGCTGAAAATAATTACTATTTAATAAGTGTGTACTGAATGTTGTACAGTTTGGTACACTATTTCAACTGTAGGCTGGAGGAAAAGAATTCTAGGAATATTACAAAAAATATTAATGTTAAAACGGTTTAGATAAAAACTGTAGTTTTAACAAAATGTTGGGAAAGCATTTCTCGTCTTTTACAGTGATACTGTTTAATCATTTCAAAGAACAACATCAGGAACATGACAGAATGGAGAAATCTTGTATCAGTTTTGTGTACATGATTGTTAACATTACTTGAAAATAGGGTATAGTTAAGTTATAAACTGCTAATAACAAGTATCTTGCATTTACTTGGTAGGATTAGCACGAGCAAGATCGGTTTATGTGCACCTTCATCTGTGTACTCCAACATTCCTCTAGTTGATTCAGATACTTTGTCGTACTACCCGTCAGACTCGAGTTTTTACTCTGACTTTTTTGTTCAGCATTCAAGTCACAGTTCCTCTTATCAGAGTAAGTAATAATTTCCTTTGACTTTGTTTTGTATTTTAACCTACCCCAGTGTTATTGTTGGGAAAACTTTTATTATATGTATGTGCATATAATATTGTCATTTCTTATTTTTGAGGTTCCAAATGTTCCTAAGGCTTAACATAGTTTAAATGGTAAAAATGAAATGACAGTGAAAGGAAAACTCAAAATTAGAAACCAGATGTTAGTATCAAGCATTTGTATTCAAGTAATATTCATTGAAATATTAAAAAAATAGTTTTCTGACACTAGTTTCAGGTCAGTGGGTTCAAAAAAAATTAAAATGATAGATGTTTTTGTTTTGTCCAAAGATGGTGTATGTTGTGCAAGGGAAATATATTTGCATATGCAAATAAGATAACAATAGAAACATTATCTTTGCGTATTTAATCACTCTAGAAATAATAAAATGTCTTAAATTTTTATTCCAGTTTACCATTGATAAAACACTTTTGGATTGTTTCCTCACTTACTGTTACTTCAAATCCACAGTTTTGAGTGTTTGAACTGTTTTTTCCCCAGGTAAACATGTTCATACAGCACTTGATAATGTATCATAATATTTGTGCAATACAAATTGAGGAGAGGTTGAAGGTCAAGAATATGTGAGGGTAATGAGGAAAACAGAATGGTCTGTGAATGTGCTATAAGGTGTGAATATAGAATAGTTTATGGTTTGATTTTATTTTTATTACATGCTTCACAATTCATGATAAGGAATTTAATTTTATCAGAAAATACTTTAAAGTCATAAAAGTCACACTGTATAACTTTGAAGTACTTTTTGGATCATAAAAGTCATACTGTATAACTTCCTTAAAATACATTTTGGGTCATAAAAGTCACTGTATAACTTCCTTAAATACTTTTGGGGTCATAAAGGTCACACTGCACAACTTCCTTAAAATACTTTTTGGTTCATAAAAGTCACACTGCACAACTTCCTTAAAATACTTTTGGGGTCATAAAGGTCACACTGTATAACTTCCTTAAAATACTTTTTGGTTCATAAAAGTCACACTGCACAACTTCCTTAAAATACTTTTTGGTTCATAAAAGTCACACTGCACAACTTCCTTAAAATACTTTTTGGTTCATAAAAGTCACACTGCACAACTTCCTTAAAATACTTTTTAGTTCATAAAAGTCACACTGCACAACTTCCTTAAAATACTTTTCGGTTCATAAAAGTCACATTGCACAACTTCCTTAAAATACTTTTTGGTTCATAAAAGTCACACTGCACAACTTCCTTAAAATACTTTTGGTTCATAAAGTCACACTGCACAACTTCCTTAAAATACTTTTGGTTCATAAAGTCACACTGCACAACTTCCTTAAAATACTTTTTTGGTTCATAAAGTCACACTGCACAACTTCCTTAAAATACTTTTGGTTCATAAAGTCACACTGCACAACTTCCTTAAAATACTTTTTTGGTTCATAAAGTCACACTGCACAACTTCCTTAAAATACTTTTTGGTTCATAAAAGTCACACTGCACAACTTCCTTAAAATACTTTTTGGTTCATAAAAGTCACACTGCACAACTTCCTTAAAATACTTTTTGGTTCATAAAAGTCACACTGCACAACTTCCTTAAAATACTTTTTGGTTCATAAAAGTCACACTGCACAACTTCCTTAAAATACTTTTTGGTTCATAAAAGTCACACTGCACAACTTCCTTAAAATACTTTTTGGTTCATAAAAGTCACACTGCACAACTTCCTTAAAATACTTTTTGGTTCATAAAAGTCACACTGCACAACTTCCTTAAAATACTTTTTGGTTCATAAAAGTCACACTGCACAACTTCATTAAAATACTTTTGGGGTCATAAAGGTCACACTGCACAACTTCCTTAAAATACTTTTGGGGTCATAAAGGTCACTCTGCACAACTTCCTTAAAATACTTTTGGGGTATAACTTCCTTAACTTCCTTAAATACTTTTGGGGTCATAAAGGTCACACTGTATAACTTCCTTAAAATACTTTTTGGTTCATAAAAGTCACACTGCACAACTTCCTTAAAATACTTTTGGGGTCATAAAGGTCACACTGCACAACTTCCTTAAAATACTTTTTGGTTCATAAAGGTCACACTGCACAACTTCCTTAAAATACTTTTGGGGTCATAAAGGTCACACTGTATAACTTCCTTAAAATACTTTTTGGTTCATAAAAGTCACACTGCACAACTTCCTTAAAATACTTTTGGGGTCATAAAGGTCACACTGTATAACTTCCTTAAAATACGTTTTGGTTAATAAAATTCGCACTGCACAACTTCCTTAAAATACGTTTTGGTTCATAAAAGTCACACTGCACAACTTCCTTAAAATACTTTTTGGTTCATAAAAGTCACACTGCACAACTTCCTTAAAATACTTTTTGGTTCATAAAAGTCACACTGCACAACTTCCTTAAAATACTTTTGTGGTCATAAAAGTCACTTTTTTGTTTTTGTATTTTCTAATTTTTTATTATAAGCAGTCCTTGAAATAGGATAGAGAGAAAGGTGGAACAGTTTGTGAAATGTTTGAAGCTGAATACTATACTTCAAGTAGGATAGAGAGTAAAGTGGAACAGTTTGTGAAATGTTTGAAGCTGAATACTATACTTGAAGTAGGATAGAGAGTAAGGTGGAACAGTTTGTGAAATGTTTGAAGCTGAATACTATACTTGAAATAGGATAGAGAGAAAGGTGGAACAGTTTATGAAATGTTTGAAACTGAATACTATACTTGAAGTAGGATAGAGAGTAAGGTGGAACAGTTTGTGAAATGTTTGAAGCTGAATACTATACTTGAAGTAGGATAGAGAGTAAGGTGGAACAGTTTGTGAAATGTTTGAAGCTGAATACTATACTTGAAGTAGGATAGAGAGTAAGGTGGAACAGTTTGTGAAATGTTTGAAGCTGAATACTATACTTGAAGTAGGATAGAGAGAAAGGTGGAACAGTTTGTGAAATGTTTGAAGCTGAATACTATACTTGAAATAGGATAGAGAGTAAGGTGGAACAGTTTGTGAAATGTTTGAAACTGAATACTATACTTGAAATAGGATAGAGAGTAAGGTGGAACAGTTTGTGAAATGTTTGAAGCTGAATACTATACTTGAAGTAGGATAGAGAGTAAGGTGGAACAGTTTGTGAAATGTTTGAAGCTGAATACTATACTTGAAGTAGGATAGAGAGTAAGGTGGAACAGTTTGTGAAATGTTTGAAGCTGAATACTATACTTGAAGTAGGATAGAGAGAAAGGTGGAACAGTTTGTGAAATGTTTGAGGCTGAATACTATACTTGAAGTAGGATAGAGAGTAAGGTGGAACAGTTTGTGAAATGTTTGAAGCTCAATACTACACTTGAAGTAGGATAGAGAGTAAGGTGGAACAGTTTGTGAAATGTTTGAAGCTGAATACTATACTTGAAGTAGGATAGAGAGTAAGGTGGAACAGTTTATGAAATGTTTGAAGCTGAATACTATACTTGAAGTAGGATAGAGAGTAAGGTGGAACAGTTTGTGAAATGTTTGAAGCTGAATACTATACTTGAAGTAGGATAGAGAGAAAGGTGGAACAGTTTGTGAAATGTTTGAAGCTGAATACTATACTTGAAGTAGGATAGAGAGTAAGTTGGAACAGTTTGTGAAATGTTTGAAGCTGAATACTATACCTGAAGTAGGATAGAGAAAAGGTGGAACAGTTTGTGAAATGTTTGAAGCTGAATACTATACTTGAAGTAGGATAGAGAGTAAGGGGGAACAGTTTGTGAAATGTTTGAAGCTGAATACTATACTTGAAGTAGGATAGAGAGTAAGGTGGAACAGTTTGTGAAATGTTTGAAGCTGAATACTATACTTGAAGTAGGATAGAGAGTAAGGTGGAACAGTTTATGAAATGTTTGAAGCTGAATACTATACTTGAAGTAGGATAGAGAGTAAGGTGGAACAGTTTGTGAAATGTTTGAAGCTGAATACTATACTTGAAGTAGGATAGAGAGAAAGGTGGAACAGTTTGTGAAATGTTTGAAGCTGAATACTATACTTGAAGTAGGATAGAGAGTAAGTTGGAACAGTTTGTGAAATGTTTGAAGCTGAATACTATACTTGAAGTAGGATAGAGAGAAAGGTGGAACAGTTTGTGAAATGTTTGAAGCTGAATACTATACTTGAAGTAGGATAGAGAGTAAGGTGGAACAGTTTGTGAAATGTTTGAAACTGAATACTATACTTGAAGTAGGATAGAGAGTAAGGTGGAACAGTTTGTGAAATGTTTGAATCTGAATACTATACTTGAAGTAGGATAGAGAGTAAGGTGGAACAGTTTGTGAAATGTTTGAAGCTGAATACTATACTTGGAGTAGGATAGAGAGTAAGGTGGAACAGTTTGTGAACTGTTTGAATCTGAATACTATACTTGAAGTAGGATAGAGAGTAAGGTGGAACAGTTTGTGAAATATTTGAAACTGAATACTATACTTGAAGTAGGATAGAGAGTAAGGTGGAACAGTTTGTGAAATGTTTGAAGCTGAATACTATACTTGAAATAGGATAGAGAGAAAGGTGGAACAGTTTATGAAATGTTTGAAACTGAATACTATACTTGAAATAGGATAGAGAGTAAGGTGGAACAGTTTGTGAAATGTTTGAAGCTGAATACTACACTTGAAGTAGGATAGAGAGTAAGGGGGAACAGTTTGTGAAATGTTTGAAGCTGAATACTATACTTGAAGTAGGATAGACAGTAAGGTGGAACAGTTTGTGAAATGTTTGAAGCTGAATACTATACTTGAAGTAGGATAGACAGTAAGGTGGAACAGTTTGTGAAATGTTTGAAGCTGAATACTATACTTGAAGTAGGATAGAGAGTAAGGTGGAACAGTTTGTGAAATGTTTGAAGCTGAATACTATACTTGAAGTAGGATAGAGAGTAAGGTGGAACAGTTTGTGAAATGTTTGAAGCTGAATACTATACTTGAAGTAGGATAGAGAGTAAGGTGGAACAGTTTGTGAAATGTTTGAAGCTGAATACTATACTTGAAGTAGGATAGAGAGTAAGGTGGAACAGTTTGTGAAATGTTTGAAGCTGAATACTATACTTGAGATAGGATAGAGAGTAAGGTGGAACAGTTTGTGAAATGTTTGAAGCTGAATACTATACTTGAAGTAGGATAGAGAGTAAGGTGGAACAGTTTGTGAAATGTTTGAAACTGAATACTATACTTGAAGTAGGATAGAGAGTAAGGCGGAACAGTTTGTGAAATGTTTGAAGCTGAATACTATACTTGAAATAGGATAGAGAGAAAGGTGGAACAGTTTGTGAAATGTTTGAAACTGAATACTATACTTGAAGTAGGATAGAGAGTAAGGTGGAACAGTTTGTGAAATGTTTGAAGCTGAATACTATACTTGAAGTAGGATAGAGAGTAAGGTGGAACAGTTTGTGAAATGTTTGAAGCTGAATACTATACTTGAAGTAGGATAGAGAGAAAGGTGGAACAGTTTGTGAAATGTTTGAAGCTGAATACTATACTTGAAATAGGATAGAGAGTAAGGTGGAACAGTTTGTGAAATGTTTGAAACTGAATACTATACTTGAAATAGGATAGAGAGTAAGGTGGAACAGTTTGTGAAATGTTTGAAGCTGAATACTATACTTGAAGTAGGATAGAGAGTAAGGTGGAACAGTTTGTGAAATGTTTGAAGCTGAATACTATACTTGAAGTAGGATAGAGAGTAAGGTGGAACAGTTTGTGAAATGTTTGAAGCTGAATACTATACTTGAAGTAGGATAGAGAGTAAGGTGGAACAGTTTGTGAAATGTTTGAAGCTGAATACTATACCTGAAGTAGGATAGAGAGTAAGGTGGAACAGTTTGTGAAATGTTTGAAACTGAATACTATACTTGAAGTAGGATAGAGAGTAAGGTGGAACAGTTTGTGAAATGTTTGAAGCTGAATACTATACTTGAAGTAGGATAGAGAGTAAGGTGGAACAGTTTGTGAAATGTTTGAAGCTGAATACTATACTTGAAGTAGGATAGAGAGTAAGGTGGAACAGTTTGTGAAATGTTTGAAGCTGAATACTATACTTGAAGTAGGATAGAGAGTAAGGTGGAACAGTTTGTGAAATGTTTGAAGCCGAATACTATACTTGAGATAGGATAGAGAGTAAGGTGGAACAGTTTGTGAAATGTTTGAAGCTGAATACTATACTTGAAGTAGGATAGAGAGTAAGGTGGAACAGTTTGTGAAATGTTTGAAACTGAATACTATACTTGAAATAGGATAGAGAGAAAGGTGGAACAGTTTGTGAAATGTTTGAAACTGAATACTATACTTGAAGTAGGATAGAGAGTAAGGTGGAACAGTTTGTGAAATGTTTGAAGCTGAATACTATACTTGAAGTAGGATAGAGAGTAAGGTGGAACAGTTTGTGAAATGTTTGAAGCTGAATACTATACTTTGAAGTAGGATAGAGAGTAAGGTGGAACAGTTTGTGAAATGTTTGAAGCTGAATACTATACTTGAAGTAGGATAGAGAGTAAGGTGGAACAGTTTGTGAAATGTTTGAAGCTGAATACTATACTTGAGGTAGGATAGAGAGTAAGGTGGAACAGTTTGTGAAATGTTTGAAACTGAATACTATACTTGAAGTAGGATAGAGAGTAAGGTGGAACAGTTTGTGAAATGTTTGAAGCTGAATACTATACTTGAAGTAGGATAGAGAGTAAGGTGGAACAGTTTGTGAAATGTTTGAAGCTGAATACTATACTTGAAGTAGGATAGAGAGTAAGGTGGAACAGTTTGTGAAATGTTTGAAACTGAATACTATACTTGAAGTAGGATAGAGAGTAAGGTGGAACAGTTTGTGAAATGTTTGAAGCTGAATACTATACTTGAAGTAGGATAGACAGTAAGGTGGAACAGTTTGTGAAATGTTTGAAGCTGAATACTATACTTGAAGTAGGATAGAGAGTAAGGTGGAACAGTTTGTGAAATGTTTGAAACTGAATACTATACTTGAAGTAGGATAGAGAGTAAGGTGGAACAGTTTGTGAAATGTTTGAAGCTGAATACTATACTTGAAATAGGATAGAGAGTAAGGTGGAACAGTTTGTGAAATGTTTGAAGCTGAATACTATACTTGAAGTAGGATAGAGAGTAAGGTGGAACAGTTTGTGAAATGTTTGAAGCTGAATACTATACTTGAAGTAGGATGGAGAGTAAGGTGGAACAGTTTGTGAAATGTTTGAAGCTGAATACTATACTTGAAGTAGGATAGAGAGAAAGGTGGAACAGTTTGTGAAATGTTTGAAGCTGAATACTATACTTGAAATAGGATAGAGAGAAAGGTGGAACAGTTTGTGAAATGTTTGAAACTGAATACTATACTTGAAGTAGGATAGAGAGTAAGGTGGAACAGTTTGTGAAATGTTTGAAGCTGAATACTATACTTGAAGTAGGATAGAGAGTAAGGTGGAACAGTTTGTGAAATGTTTGAAGCTGAATACTATACTTGAAGTAGGATAGAGAGAAAGGTGGAACAGTTTGTGAAATGTTTGAAGCTGAATACTATATTTCTTGTTCATCATGTCAATTTTTTATTTTTTGCTATAAAAGTAACTAAAATACAAATATTAGGAACTTGTTAGGTTAGGTTAAGAAAGACAATTGAAAAGAGAATTCAGAAGGTACACTCACAAGCAGCTTGTGCATTACATAATTCAATATGGTAATGTGAGCTGCATATTTCCCGAGTGATTATTAATTAGATAAGGTTCAAAGGGCAATAAAAGTAATATAATTATGTATTAATGGATGTATACTGTTACAAGTTATAGTATGGAAAGTCTGATGGTTATGAACTTGATCACTTCATCTGACTTCATAGCAAGAGGGTTTATTCACTTCATCCATATACTGCTTTTTATCATTCCTTCTGCACTCATGCACAACATTGTAGAGAAATATACTTTCTCTTTTCAGTCCCTTACTGGTGACAATTTTTATTGTTTTATTTACTGCAGGCCAGGAAATTCATCAGTTTTAGGACAATGCCTAATATGGCCGTGGATTTTCTTTCATTTTCAAGTACCAAGAACAAACGAAAATTCTCTAAAGGGTACTAAGGCCATAGTACACATGAATGCTAGTAGAAGAGAAATTAGTTTACCAATTAGTTTTGTAAATATGGCATTAATTGGGAAGTTTGGGAACCTGGTCTGTCTTTCCAGATTATGTTTATCAGGTAGATAAGTATCAACGTTTAGTCAGTGAGACTAATGAAGTAACAGTACATCAGCTTAAGATAAAAAAAAAAGAAAGAAAAAGAGATATGATAATTATCTGAAATTCCCTCTAATCGTAATGAGGTTACTAGTTTCTGCCCCCTCATGACCCTAAATGATGTTTGACCTGAAAATCATGTGCAGCTTTTAGGCATCTCTCTCCACTTATTAATTTGTCTAATTTTGAGAAATATCAAATAAAATCTATGGAAGGTGAAGCATTTTAAAGGTGTTCAGGATTTGACCTTTGGTAACCTTAGAAGTCATGAACGAATTTCAGGCATCTGTCCACCTACTTATTTATCCAACTCTGATAAATATCAGTCTTAGACTTAAAAAGAACAAGTGTTTTATAAGATTTATAGCTTTTGACCCCTCCTAACACCAAATGACCTTTGACCTAAGAATTATATACATCATTTTTACACCTTTAACAATTTGTTAATTTGTCTTACTTCGAGATTGGTCAGACGAAATCTCTCGGAGAAGAAGTTTAAAGGTCTAATTTCTGCCAACAAAATTCAACCCCAACGTGTCGGACAACTTGATCAAGGTTGAGAAAAGTCAGTTACGTGATCACCAAACAGCATCCCTTTGAAATCTTATGTTTAAAATTCTCCATGTTGACCTGTCCCTGTTTTGGCACATTTAATGCAAGGAGGACTTGGTCATGCACTTTACTATAATCAAACAAAACCATAAAACTTTTGTTATATATTCCAAATTCATATCTAGTTTCATATTCATAGTACTATAATCACACAAGTTTCTTGACCTTTGACCTCACATTTGAATCTTTTCTTAACTTATGTTGCTTAGATATTTTTATGTATTGCAAGTGAAACACTCAAAAATGAATATTACTTCTTGCAGTGACAGATTTAATTTTTATTTCACAAAAACGTTACCATAAGAAGTCAAAGTATTCAACAGTTTTATTACTTGCATTAATTCTCTGAAAGTAGTCGAACACACTGAAATAACTTAAGCCGTACATTTTGCCTCCTGACATTTGTAGAAGTATTGGATATTGGCTCAAACCCATAGTAGAGAAGTAATGTTGACTATAATACTGAATTTGCTACATATATGTTCTCTATAGGTAGCAGACTGTCAGTAAATAGTACACGTTTGTTAATTAAATATTTATGCTAAAGATATATACATACATGAATTAACAAAGTCGGTCTATCTCGGGCAAGTAGAAGTTCAAGGTGTTATTTATTGGAAGAATTAAAACACTTTTACTGATTTATAGTTTGTGTATTGCATAACCACCTGAATGCATATCTAAAGGTGTTTTCCTTTACTCTTATATGAATTGTTACAAAAGTGAAGGTTAAAATGAACAGTTGATAATGCTGAAATAACTTTCTAATACTGTGTTGAATGGCATTCTCTACAAGGTCTTGGCATGCAATTTTGACACCTGCATGTGCTCGTAAGTTTGATCTAATGCTTTCAACTTGTCACTTTTTCTCTTATGAAACTTGGATAGTTGGAAATAATTGGAAATTATAATAATCAGAAACGGTAATCTCATTTCATGAGTTGTGACCTTAAGACGAAGAACTTTGATGTAAATAATAGGAAATCATGATGGTAGCATTTTGATTTCTTGGAGTAGTTGAAAAGAGTAATCATGAATGCTAATTTCTATTAGTTGGTTAATTTTTAAGTCAATTGAAACATAAATTTGATTAATCAGTTATTTTACATATAATTAATGTATTATATCAGTTAATCCTTTGAATTCAGGCAACTACTTTTGTTGGTTTTTTCTGTTTGTTTTGCTGTTGTTTTTTCAACTTAGGCTGAAATATAAAGCTGCTAATCATGTAACTCTGTATGTTTGAAGAGTTCTATAGTTTTAAAGGAAGTTAAAATTCTTATTTGTAAACCACTAGCTAATATTTTTTGTAGGTTATAGACTAGTGGAAGATTATTAGTAGATTGGAAGTTGGTTAATGCTAGATCAGTATTTGAAGGAGGTGCTGAACATTGTATAGGAAATTATAGGCCAGTTGGTCTTGCATCTGTAGTTGAAAAGATTTTAACGAACCTTCTGACAATCTCTGAAGATGTTACTGCAATAAGTAATGATGGAAATATTGTGCATTTGATTTATCTTGATTTTTAGAAAGCATTAGATAATGCGCCTCAAAATATTTGTCACAAAATTTAAATCTGTTTGTGTGAAAGAGATGTTAAACTGACTGGATCACAGTTACAAGTAGTGCACCTCAGTGCTCTGTGCTGGGTCCTCTGTTGGAGAGTTGTAATAAATGGAGTTAGATCTGACTGGATCACAGTTACAAGTAATGCACCTCAGGGCTCTGTGCTGGGTCCTCTGTTGGAGAGTTGTAATAAATGGAGTTAGATCTGACTGGATCACAGTTACAAGTAGTGCACCTCAGTGCTCTGTGCTGGGTCCTCTGCTGTAGAGTTGTAATAAATGGAGTTAGATCTGACTGGATCACAGTTACAAGTAGTGAACCTCAGTGCTCTGTGCTGGGTCCTCTCCTGGAGAGTTGTAATAAATGGAGTTAGATCTGACTGGATCACAGTTACAAGTAGTGCACCTCAGTGCTCTGTGCTGGGTCCTCTGCTGGAGAGTTGTAATAAATGGAATTAGATCTGACTGGATCACAGTTACAAGTAGTGAACCTCAGGGCTTTTTACTGGGTCCTCTGCTGTTTGTGACTTATATTAATGATATTGTCTCTGGAATGGCTAACAAAATATTGTAGCTTGCAGACGACATTAATATTTTTGGGATGGCTAGCTGTTTCAAGGTTGCTGCAGACTTTCAGGGAGATTTAGATCATTTGATGTATTGAGTCAATACATGTTTAACTGTCCAAAATGTAAAGTGGTACGTGTAGAATTTGTTACGCATTATTACGTTGTATAGTCTGCACTTCACTTGAGCTAACAATGTCTTTCTTGGCTAGCCTCACGCCAGTTAGAAGTTCACTTCTTATCGAAAAAGATATTTAATGTCCTCGTTGAAACAGTAACATCCAGAATACTTCACTGAAGTTGAATGGTTTGTAAAAACCTGTAACATTCGTGGTCTAATTCTCTATAGCTTCCTAGGCCTATAGTGTACTGACTTAGCTCTCCAATAATATTCTCTCACCTAGCTGCATTTCACAGTAATCATGTGGTTTTCTCAATGTTTCAATAACATTCTTGTATGCTTTAGTAAACAAATATTGTTCTGTTACACCCTTCTCCTTAGAGAATTAAAAATTTGCATTGGATAATTTTTAACTAAGATATTAAATGCAGATACATTGCAAACAATACATTAACTACAATACATTGTCAAAGGATAATACAATTTCAATAATCATGACAATGTATAACACAATTAATAGAAATAACCTTATGATAATAAAATTATGTAGCACATGAAAGTGCTCGAACATAAATGTTATCTTTTGACTTAACACAGTAAATAATCACTTAGGTGTTCTTTGACAGTTGTTATAGGTTTTAAAGGAGTAATGGAAATTTTTTGTTATGTTTTCCAGCCAATTGACATCTGTTACGAGTTTTATAAAAGTTGGATACATCTTGCCTAATATTTGGCCAAAAGAAATGTCTCTTAATTTTGTTAGGTCCTATTGATACCTAGGTGACCTCCCATTGGAAGTTCATTGGCAACTTTCAATATTTCAGAATGAGATGCATTTGGAACAACAGTTTGATAGATTATAGGCCTGTTATCTAATGTTGCTACATTTGGTGGTCTTCATTTTCTCACAAGTACACAATTTCTGAAGAAGTAGCCATTTGGAACATTTTCCAGTTCATTCTTTGGGAGTACATGTTTAAATAATGATAAGATCTGTAGATCCTTTTCTTGCTGAGAGATCATTTTGCTTCTAGCAAATGGTACTTTGGTAGTTGAATCATATTCCTCATGTCCATTATTGCCACTCGTCAAAGGCTTGTTAATAAGACAATCAACTACAAGGTTTGTGTGTGACAAATCCATAATGTCATCATGTGAACACACACATCATTACTTTTTGACTAAATTTCTAAGCCTAAACTCAAGTCACAACACATGAGGGAAACCCTTCTGGATTCTCCTCAATGACATCATCCATAGATGAAACATGATTGGCTCATTACTAATTTTGGGTTTAGCAACAACTTTTCCTCCCGCGGAATCATTTCCCAACAATAATGATACACCCTGAATTGGTAGAGTAGGTCTTACTTGTATCAGTTTGTCATTTGGAATTCAGTCTGATTTCCATTTCTTTCAGCCTAGTTTTATTTTCAGCTTCAATACAGGTTTGTTCTCCCTTTTTTGGCTTGAATACTGGCTTGACAAAGCTTGATCTGAGTTTTAACTGGATTTTTAACATTATCTGCAACGAGCAAATTAATCCTGTGTTTATTGTCTCATTACGCTTGAGCTAATGTCTTTCTCGAGTAGCCTCACACCAGGTAGGAGTTTGCTTCTTATTGAAGAAGATATCTAATGTCTTCATGGAAACAGTAATGTCTGAAGTAATTCACTGAAATTGAACAGTTTGTAATGTTCGAAATCTATAATGTGTCTGGTCACATTCTGTACTTTTCTGATTAATGGATGTTAATCACAATTATAATTTCCTAGGCCTATAGTTTACTGACTGTAGCTGTCCAATAATATTCCTTCTTGTCTCTAGACTATCTACTTTTTGTAGGAATGACACAGTTTTTCTGGACACTTCAACAATATTCTTGTGCATTTTTGTAAACAAATATTGTTGATTCTTACTTTCATGAATCTTCTACATTTTTGAGGAAGAGGCAGGACTTGAGCAATACACAGCCAAGAATATACATCATATGCAAAAAAGAAAACTATACAGAAACAAGCATAGACACTAAAATAAATATACAGCAGTAAATGTTATAGTTTTCACAATTTGAATTATTGTTATAGAGTAAATGGGAATACAATAAATACTTTTGGTTTAAGAAAAAGGTCTTGATGTTGTGTTAAAAAACTGCTTACGTCATCAGCTAAGCAGTGTAATGTAGCTGGTAAAAAGGTTTATAGGATTTTGGGTTGTATCTGTTGAAATACTGAATACAAGACAATGGATGTTATTATTTCACTATATAGATCACTTGTAAGGCCTCATTCAGAATACTGTGTACAGTACTGGACTCCTTTCTCTAGAAGGGCATTGAATTGTTGGAGAAGGTTCAGAGAAGAGCAGTTAGCATAATATACAAGATGGAAGAATTGTCCTACTAGAAGAGACTGAAGTCCTTAAACTTGTTTTCTCTGGAGAGGAAAAAGAGTCAGAGGGATTTGATATGAAGTGTCTTAGTTCTTTAAGGGTATTGATAGTATAGGTCCATCAAACTATTTTGTGTTTAGCAGTGAAAAAAATAAGACAAGGGGTTATAAGTTCAAATTTTGGAAGCACATGAGTCGTTTGTAGCTCAGACAATATCGCTTTACAAACAGGGTGGTTGGCTTTTGAACGAGCTGCCTTCAATGGTGGTAAAGGTAGAAAATTTAACTGAGTTCAATAAAAGATTTGATTGATACATAGGTAGTAAGAGATGGATAAAATTGAGAGCTGGAAGGGACATCCTTGTTGAGCTAATAAGCTCCTCTATGTCCCTTCAAAATTTTATGAATTTAAGTATTAAAAGTCAGTCTTTACACAGCATGATTAAAATGAAGAGAAAAAAAATCCATTCAGTAATTATTGAATAAATTTATTTTTCCTTTTGCTTCAGCTGTAGTGCAATTATTTTGAGATATTTTACTTCTTTAATACAGTTTCTATGAGAGTAATTGTGTCATATTCAAAAATTATTTTATTTTACAGATTTACCAGACCTACATACAGTCCTGAATGACAGCAAAAGTGATAGACAGGTTTGATTCCTTTTGAGTAATGTGGTTTTGTTGATGCTAGAAAGATAGATGTGTATGTTGAACAATAAAATAGAACACTGTATAATGAACACAGATCTGCACTTATTCTGTACTGAGTCATGTACTGCAGTTTATTATATGTTTCATAAAAATATTTGTAAGTTAAAAGAGAGAGGTATCTCAGTATGATCAAATTTTTGTCACTAATTTTTTTCTTTATCTAAGTGAAAAGACTGTACCTTTTGAAAGTATTTGAGTTAAATTAGGTAACTATAATTTTCTCACTGATTTCGGTAATTGTAAGAGAGTGTGAGGTATATGGAAATGTTATTGTTGCTTGTTCATGCATTACTGTTAAAGAAAATAATTGCATCAATGATCAGTGTAGTAATTCTTGATGACAGTGTTGAACATATGGCTTTTGAAACAGACTTGACAAAGAATATTGTGTTGAGACAAAATTTCATTTCAAATAATTGGATAATGAAACTGGAGAACTGGGTATAAGAATTATGAGTTCCAGAAATGTTCAGAACCTAGTAAATAAAAGTGAACTGGAACAAAATGAGAGAAAGAAAGAATATAGTTTCATTTTGTGTTGTGGAATGTGTCATAAAAAGTTCTAATAATGTTTAAAGTAAAGCAAAAGTACTTTGAAAGAAAATCCTTTCTTTTTTGTTGCACCCAGTGTACTCTCGACAGCATGCTTTAGGGTTTTGTGTTGGTACATTTATTTCATGGTGTTTTACATTGGAAAGTAGTAAAGTGCCCAGTTTTTATATGAAATGCCCTGGAAACAAATCACACACTAATGGACACATGTTTATCATGTGTAGTGTGCTTTAAGCATATAACATACAATAAGTTATTGGACATGCACTTGTTTCTTATGTCTTGTACACTTGAATCACAATGTACATTTATTAGACATGTATTTGTTTCTTATGTCTTGTACACTTGAATCAAAATGTACATTATTAGACTATTTGTTTACTAAGTGTAGTACACTTGAAACACACCAGGTACTGTTGGACATGTTTATTATCTGTAGTACACTTGAAACACACCAGGTACTGTTGGACATGTTTATTATCTGTAATACACTTGAAACACACCAGGTACTGTTGGACATGTTTATTATCTGTAGTACACTTGAAACACACCAGGTACTGTTGGACATGTTTATTATCTGCAGTACACTTGAAACACACCAGGTACTGTTGGACATGTTTATTATCTGTAGTACACTTGAAACACACCAGGTACTGTTGGACATGTTTATTATCTGTAGTACACTTGAAACACACCAGGTACTGTTGGACATGTTTATTATCTGTAGTACACTTGAAACACACCAGGTACTGTTGGACATGTTTATTATCTGTAATACACTTGAAACACACCAGGTACTGTTGGACATGTTTATTATCTGCAGTACACTTGAAACACACCAGGTACTGTTGGACATGTTTATTATCTGTAATACACTTGAAACACACCAGGTACTGTTGGACATGTTTATTATCTGTAATACACTTGTAACACACCAGGTACTGTTGGACATGTTTATTATCTGTAATACACTTGAAACACACCAGGTACTGTTGGACATGTTTATTAACTGTAGTACACTTGAAACACACCAGGTACTGTTGGACATGTTTATTAACTGTAGTACACTTGAAACACACCAGGTACTGTTGGACATGTACTTGTTTATTATCTGTAGTACACTTGAAACACACCAGGTACTGTTGGACATGTTTATTATCTGTAGTACACTTGAAACACACCAGGTACTGTTGGACATGTTTATTAACTGTAGTGCACTTGAAACACACCAGGTACTGTTGGACATGTTTATTAACTGTAGTGCACTTGAAACACACCAGGTACTGTTGGACATGTTTATTAACTGTAGTACACTTGAAACACACCAGGTACTGTTGGACATGTTTATTAACTGTAGTACACTTGAAACACACCAGGTACTGTTGGACATGTTTATTAACTGTAGTACACTTGAAACACACCAGGTACTGTTGGACATGTTTATTAACTGTAGTACACTTGAAACACACCAGGTACTGTTGGACATGTTTATTAACTGTAGTACACTTGAAACACACCAGGTACTGTTGGACATGTTTATTATCTGTAGTACACTTGAAACACACCAGGTACTGTTGGACATGTTTATTAACTGTAGTACACTTGAAACACACCAGGCATTGTTGGACATGTTTATTATCTGCAGTACACTTGAAACACACCAGGTACTGTTGGACATGTTTATTATCTGTAATACACTTGAAACACACCAGGTACTGTTGGACATGTTTATTATCTGCAGTACACTTGAAACACACCAGGTACTGTTGGACATGTTTATTATCTGTAATACACTTGAAACACACCAGGTACTGTTGGACATGTTTATTAACTGTAGTACACTTGAAACACACCAGGCATTGTTGGACATGTTTATTATCTGTAGTACACTTGAAACACACCAGGCATTGTTGGACATGTTTATTGTCTGTAGTACACTTGAAACACACCAGGCGTTGTTGGACATGTTTATTATCTGTAGTACACTTGAAACACACCAGGTACTGTTGGACATGTTTATTATCTGTAGTACACTTGAAACACACCAGGTACTGTTGGACATGTTTATTATCTGTAATACACTTGAAACACACCAGGTACTGTTGGACATGTTTATTATCTGTAATACACTTGAAACACACCAGGTACTGTTGGACATGTTTATTATCTGTAGTACACTTGAAACACACATGATGAAAAGCTTAGTATTTGTTGTTATTCAGGTTAATAACTTAAGTTGTTGTTCCCATTGAAATTTTCCCTGTTTGTTTGTTCAGTTTATTTTAATAAATTTTGGTATATCATAAATTAGTGTTGTTATATTTTAATATATAACTTTATGCATGGTCAGTTCATCGCAACAAAATTGTAATTTTTCACAATATATGTTACCACTGTTTTAAGATTGTTTATGTTATCATAATTCTGACCTAATTATTGAGTTTACTGGAATTAGTGTTAGATATGTTAAATGTTGGTTTTTGTTTTTCTTTCTACTGCTTTATTCAGAGTTCTGTATTTATAATTAAAGAGCAAGTTAGTACTTTGTTTGGATGTGTAAATAATTTAACACAAGTTCCTCAGATATCAAAATTTGTGTCTATTTATAATCATTTATTATATCATTTTACTGTAGATACCCAGTTACTCAGCTTCAGTTGGAATGAAACTGAATTCTGCTCCACGAGATGTTATTTCACTAGAGTGAAATCATAACTTTATTTTTGAGGAAGTTATAAAGAAATGTCCAGTTTGTGAGGACCTCGAGTTTCTTCTTTATATAAATAGAAGTGTTTTGGTTTTTCTGTGTATTTAATGTTGCTAGTTAGAACAAAAGAGAAAATCTTAAAGGTTTGAGGATATGTTTTTTGAAGGAATGGTCTTCCAGTCTTTGTTAATTTCCTTGTCAAAGTTCAAATTGTCTTTTGTTTCACCTTCTGTGAATTATTCTGTAAAGTTGAACATGTGTGTTGAGTACAGTGGGTGAGCCTCTTGAGTTTTGAAGTGTTTGGAAGATATTAACATTAGTGTAGTTGTAGTAAGGTGCACTAGCAGTTTTGTTAGCAAACTAAAGATATTGCTGTATATAATATGTAAAAATGTTTTACAGTTTCCATCCAGTAAGATTGCTTGGTTTTGATATTCTGTTATGGCCATTAGCTTGCCGAGAGAAATATAATTGTTTTAAATTATTTATGTTTTTCTCAGGTTGAAAGTGATTGTTTATAATCCCAAATATGTTTGGCAGAATGAATATTTTATCCAGCAAATTTTTATAAAATAATGTTTATTGAAAATAGGATTGTCAAAACTTTTTTGCTCTTAGCCACCAGCATTTTGGTGGGCACTTAAACCATTAATTACTGCAGTTAACACCTTTGTTTTTTAAGTTATAAGTTGTTGTTTTTTCACCTTAGTTGTTGTTAAAAGCTAGACTCTTTGTTGGCAAAATATGTGGAGAACTTTGTGTTATTCATTTGATATACTTGTACATAATTCAAGTACATAATTACTGTTGTACACTTAACGTTATTGGATCAAATAGAGTACTTGTAGTGCTGGGTTGCTGATGGTAATAAACATAACATTGGACAGGCTATTATTAAAATGCAAGGTAAGAGAATGTTAAATGAAATCATGTGCATGTTAAATGTAGTATGCTGTAAACATGTTAATATACTGGACCTCTGAGGAGGTAAGAAAAGTATTAGTATTTATCAGCCTTTTTCACTTTTCTGTGACCATTTCATTATTGTTAGGTCTATTATGTTTAGTCAGTATTTCTTTTTTTCTCTATTCAGAATTTTATAATCTGACCTATTCAGGATTTTATAATCCTTTTGAAATCTTGCAACTTGCTACTATAAGAACTCGTTTCTATCTTATGAGAATTGTTAATTGTAAAAACGTTTTTTAAATTACACGTTGTATGTCATTTATAAATAACTTAATTTTTAGAAAATACTATTTTATATTCAAATAGTTTAAACAAAATTAAAGAATTGTAATTTTGTAGTGGCTTAGAGCGAGGGGAACTCTCTTTAAGAAATATTTGGATAACGGTAAATGTTAATTTTTCATTGTAATCAACATTGTACATACCTTGCGTTAAGACTATACCATGAAAATAATCGGTAATCCATTGGTCATAAAGAAGAATTTTCACAGCAATATAATTTATGTTTTGTTGTTAAATTTTCCATGTTTTGTGTTTCATTATCACTAAGATTCAAGAAGGTTTTCCTAGGTTATAAGAAAATTCCTTTTTCCGTTATCTCGTATATTTATCAGTTTTGTAGTGATCTAACTAATACATAAAATGATGAAATATTTGTAGGTTACAAGTATTTTATTTAAAATACATTAATTTCACATGTTATTTCACCATAACTTACAATCAGAACAAACTACTAATTTAAATCAAAACTAAAGTAAACCTGTATATAACTTGCTGAATGTTTAAAATGTTTTAATTATTGGCTGTTTTTTATTCAGTGAATTAATGTTCATAACCCAGAAGTGTTGAACTACATATTTTAATGTTCATAGCCCAGATGTGTTGAACTATGTTTTATTGCTACACCTGTATTTGAGCTACTGCATGGTATTTTCTATCCTTTTAGGACCAATATCTTTCAAAGATTTCACTGAAGAGCAGAGTATCTTAACATTACCTTTTATTCATACCATCCTAACACTTTAAAGTAGTAAAACATATCCACCCCAGATTACTAGATTCTATATCAACTCGGGAATGTATTATACAATGCTCCTGAAGAGCAGAGTATCTTAACATTACCTTTTATTCATACCATCCTAACACTTTAAAGTAGTAAAACATATCCACCCCAGATTACTAGATTCTATATCAACTCGGGAATGTATTATACAATGCTCCTAGTAGTTACAAGTGGAAACGGGCATAAACTCTACATAAATACTGATTTATTTTTTAACTTATCTGAAGAATAGTGGTTATCAGCCTGTTGTTACTTAGAGACCTTTTTGGGGAGGTACAGATGAACCTTTGAAAAACATTAAAAACAATATGAACTTTGTGTCTCAAAGTTGTATGGCATTCTCAGTGAGTTACCATTGTATTCCAGTGATTGTTGCTTACATATTGACGGGTTGCTCTTAAATTACTTCTTTTGAATTCTCTGCTTATTAATGTGAACAACTTACGTTTTTCTAACAAAATTATATGCATCTGGGGTATGCTGTAACTGAGAGTACACATAATAAAAGATTGGGAACCACTGTCATAAAGAATATGGATAGGTATGAACATCTGTACAGTTAAATAATAAAGTAGTTGGATTCAAAAACTTTTTTTTTTTATTATTTTAATGTCGAGCTTAGAAATAATATTTTTCTTCTAGTAATCAAAATCTGAAGGGTGAAAGTTACCTGACTTTATAGTGTAATGTTGGTTTATAAGTGAAGAAAGAATACATGTATTATCTAATACAAAAACACTGCCTGTAATAAGAGTGAGACGTGGATATAAATTACTAATAATATTCTACTGTTGTATTCCATAAAATGTAAAATGATAATTAAAATTGATAAATGAGAGTGGAACACATTTTTTAATTGAAGTTTTTACTTGAGTAAATGTTGAGCAGACAACCTAGAAGTCATAAGAAAAACTATTAAATGTAAAAAGAAATAATTCTTCCCCCAGACATGAAGCATGTTTATAATAATGTTGAAAAATAACATTTGTAAATGTTGGTTGTAAAATCAGAAAATGAAAAATGGAACAAAAAGTGAAATTCTAATGTTAAACTGTAAACATCTCTTCCCAAAGAATAAAACTTTGGACATAAAAGTGTATATCAGTGTCGGTTGAAAAGGAAAACGGTTTATGATACGTGAATCTGTCTCTCAACATTATTTATTCATGTCATAACATTGTTTTTGTAATAATTTTAGTGACTTTACATTTTAGCAACTAAGTTTCTAAATCATTGTAATTTATAGCTGACAAAATTTAGTGTCGTTTTTTATACTTAGAGCATGAGATATTAGTTTTCTTATACTTAGAGCATGAGATATTAGTTTTCTTATACTTAGAGCATGAGATATTAGTTTTCTTATACTTAGAGCATGAGATATTAGTTTTCTTATACTTAGAGCATGAGATATTAGTTTTCTTATACTTAGAGCATGAGATATTAGTTTTCTTATACTTAGAGCATGAGATATTAGTTTTCTTATACTTAGAGCATGAGATATTAGTTTTCTTATACTTAGAGCATCAGATATTAGTTTTCTTATACTTAGAGCATGAGATATTAGTTTTCTTATACTTAGAGCATCAGATATTAGTTTTCTTGTACTTAGAGCATGAGATATTAGTCCTTTTATAGTTGAAGCTAGTATTTTTTTATGCTTTTGACTATGTTAATTACACACCATGAAACGTAATGTAGTTTATTCTTTGAATGGTTTTACAATACAAAGTTTAGACATTTTATGATGAAAGTATTACCACGAGTCATTTTATATTTATATAACTGTGCAACACTAATCTAATACCCTAATTAAAAACTTCTAATGAAGTTACCAGATTAAAAAAAATTTGATTTTGAGCAATGTGTCTTGTATGATAGCAAAATTTTTTATTCATATATTATATGAAAATGCAATTAGCCTTATATATATATACACACATTCTATACACTTAGCCTCAGGGGAAAATATTGTACAACAAGGAATTAGAGCTAAATGATTAAAGATTACACTATTTTGATAAAATCTCTTTCAGTTGACTAGTCAAAAATAAAGGATCCGTTGTCAAGGCCCATTTTAATGTTGTTTTAATGTTATTTCTTCATGTGTGGTAACTTTTAATAGAATAACATCCATACATTCTGTGTGTGTGATATATTGTATGTCTTCTCCATGAGTATTGAACAGACCAAAATTAAATTATTATTATTATATGAGAGAGAGTAAACAAAGACAGATCTTTTCATGTATGTATAATTTCCCTTAGAACACTTGTATTCATGTACCAGTGTGTTTTCAAAATAAGATTATTTTTATTATTCTCTGTGAGCAAATTTAAAAGAGCATTTACTACATTTCTTATTTTGACAATTTCATGGAAAGTACCTGATGAAGGAAACATGTTTTTTGTAAACTTTGTTTTTTTAACAGGTTCTTAAGGTTACCAAATTTTGATATGTTTTGTATCCTGTATCAGGGAATATAATTACATTTGATATAATTTTTTTTTATGTAGATATTTTGACATCAAAAATCAAATTTATAATCACAATTTCACATTCTTGTGGAGGTATTTCAAAGTAAATCCTTTTGTGGTGTTATTTAAAATCTGAATTGTTTAAGATTGAAATGTTTGTTATCTGATTCTCATTTTATCTTTTATGAATGAAAGTTTAGATTTAATGTTTTTTGAATCATATTTAAAATCTGCAGTTCATAATTTCAAAACGTATGAAACTAAATCTGCACCTAGTCATGGTACTTTAAACTTTGTTAAAAGTTACAAGTGTGAATAGCCTTACGAAATCACTTTCATTTATATCAAAAAGATTCTTCGTGATTTATGAGGCATAAGTGGTTTTAGTTTGTTTGTTTTTTTGTTAAAATGTCGTAATTCTGATATGGAAAGATGTATTTTTGTAAATACATGTAATATATATCTTCAGTTTAAGATGGTAGCTTTACTTCTAAAATGTATAATGAAGGAAATATCTGGCTATGAACCACGGAGAATTTATATAAAATTGTATTTTTATATAGGTTATAACAACTGTCTGAATAAATATTATATAGAGGGCGTTTAATGTAAGGTCATTCAAAATTAGCATGGATGGTAGGATTCTCCTGACTCACTGCTTTCCCTCTAGGCAGTAGTTCAGAATTAAAGATAGTACATATAGCCTTAGCAACTTTGCTGTAAATACAGAGGGTTTATGTATTATGCAGTACTTTGATTTAAAGCCTTAGTTTTAAATAATAAAAAGAATCACAAGTAACCTTAGGTTATTGTTAATATTATTTTATGTAAAGAATAATAGATTTTTGAAATGTATTCACAAGACGGCTGATGTGGGTATTTGTATTTTAATTAAAGTACAGGACAACGTTTCGACCTTCTTAAGCCATCTTCAGGTTAACAGAGAGAGAGTTCGCAAATGATCATTGCAAGCTCTCTCTTTGTTAACCTGAAGATGACCTAAGAAGGTAGAGACGTTGTTCTGTACTTTATTTGGATTAAGATACTAATACCAATACCAGCTGTCTTGAGAATACATTTTTACTTCAAGTGGGTATTTCGTTACCACGAAGAATTTTGAAAATTCTTTAAGTTATAAATTGAAAACAAGTAAAAGTGTAAGTTATGGACTTTTAAAAAATATATATTGTTTTATGGTTGAATATATTTTTTGTATGAAGTATGTGTGTTTCTTCCTTTGTTTGATTTTAGTATATACAGTAAATCAGGGTATTCTAATGACAAGTGGAACGTTTTTAGTGTAGTCTTGTTTGTATAGTTATGCAGATATATGATTGTAATACACATATGTACATAAGCATTTTTAATGGTATGGTTGTTGTAAAAAATCACATCTGAACGTAATTATATATATATATATATATATATATATATATGCATAGTGATTGTATAAAGTTTCTCTTGTTAAATGTCAATAACAGTAACATAACATTATGCATTTTGTCGCAAAGATCATTTGAGAAGAGTAAACATAGTTTGATGTGTTTTAAACAAACTGTTGCTGCCTATTTAAGAAAATATTAGAGTGGACGTAGTTGGGTGTGTGTTCAACAGGCTGTTTCTACCTTTTTAAGAAAAATGTATAATATTATGTTACTCTTAAAGCTGAATATTTGAGTGTCCAGAGAGCTGGGATTAAATTGGTTATAGATTCAGCTCTTTAAGCACAGATCGCCTACACGCATTGATGAAGGCTCTTATAGTGAAGATCCCAGGAACATAGCTAGACACTAAGTTATCTGTAGAAGCTTCTAGAACTTTGGACTTTTATACATAGGTGTAGATCTGTACAAACGTTTGTAGTCAAGTGTGTGATTTTATATTTGAGACTTGTATCTTACATAAATAAATATTTTCATTTTTAAATATTGTGCGTTTTATGGTAATCTAATGGATATATCTTCACAGCAGTACAGGTTGCCAGTCCTCCATGATTCTACAAATTCTTGAAATTTGTCAAAATCGACCGTTTGATTCCTGCACAATGGGTAGATCGTGAATAATCCGTTCTGTAGCTTCAAGGTAGAAAAACTCACCCAATGAATTTTCACCACAAATCCTAAGCTTTCCACAAATAAATTTTAAACTGTGTAACATGTTTCGGAGTAATACAATTTAAAATGATAAACTCGTACGTACGGCTGTTGCTATTAACTTAGAACACTATTCTAACAAGCTTTTATCTTTTTAAAACATGGAATATTGTGTCAGATACTAAGAATGTGCATTTAATTTTGTATTCAGTTACAACACGAAACATGGTTGGTTGCTCAAAAAAAAACAACAACATTGTTCACAGTATATTATTTAAACCCAAAAGGCACTCACTACAATAATACCGGACGTAAACGGTTGATGGCACTAGTTTCAAATAAAACTTAATTGAATTGAAAATTTAAGAACGTGAAAAGAAAGAAAAGCGTAAATTATTAATTTGTAGAATTCCTATGACCCGAATTTAAGTATATCAAAGTACATAACCAAATGAGAAGTGGTTGGCTGTTGAATTTTGAGAAGAGACATCTTAATATTTGAGTGATAGACTAGAAACAGTCAATACCTCCCCTCCTCGTGTAGCTTTGCGCTAAATTAAAAAACAAACGAAATAAATATTACTTACCACTAGTGTCTTTGTCTAATCTTGAAGATCGATCATCGCCATTGCAGATCGTGTTTCTTTCTTTTGTTTTTATAAAGGGGGTGGTGGTGAGCTATAGTACCAATATACCGACACGCTGACAACTGGGCTAGTTATGGTGTTTGAACATACCTAAATCCGGTAGGAAAGCGACATATTCACAGACTTCCAACGTTAAATATCACTGTTCAGTACCCGCACTGGAAACAGCAAATAGCCCAATGTGGTTTTCCTTTGAAATAAAGAAACAAACTGAACGTGTTAAATTACGTTTATGTACAGTTTAGTTTAAAACTCGATGGACACGAGAAAACAATCATATTAAAATTTTTAATATCTTTTAAGACTCGTAAATTGTTGCATGAAAATTATTTAAGAACATTTTACGTATTTGGTTCGTAACTTATGACAAGTTTATCTCATGAAAAAAGTGTGACGGTTGTTTGTTTTTAACGACACGCCAGACATTACATTCACATTAAAACTGAATTGTGTAAAGTTAAACAAAACTCGGAAATATATTTATGTTGTAGTTTTATATACAGCTATGCTGAATATTTCTGTGAAAATATTTTGAGGCTCTGAGCTAATTTATTTAATTTTTTTGTTATAAATTCACTTTTTGTTTCGTTTGAATTTCGCGCAAAGCTACACCAGGGCTATTCTGCGCTAGCTGTCCCTAATTTAGCAATGTCACACTAGAGGGAAGGCAGATAGTCATCACCACTCACCGCCAATTCTTGGGCTACTCTTTTACCAACGAATCGGGGGTTTGACCGTCACATTATAACGCAACCGCGGCTGAAAGGACAAGCATGTTTGGTGTGACGGGGATTCAAACCCGCGGATAACGAGTCGAGTGCCTCAACCACCTGGCCATGCCAGGCCTAAATTCACTTTTATTTAACAACGCTAAAATCAGGCGTTCGATTCCCCTCGGTGGGCTCAGCAGATAGCCAGATATGGCTTTGCTATAAGACGACACACAAAAACTTTTATTTGTAAATTAAAAAAATAAAGTGAAGGAAAAACATGATTAATGAACATTATTCTTTAGCACTTCAACATAGAACATTTAAGTAAAATGTTTAACACTTTTGTAAGTACATTCTCAAGTTATTTCGACTATTTTCTCGATAGCAATTTTAATACGATAATGAGAAAACGTTATCAATTCTCGCCGCGTTGAGTGAAATTAAACATCAGGCGAAACACAAGCGGCTTCAGCTGAACAAATTAACAGAATAACAACACGAGGCCTAACAGTGCCTCAAGTATGTCAAAACACATGGAGTTTTGGTACAAGAAAACAGTGATTGGTTCTTGTTAGATCAGCTGACAGGCGCTAAGATCAAGGACAATTCTACTAGCAACTGTTGTTTGATCCATCAAAATTATAAGTCAGCTTGGTAAGTAAATACAATGTTATTATTCTTGCAAGAGAATCAAACAAGTAGGCCTCAATTTTGTTCACCCTTTATAACGTAACTCACTTAGGCTTCTCTCTGCGTCCAACTGAGAAACTATGAAAACAGTGTAATTTTAAAAAGTTTACTTTTTACCTTGTTGTAGAAAACATATGGTATTGTGATTTGGAAGCGTATCATATGTTTCCTATTTGCTTTTGTGCTACAGGGGAAAAAAATGTTTATTTTGTTTGTATTTAGATTTAGCATAAACACGTGTCTAAGAGAGATATTGAGACTGTCTTACTCTAATAGGTTTATTTCTTTGTTTTATTAAGTAGATAGTGTGTGTTCGGTTCAAGAGGATATTTCAGAGGAATATACTATCCGATATGAAATGATTGGCAGTTGTAATTTCTTTGGCTAGCCGTATTAGCGTTGTATGAATTTTACAGCCAATTAGAATACTTTTTGTGTTTTGGAACACTTGTGCCGATATCATGCAAACCTATGAAACTGAACACAATATATGGTGATAGTTTTTATTGTTAAAACCTAACAGATTTATCCATCCTTCACGGTGACTGAGCGGTTATTGTTAAGGCTGATAACGCTGAAAATCAGGTTTATTTGCTCACAGTGAGCACAGTTCGGTTAACCTATTGTGTAGCTTTGTGTTTTAGAACAAACAAACCTATCGTTTTTATTGTAAAAACAACATATTTATCACTGGTGTGACGCGTTTCATAATTAACATTTAGTTTTTACCATTACAAAATTTTATCTAATCAATATCTTATTAACCAAGTAAAATATAAAATTAGAAATATACATATAATTATGTTATATGAGTTTATCGTGCTCTATTATAAATTGGGCTATCAAAGATGTCTAAACGTCTCAGTAGATGGCGGTGATAGTGATGTTTGTTACTTTTATTTATTGTTGAATTCGAAGAAACACAAAAAGGCTATCTGCGCTCCAAATCCTCAACCCTCCTATTAAGTTGTTGAGGAAGCCAGTTGTTTGGATGTTAAATGTTCTAAAATAGCATGTGTTAATGTTAAAATGTCCATTAATCCAGTGACTCACCATACTTTCGTCTCTAACCCTCAACCGCGGCCCGATACACTAACGGTCTTACCACGTTCAGCCTGACACAGTGAAAGTCATTTTAACGAAATGCTGACCGATAGCATTTTATCTCTTACTCTGAATAATTTTCAGTTCATTGTTTTTACAGAAGTTTATATTTAATGCTGAAAATTTAAAATAAGCAGCGAAGTGAACGAGTAAGATTTTCATTTGCGAAATGAACTGTTTCAAGAAGTTTGAAAGTTTGTTATGAGTAATTATTGTTGGTTCCTCCCTGTGAGTCCGACCAGGTGGTTAAGGCACTCGACTCGTAATCCGAGAATCGCGGGTTCGAGTCACCGTCGCACCAAACATATTCGCCCTTTCAGCTGTGAGGGCGTTATAATGTTCGATCAATCCCACAATTCGTTGTTAAAAGAGTAGCCCAAGAGTTGGCGGTGGGCGGTGCTGCCTTCCCTCTAGTTTTACACTGCTAAATTAGGGATGGCGAGCGCAGTTAGCCCTCGTGTAGCTTTGCGCGAAATTAAAAAAACAACAACAAATCTTCCTAGGGAGTCAATGATAAGTTTACGGAATTAGAACGCAAAAATTTGGGGCTAGCATCTCTGAGATAGACACAATAGATAGCTCAGTATGGTACTGCTCCAAAACAAATGTCCCCTGGTGGGATAGCACTAAGTCTTCGGATTTACAATGCTAAAATCAGGTGTTCGATTTACGTCGGTGGACACAACACATAGCCCAATGTGCCTTTGCTGGAAGTAAACATGTACAAACATACCAAAACAAAGGTTTTAAAACACTGATTTATTTTCAAACAGCGTAACTGACGAGAGTGAAAACATTTTCATCTATTATATCCTTAATGAATAGATTGTGTCTTGTTAAAGAGAATCTAAATTTATAATTCAATATAATTTTAAACTTCGCAAGTTTCCTAAGAAAATATTATCCTGAGTTAAGATTGAGTAATGAAATGTACATCTGTATGTTATAGCACTGACTATGCATAGTTAAAACACGTATCTCAATAGCTCACAACCGTTTCTTAGTTTAAAACAACTTAATTAAAAACCGGTTAAAAAAAATAAAGCTCGAGAGAAAAATTATTTACATGTTAACGACCTTCAATGCTTTATTTCCGTATCTATAAAATTGAAGAAATTGACTATTAATTTAAAAACAAACCT
Organism: Tachypleus tridentatus; assembly: GCF_004210375.1. NCBI lineage: Eukaryota > Metazoa > Arthropoda > Merostomata > Xiphosura > Limulidae > Tachypleus > Tachypleus tridentatus. Next base: position 26,416,181 of record NC_134835.1, read on the forward strand.
GCTATGGCAATAAATGTTTAACCATTTCATTGTACTTATTTTTTAGACAAAACAAACAGAGTAATAACCATTAGTATTTCTCTTATTAATTCCAATGTTACGCCTAACATTTTTATAAACAGAAGCTATTTGAGATCAGGCTCAGCATGGCCAGTTGGTTAAGGCACTCGCCTCGTAATTTGAGGGTCGCGTGTTCGAATCCCCGTCACATCAAACACATTCGCCCTTTCACGCGTGAGAGCGTTGTAATGTGCGGTCAATTCCACTATTTGTTGGTAAAAGAGTAGCTCAAGAGATGGCGGTGATAACTAGCTGCGTAGTCATACACTGCTAAATTAGGGACGGCTAGCGCAGATAGCCCTCGAGTAGCTTTGCGCGAAATTCAAATCAAACCAAAATAATTGACGAAACATTTAATTTTTTTATAAATAGTGTGTGTGTTTTTCTTATAGCAAAGCCACATCGGGCTATCTGCTGAGTCCACATAGAGGTAAGGACCCCCTGATTTTAGCGTTGTAAATCCGTAGACTGTACTAGCGGGGGGCTTTATAAATAGAAACATACTTTTAATAAACTAAGTACAAGGATCACTCTAATAAGAAGTTAATATTAGTTATTCAGTGAAATCTTCGTTATATATTTTTTGTAGATATGTACTGAAATATCAGTTTTTCTAATGGTTCTCAACTGAACAAGACAAAGTTTTAGAATTACTTTGCGTTTACTAATGATCAACATAAACACTTTACTCCAAATAATATAGGTACAAAATGCTCGAAAATTTTAAAGTTCCTTAATACATCGCTAACTTTCACGAATAACAAAAAGGTTTGGTTTGGTTTTTGAATTTTGCGCAAAGCTACACGAGGGCTATCTGCGCTAGCCGTCCCTGATTTAATAGTGTAAAACTAGGGGAGAGCAGCTAGTCATCACCACCCTCCGCCATCTCTTGGGCTACCTTTTAACTAATGAATAGTGGGATTGACTGTCACATTATAGCTCCCCCACGACTGAAAGGGCGAGCATGTTTGGTATGACAGGGATTCGAACCTGCAACCCTAAGTTTATGAGTCGAATGTCCAAACCACCTGGCCATGTCGAGCCGAATAACGAAAGAAAGCAGCTTCGTGTTACTCATTACAGAAATAGTTTCGAAAGCGAATGTTGTACTGTTCTATATTGTGTTTCGTATTATTACATAATATTTAAACTTCTAAGTAGAAATATCAACCAATTCTACAGACTTTTAACTGAGAATGCTAAACTACTTGAATGTTATGCTTATAAAATATGCCTAAAAACTATATATCTGTTCCAATTCATCATAACCACAAAATGAAAGTTTGTGTTCAAGAAAAAATAAAATACCCTTAGATCATTCAGTTCCGTAAGAATATCACGTACAAACCTGTACTTAATAAACAAATCACATTTCTAACGTATCTCACGTGCTGAAAGCAAATATTGAAAATATACATGAAACAAGCATTTCGCTAATGGAAGAATATCTTATGTGCCAAAAATCAAATATAAGATTAACTTTTGTAGGTATCTCATCAGTTATAAAGATTTCACCTTCCAAATCAAATAGTGTGAGGCAACACAAGTGTGATCCTTTACGGAGGGCATTTTAACGCATTGTTAATAATCTTTCATTAAAATAGATGTGTATGTTAACTGTTTATTCACTTATGTTAACATTAGTATAAAAGGTAATTTTAATATAGCTGTCTGTTACTAGTTTCAAATTTTACTGTAAAATGTTTCTACAAGTGAAATTGATTGATCATGTCGATTTCCTCAGCGTTCGAAATGAACATTTTGGAAAGGGTTTATTTAACGACACGTCATCCAAAGCTAACATTCGCATCCGGGTATCAAGTATATCAAATACCAATTTTACCTCCAACTTTTCACGAACTTCAATATAAACCTTTAATAAACACTTGCAGACAATTAAGAATCTCGTGTAAAAGTTGTCGTTTTTTAAAGCGACTTTCACTCAAAGTTACTTATTATACATGAATGATCATTTCTAGTTTTGAGCCGACAGATCTGAGGAAAAGTCTTGGTCCATGGAATCTACTGCCAACCAACTTTAAGGTTACTTTGGTTTGAATGAATAATTGTCGTCTCAATTTGTTTTTGCTTTCTAGAAGAAATTTTAAAAGTAAATTGATATTTTTAGGGATGTGTGTGTGTGCGTCTGTGTTTACTTATAGCAAAGCCACATCAAATTATCTGCTGAGCCCAACGAGGGAAATCGAACCCCTGATTTTAGCGTTTTAAATCCCTGGACTTACTGATGTACTAGCGGGGAGCATTTTAAGGATGAAACAGCTTATTGCAATTTGTCCATAATTTTATAGAGCAAGGACAATTTCAACAGAATTTGAAACATTTGTTTTTTGTGCCGATCCCAATAAACCCAAAGTATTAGAGTGTGGCCAATACAAAATTATCAATTAGATCAGTTACATCTCGAAAGTATTGCTGAAAGTAATCCTCAGTACAATTAAATATTGGACTGAGGATAAGAATTTCAAAGCGATTTTGCGAAAGATGTTGTTGTTGTTTTGAATTAAGCACAAAGCTACACAATGAGCTATCTGTGCTCTGCCCACCACAGGTATCGAAACCAGGTTTTTAGCATTGTAAGTCCGCAGACATACCGCTGAGCCACTGGGGGCTTTTGGAAAAGAATGGGGCATGCTGGGCATTAAGATGTTAGGAAAAAAAGTCATGCAAGAACAAAGGAATATTTATGTATGCTACATAAATACTTAAAAAAAAAACTTTTGACAGGGTTCACCGTATGATGACAGTGAATCAAAGAGATATTAGAATCCTAAGAAAAACCACAGGTGAGGAAGGTGTTGGTGTTTTGAATTAAGGACAAAGCTACACAATGGGCTATCTGTGCTCTGCCCACTACGGGTATCGAAACCCGGTAATTAGCGTTTTAAGTCCGCAGACATATCGCTGAGCCACTGGGGGCGGTGAGGAAGCAGCATTTCGAATTAACTGAAAATTAAATAATTAATTTATGGTTAAGAGAAACCTGTGACCAGGATGTATGGTGTCACCGACACTGTATCATTTGTACGTATATTGTTTTCAAAAGAAAATGAATTATGGTTTATGGAAGTAAAATTTGTAATAATAACGGTTACGCTGGTGAAACAGCATTGATGGATGAATACGAGGAAGAGATACTGTGGTTACATGAGAGGGTTGCTAATTAATTGAAAGACTGTGCAATAAGAATAAAATTTTGGAAATCTGAAACTTCATGATTTGAGGAAACTCTAAAATATGCGTCATAAAAGACAGTATTGGAACATGTAAAGGGATTTGTTTATTTAGGAACAAATCTCAGTAGTGACAGCATCTGTTTAAAAAAGAGACAAAGAGAAAGAATTGGAATGATGAAAGTACTCACGCCAAACTAGAATTAAAGAAGATAATAAAATAAGATGTTACGTGTGGTTAGTTTTACTTTATGAGTTGGAAACGTGGTCCTAGTGCACTGACACAAAACGACAACTAGAAACATTTGAAATGTTTTTTCATTGACGAATGATGAAGACTAGCTACACAGAGAAAACTAATGATGAAGTTTTGGAACATACAAATATGAAAAAAGAAACTGCTGGATGTATATAGGAAACAGCAGATGTGCTACACTGAGTCTTATAATTAAATCTGAGAGGAGATTGGTTCAGATTCTAGTGGGTAAAATCAAAGAAAAAAGAACGAAAGGCAAACAGAAATGCAATTGGCTTGATTACATTAGAGAATGGGTTAGAGGTGAATAGTCTTAATTAGAAAATTTGGCGCAGGCAGAGAACAATGGAGAACCATGATCGTCGACTCTGAGAACCAGGAAAGCATCATGATGATTGGTACTTGGTGTTTGAAATTGTTTTGATTTATCTTATTCTAAGGATATATATTTTTTTAGCATTTAGTTAGGATCAAAACATAATTTAGAGTCCAGCATGATGTAATGGTTGGTGTGTCAGACTGTGGACCTAAGAATCCATGGATTATTTCCCGTTTGTGCGAAACATAAAGAAAACAGTCAATCTCTGCACTTTGGATGACGGTGAAAAGTCAGCATTCTGTTAAAGTAGTAAAATGACTGAAGGTGGGTGCCTTCACTCTAGTCTGTCAACTCAAAATTAGGAAATTACTATAGACAGTCCGTTTTGTACATTTGCACGAATACCTGAAACAAATCATCTCCAACTCTTTTACTCTCACGGATACTCAAACAGTCCAAATCTAGAAAATATTTTAGAGTGATTAACAAAAATGAAACGACGCATTTTAAAATTATTTATCGATTTTTTCGTTACTTAATTTATAAGTCTTACAGTCACTATATATATATATGTATATTAGATAGCATTTGATTACAAATTTGTCTTTAGTGTGTAACACTGTTAAGACCATATTAAAGAGAAATCTGACACAGAAATAGAAACATGAATTAAACTTTCCACTTAGTTGGAAATAATGTTATAAATTTTTATATCATTAATAATGTTTTACATAATTTGAAGAAAAAACTATTTCAGAATATTGAAACTGGTTTTGCTGAAATTTGAAGATGGCGCTAAAAATCGTATTAGTAGGGTTTGGGTTAAGAGTGTCGTAAACCCGTTGAAATCTAACTCTTACTATGAGGTCAGAAAACAACCATTTCGTGCAGCTTTTAGAAGTAATTGACATAAGTATTTTCAGTGAACGATAATTATTATGTTTATAGGCGTAACTACTATCTCGTGGCTCTTGATTCTGTGAATTATTACCCATAAACAGGAAGAGAAGAGTTCATGTTTGAGTACTTAGCCCTAACGCAGTGCATGTGGTTATTGTAGATAACACGGTGAACGTTAATATGTTATTTAATGTTGATATGCCACTTGACAGTAAAATGTTTTAATTTAAACATTATTTTTGTGTTTGGTTTAACCTCAGTGAGGTTAAATAACAGCGATGAAACTTTATCAACTACACTTACCACATATCAAGCAAGTATTTGTTCTGCTATACAGCTTTAATATTAAATTTCTCATTGATTTCGGTCTAGCTGAGGTTTAAACATGTGTAAAACTTTTTTATTATGCGAGCTTTATCGGTAGAAAAGGTTTATGACATAATCAACTGCAAGATTCCATGCTGTTTTATGATAGCATGCATACTATAAGCTGCTTGTTGATTTGGTAAAGTACTGTGATAGCTATTTGTCTTCTCTAACCTACTGAGCTATTATACAGTTTTGTAATATAAATTTTATAGTTTTTGATGTTTCACAAAATATGTAGGATGGAAGTGAATTGCAAAAAGCCACTTTGAGAGAGCTTAGCATCGATTATTTGGGTAATTCCAGTCATAGACGAAACAGTAAAATGAGTAAAACGTAAGATAAGTAACATGAGAAAGGACCTGACGGAAAATGAAAAAAATTATATTTAAGAAGAAGAAACATAGGTAATGACAAGATCATACTATAAAATCGTGGTTTCTTTCAGGGTTACCTCATTAAATGAGTACCATGCTTAAACAGACTTTACCAATTATTATTCCCAGTAGTTATGAGATTGTTGTTGTCGTTCAGCACAAACCTAAACAATGAACAAGTTGGGCTGTGGCCACCACGGGTATAGAAACACAGTTTTTAGCGTCATAAGTTCAGAGGTTTGCTACTGGGAATTAAGAGTAAAAAGGTACATATATACATATATATATAAACATGAGGGAAGTTTGATCTCGTTCGTAAGCTGTTTGGTACTTCCAACTTGAAGGACACCGTATGCCAGAGATGAGCGAAACAGCTGCTGACTAGAGAAAGGGAAACCAGTCAAAAGTACTTGCTGTCTATTGGGAAATGTTTAACTGAAAAGTGGGATTACCTGTTACACTTATGACTTCCCATATCTAAGAGTAACAAGTCAAATCGGTCTGATGGAGGTCATGTAGATAAAAACCTCCGTATAAGCTTTCAAGATATGAACCAAGCTGCTCAGAGTTTTTCTAGTATTTTACTATATAAATCACTAAAAAAGAATGCAAACACCCAGTCGTCCATCTATATGATTCATGAAGAAAGTTCAACTAACTAGTAAATCTTGTTTTTATTTTTTACGTCACAGAAAAGGCTAACAGTATCACCTGTACACCAAATTTCTTGTTTATTGAAGCAGTACTGAATATATCCTAAAGCAGTTTTAGGAGACAGCTAAAACATTTGGAGATTAGCAAGTTCCATAAAAAGCTTAAAATAAAAAGAAATACCCTATAATTAAGATTTAGAATGAGTAATAACGGACTGATGCCATCTCCAATAGAAATGTTATTAACAGCGCAAAAAGAACCATAAAAATATCTGCCTTACCTCTATTCAACTTACCCCTTGATTCTAATAAAGTGAGGTAACAATCACCCGAAGTCAAGCTGTTGGGGAATGAGTTAAACTGCAATCCACAGTGCTGAACGTCTCTTGGCAAGCCAAGGAAACTTGGTATAACCCGGCATACCTTTTCTTTTTACTCTCATTTGAGCGAGGAGTTTTATATTTCTGTCGATAGTTTAGGCATCCTTTTTGCATATGGCACGTTCAACTATATTTATAAATACTTGGAGTTAAACTAATGGATTTATATATTCTTTTAAAAATAAGATCATTTTTCTGTAAATTTTTAGAAATAAGAAATAGTAAAGGTGTTGTCAACATTTTAAGAAACAGCTACCAAGATTAAGAAAATACCATTGAATTATACTTAAATTATCAACAATGTTAATAGTTTTGTCTTGCAAATGATTCCAAATATTATGATTTCAAAAGGCATCGTTGGAACGATTTCAACTGAATGTCGTGTGAGAACTTGGGTTTATTACATAATAAGTTTGGTAGCATCAGTAATTAGTATTGTTAACGTTATTTATTTCTCAAATGATTACCTAGAAGTAGGCAACTTAGACTGAACTAAATAAATTAGATATTTTACAGTTTTCGCTGTCTACCACTATTTAAGGTCCAAATTAATTCTTACCTACGATTAAAGATGATTTGTGGAATTGCACGAAAACTAGCAGAGTGGCAAGTGTTATTAACTTCTATCATATGCCTGAAACTGACATTTTTAACACTTTGCCGGCTTGGTATTGTGAAAGGATCGAAATTAATATAACAGGATTGACTGTTGTATGTCCATATAACAACTTTGCAGGATGTGGATGGACCTTTACCAAATTTGGTATGGAGGTTCATTAAGTCCATGTGGGGGATACATACAAATTTTCGGTTTTGCATTTTTTTTACTACTAGTTCACTTCCGGTTGATGGAGGCCCGGCATGGCCATGTGGTTAGGGCGTTATAAAGTTACGATAAATCTCAATATTCGTTGGTAAAGGAGTAGCCCAAGAGATGGCAGTGGGTGGAGAGGACTAGCTGCTTTCCCTCTGGTCTTACACTGCTAAATTCTAGATTGCTAACGCAGATATCCCTTGTGTAGCTTTGCACGAAATTCAAAACAAACAAACAAACAAACAAACAAAACTTTTCATTTTTTTATTTTTCTAAATTGTAACGTAATACACAACAAAATATCATTAATGTTAACAAACAATATGATGCTTACTAAGAAACGTATCAAACGTACCCAACAAGAGGCAAATAAAGCTGTTGTGCTTGTCACTTCTAACCTTCAGCTTTGGCATTTTGTTCAAGCTCGAAATTACAATACTACGCTATAGTCATGATACGGGATATGTTGCATTAATATAACCTAGAAATGTTGCTACGTTGTGATAACGACACGGAATTTGTTGCAGTGATATAGCCTAGAAATGTTGCTACGCTATAGTTATGACACGGGATATATTACACTGGTATATAAGCTAAATATGTTGCTACGCTTTTGTAATGATACGGAATTTGTTGCACTGGTATAACCTTAAAATACTGCTGTGCTATAGTCATGATATGTTGCACTGATATAACCTAACATCTTTTATATTACGTTCTTATCCAATAACAACAACTTTTATTTTACAGAAGTGAATATGATATATCATACTTGTACTGTGACGTAATATAATAGTTACTTCTACATGGTTATATCGTTTGTATAGTCAGTATTTTCTCATGGCTTGTTTGTAGAGATCAGCTTCTATAGGTAAGTCATATATACATACCTATTTAACTCTCTTATCGGCCAGGTGGTTGTGGCGCTCAACTTGTATTCTGAGAGTCGCGGGTTCGAATCGCCGTTACACTAAACATATTCGTCCTTTCAACTGTGGAGGCGTTATAATGTTACAGTCAATCCTACTATTCGTTGGTAAAAGAGTAGCCCAAAGAGTAGGCGGTGAGTGGTGGTGTCTAACTGCCTTCCCTCTAGTCTTGCACTGCAAAATTAGGGACGGCTAGCGCAGATAGCCCTTGTGTAGCTTTGCACGAAATTCAGAACAATCTCTGTTATCGTGGAGGCATTATTATGTTATGGTCGATCCAACATTTCTTCAGTAAAGAATAGCCCGAAAGCTGGAGGTAGATAATAGTGATTATCTGCCTTCCCTCTAATCTTACACTGCTAAAGTAGGGACTGTTGGTGTAGATTAATAGTATAAGTTTCATAAAACATATTTTGATATGTATTTTGTAGCATAATAGAAAGACATGAACTTACACGTTGCGAGTAACGAGTGTACATCAAACAATCATCATAAATTATATATTTTTGACAATCGAATTAGAAAAAAAACGATCTTTACTTTTCAAATAATTATAAATACTGTTTTGTTTTAAAAATTAAACCAAAGTTTCATCATTGCGACTTCATCAGCGCTCGCATTAAATATTGTTGTTTTTAATCTGGAAAGTAAAAATCATTATTATTTTTTTTTACTTTTGCTCTTCAAATGTGTAAGGCCCGGCATGGCCAAGCGTGTTAAGGAGTTCGACTCGTAATCCGTGGGTTTCGGGTTCGAATCCCGGTCGTACTAAAACATGCTCGCCCTTTCAGCCGTGGGGGCGTTACAAAGTGACGGTCAATCCCACTATTCGTAGGTAAAAGAGTATTCTTGCTCCTTGAAAATTTTATTTCTCTTTTTAACTAATTTAAGGTAACGAATTTGTAAAGAAAGTAAACTTAAAAATATGCGAACTTTCATATAATCTACTTATGAACGCTCCCCGCTAATACAGTGGTAAGTCTAAGGATTTACAACGCTAAAATCAAGGATTCGATCCCTCTCGGCGGGCTCAACAGATAGCCCGATCTGGCTTTGCTATAAGAAAAACACACACACATACTTATGAACGTTCTAACAAGGTTGTCCAAAACTATTTCTGCATTTGCCTCTTACTAGGCCCGGCGTGGCCAGGTGGGTTAAGGCGTTCGACTCGTAATCTGAGGCTCGCGGGTTCGAATCACCGTCGCACCAAACATGCTCACCCTTTTAGCCGTAGGGGCTTTATAATGTGACGGTCAATCCCATTATTCGTTGGTAAAAGAGTAGCCCAAGAGATGGCAGTGAGTGAAGAGGACTAGCTGCCTTCCCTCAAGTCTTGCACTGCTAAATTAGGGACGACTAGCTCAGATAGCCATCATGTAGCTTTATGCAAATTTCAAAAACCAAACAAACGAGGCCTCTCACTAACTTGCTCTGTGATATCCACGGAATCAGACGTTGTTTATAACCATAACTGATTAAATTGTTATTATTACGACTGGATATTGTTTTCAAACATCCCCCCTCACTTGCAAACGCAAACTAACGTGGCAGGGGTTTAGTTTAGAGAGAGAGAAATTATAAGAATTCTCTCTCCAACTGGGGTGTTTAGGAACGATGTGGTTCCTCTTCGTCCCCTTTCGTGAAAGGTTATTTGGTTTAATTTTATTTATTTATTAAATAGTTTTTTACTCTTTTTTTTTGGGGGGGTGAAGGAGATCATTCTTAATGTTATCCCCCCCCCTCACTTGCGTGAGTTTTTTGTTTACATGCTTTGGAAATAGACACACTTATATGGAGTGAAATATTTTAATGTTACATGATACATATGAAAATTAAATTGTTTTATAAGTCATCAAATCAGGTGGACGTAAATAATTTTAGTATTATGTACTTTTAATATTTAAATAACCACTGGTGTATTTTTAACAACAAAAATCATAAAACTCACCGTGCATCGCATGATCACATCTGGGAATATTTAGTAACTGTTATTATTAATAACAGTTTAATAAACAATAATACGCTTTATTACTAGACCATGTTCTTGGTGTCTATCCTTAACACTACTAAATGTGTGGTGTGCATTGTGTGATAAAAGTGGAATGAGAATAATTAGTTTCAATAATTACCAATAATAATTAGTTTAATAATTACTAAAATGTTTAACACTAGCGCGTCTGGTTTAAAGACAGAACGAGTCTTATCTTGCTGACTTTATGTCTTTAAAATTAGTAAAAAATTACAAGTTAAAATAAGCGGGTAATTGCCCCAGAAAAAAGAAACATATTTTGACCATCGACTTCAATCCACCCCCCCCTCACGTTTTATGGTAATGAAATTCCCAATACTGCCAATAATTCTTTTAAAAGGTTCATGCTTTTTTACGAGGCATGAAGTCATGGGTTCAACAGAGAAAGAAGTGGGCGTAGTCTTACTAGCCGCCAGAATTTACAATACGTCGATATAAGCCTGTCAGTGATTGGATAGTCACGTCTTCTGCGCCTTAAGGGTACTCGTCGTCGGCTTTATGGTTGTCTGATTTCTGGAAGGACGACAAAAAATAAGGCGAATGAACAAGTCAAACAGGTAAAGCTAGCTTTTTCGGGAATGTTTATGGCTGTCACTGGTCATGAAAACCATCTAATCACAGCAAGTTAGACCGAATTGAAAACGGCCTGCTCAGGGACAAGAGGCCCAACCCAAGAATGGTATACTGCTATTCCGGTAATGGATGCCATCGGGAAAAGTTTAAAGATCTCGCATTCCAACCACAAGTTAATATACAACTAAGATGTCTATCTTGATTTCAATTAAAAACAAAAAAGGAAAAGAAGACAGCGAAACGTGGTTTGTAATTATCATGCTTTAATGTTACAATAAGCAGAAAGCAAAACAGGCAAGCCTTATCTCAACCGTGTACATTTTCATTATACATCAACGAACCGAACAACGTGAAAGCTTATAATGCTAAGCAGGAATGTCTTTACAATTACGTTCATCAATTATTAGAATAACTTCTTTACGACTGTACAAAGTGCTGGGAGATTCTATAAGATAAGTAACTATATTAAGATGTGTAGGTATAGATTTTACTTACTATCCACGCGGAGAAAAGCGACACCGACTCGAGTGTTCATTTTTTGTACCTGATTATGCGGATTGATTTTATGGTCTATGCCACTCCCATAGTTGCGGCAACGTTCTGAATTTGTTTAGTCTTTTAAAATAACCCCTTATGAAACTATATTTTTATAATACCACATTTATGGGATATATTGCTTTTTAATGTTGTTGGTTTAAATATACTACGTGTAACGTTCTTCTTTCTTCTAGTAATAAGAAGACCCGTATTGAACAGCTGTGATATATTTGTTCTTATGCACAGGGAAACCTTCAAAAGTGTCACTGCATTGTAACGTATTGTTCCATTGTTGCAATTAGAAATGTAATTGTAACAGATGTTGCGTAGTAATCGTGTTTGCCTTGTGATTACACCTTGCACCGATGTTCATTGGTCTGCGAAAATAAGTTTAAAACATTCGCTTCTTTCTAAAATGTCTTACATAAACATTTTATCTAAGACGAGGGAGAAGTAGCTATTATTTTCATGCCTACGAGAAACGAAACATTTATTATCTGGATTTAAAACCTTTTTGTAACAATTTAAATTAAAAGTTTTTTTTTCTAGGTATTGTTTAGAACATTATTAAAGAATCTAGTTTTAATCTCGGACCCTCCTACACCTATTCCATTCAGTGATGTCTTCCTATATGTATCCTAATTATTCGTTTCCGTGGAAAGTATACTACTGAGAAAGTAAAACCACCTGGGTTCTAGTTAGTACTGTTTTCGAACTAAGGAATATAAGTTCCGTAAATAACATCGGTTTTAACTCAAGATCTTGATTTTGACGAAGAATTTGGTATTTACTTGTTTTAATTTATTTGTTATAATTAATTACTACTGAATTAACTCTGTCACAATTTAAAGTGAATCTCAGTTTCATGTTAGGCCTAACGCTATACCAGGCCTAACGCTATACCACTGTCGGTAGTGTGATGAATACACTTTCTTCTGATACAACAGAAAGCAACAACAAAGATATGAGCTGTGTATATTAACACAAAATTTGTAAAAATATAAAATGTAATAAATTATATATATCTAGAGTGTTATGATCGTTTTGCCTAAACGTTTCATCAACATGTATATAATGTGTACAGTAATCGTATATTTCCAAAGTTCTGTGTTTAAATATCACTTTACTTTCACAGGAACTTTCGCTTTTTTATATTATTGTTACTTATAATGTTTATAAGCTGTTTTTTTTTCTTATCTGGTGTTTTGGTTCTTGAAGATAGGACCTCTCACGATATAAAAAGAACACAAACGTTGGTCTGACGTATCCTATAGTCTGCCATCAATAATACCGACTTATCTTGGAAACGGTATCGTAGACTTTCTTCCTTGAAAACACTTTTTAACGACTGTTTGATAAAAACAAAGCATTGCTGTACTTTATAATGTTGTACACGCTCTGACAGTCTACAGATAGTTTAAAAAAATTATGAGGCCTTGAAGCAGTAAGTTCTTTATTTTATGTTTTTGTGACATCTATTAAGTGAATAAAAACATCTTTTCTTTACCGAATAAGTGAAAGTCAAAGTCACGCATCAGGTAAGCCTGAAATACCCAACAGTAGACTTAATGGGTGGCCAAGGTAAATGCCGCACTTTTCACCGTGCTCTTTGAAACAGTCGTTAACAATTCCACCAGTATGAATTGGTCCACTGAAACAGACCAGCTCTGTTTGGAAATAACTTTCTCATCATAGGTTTGCAACTAGGTTTAAAAAATCATTTTATTCTTTCGGGAGATCGTAGACTCTTAAACTGTTAATAAAGAAAAAAGAAACATACCAATACCATCGCTGAACCTTCATCTTATTAACTGATGGCAAAAGACATTCAGGGCTGTAAGTCTCTTTTGGTCTCAATCACGCACAAAAATGTCCATCTGATTGGAAAAGTGTACAAGATGGTTTACCCATATTCCTATTGATCTTTGGATCAGTTTTTTATAATAGATACCCGTTTACTGTGACTTTAGGTTTTCTTTTTGTTATTAGAGGTGTTTGATTGGTAGACCTACCATGGTAATCCATCTTATGTAGTTCCATTTGTGTAGTTTTGATAGACGTTGGGTGTTATAGGCTAGATACTAAAGTTTGATTTTTGCGCAAAGCTACTCGAGGGCTATCTGCGCTATTCGTCCCTACTTTAGAAGTGTAAGAATAGAGGGAAGGCAGCTAGTCATTACCACCCACCACCGACTCTTGGAGTACTCTTTACCAACGAATAGCGGTATTAATTCTCACATTATAACGCCATCACGGCTAAAAGGGCGAGCAAGTTTGGTGTGACAGAAAGTCGAACTCACGACCCTCGGACTACGAGTCGAGTGCCTTAACCACCTGGCCATGCCGGGCGCACTAAAGTTTGGTTCCGCGAACACACTTGTGACATTGTAGTCTCTTGTTTTCGGCTTACTGTTAGTGTTAATTCTTGTCTGTCACGATCAATTATCATCTCTTTAGGGCTACTGATATATTTGCTTGATGTGGTCGTTTACTGTTTTGATATCCACGCTGACATCACTATGGTTTTGATTGTTTGTTTTTAATTTCGCGCAAAGCTACTCGAGGATTATCTGCGCTAGTCGCACCTAATCGTGAAGTGGCAGACAAGAGGGAAGGCAGCACCGCCAACTTATGTACTACTCTCCATCAAAGACAAGTTGGATTAACAATAAAATTATAACTACGGCATGGGTGAAAGTGCGGGCATGATCAGTGATGAAATTCGAACCTGCGACCCACAGGTTGCTAGTCGAGTGCCCTGACCACCAAGATATACGAAACTGATATCAACTTTGACACTTCTTCTTCATGCGTCAAATCAAATCGACGACCATGGCATGCCAGACTTCTCTGTTGTCAATCCTTCTTATCAACTCGATGTTGCTCATTGAGTTCTTGGTGACATAGTTATTGAGGCTGTCGATATATTTAGTTCTTTGACACCCTCTGCTTTTCCTCCCTTCTATTTTTCCACATAGCATCTGTTTCTCTATTCCATTCTTCCTATAGATGTGTCTAAGAAATTCCATTTGTCTCTTTCTTATAGTTTTCATGAGGGACCTTTTGTATCCTGCCAGTTCCATGACTTCCACATTTGTTTTTCTTTCAGTCCATGATATTTTTCGCATCCTTCTAAGGAAACCTTGACACTATCTCTCGATAAAAATAATAATTTTAGAATTTCGATTCTTTGAGACTCCAGATAGACGTTCAACAATCAAGATTCTGAAAATTTGACAAACATTTTTAGCTTCACCATCTCACAACCTTTTTCTGACGAAAACAAACAAACAATAACATGTTGTTCAAAGGCAGACGAATTCAATGATGTTGAATAATTTAATGCACAGTTGCATTACCAAATGACTCTATTTTTACCTTTTAGGGACACCATAATTTTGAGATAAAAAAAAGACTAAATACTTCCATACTTTTGTCCAATCCTTGTATTTATAAATGTTTAACAAAATTACTGTTAATATGTTTGATGTATAGAATAAATAATATTAATAACTTATTTATCAAAGTACACATTTTGTCACAATTGGCCATTGTACTGAAAACTGCCATCACAGAAGTTTGGTAAGAAAGATGAACGAAATAAAAGAACCTACAATTTCCGTTGAAAACAAAAAAAAATCAGTTTTCTACATAAATTCTACAACTCAGTGATTAAAAATATTGCTTTTATACTAGCGAATCGAACATTAACATTTATGTCGTATCTTAGCTGATCTAATGAACCCTGGTATTGCGCGAAAGGCCTCATCAGCATTGCATGGATAAGATATAGTGCAATTAACACATTGTTAAATTGTTCCTTACTTTCATTCATACGTTTTTATACATAATAGCAACAATAAGAGTATTTTGTTTTAATTATTTTAATACAAATAATGTTTACAAATTATTGGTTTTGAACCGTCACATACTCAGGTGTGGTTAAGTTTATCAGGAAATACCTCGAATTTGCATTCCTCAAGTAAAATGTATTTTAAAATGATCGTCCTTTTGGCCATTATACTTTGAGAACCTCATCACAGCTAATTGAAGGTCCAATGTCATCTATATTCCACCGAACTATGTCTCAACTAAATTTAAACGGGCCGTTAAACCAGCCATAATAAACTAACCAAAACGTGGACTCTGTGAGACAACAATTAGTTTTAATATACTTTTATATGTTATATACTGCCGTTCTGACACAGAGGTTTTATTATACAGAGGAGACGTCTAATGTAGTTACTAAACAGTGTTCTGTGGTTCTTTGTTCATTCTAGATGGATTATCTTTCCTGACGGCAATAAATATGGTTATAACTAGATACATCTAACTCAGAGAATTGTCTTGAAATCATATGAATCATAAAGAACCCAAATAGGTTGTAATATCCAGGTTTTCTTCCGCCCTGAAACATAAACGCATTACCACCTTGTGCTACAGTAAAAAGGGCTATCTTCTGTGCCCTTCCTCATGCAGAAGCGCGTAATGTAAATATTAAGAGTCATAAACCAAAAATAATTACTTTTTTTTTATTCTTAACAAGCGTAAAACGCTCGTGGGTTGTTTTTCATTGCTCGTTTCTGGCTTTATTTCAAAGGTTTGTTAGTGATATTATTTCTCTGTAAACTCAAATAGAGAAAAGTAAAACGCCTCTAACAAAGTTGGTGTTTCACTGCTTGAGCTAGGGATGTGAAAATGTCTACATTATACCATTATGTAGGTTTATGGGAGTTTGTAGTTCTACAGTAAGCCATCGGCGTGTATGAAATGACGAACATTTTCATAGAACAAAGACTTTATGACCCTGTTCCACCCGTCTTTATAAAAATAAGTAATCATATGATTGGTCAAAAAGCTAGAAAGTGGAGTATAGGTAAAATAAATTCATCATAAGGGAGAAAATTGGATGTTGAATACGTTGCAGTGTTCCAAGGTCCATGAGTATTTATACACGAGAATAGAGGCTCCACATGAACGCGTTCGAAATGATGGACTCTCCAGTGTCGAACCTATATAAGTAACGGGTCTCCGCCTGTTTGTTGTGCAGTACGACGTTAATTAACTTATCTATTCAGTGCTTTATGGCTGGTGCAAAGAAATTCCTGCAATACGTTACAATGTTATTTATGTGCTCACAGAAAGAGAGCGAACGGCATATTTCACATTCTTTACGTCATGTTCAAACGATAGAGTCGTACAGCGTCTATTAACCAAAGTGCTTGGTAAGAGGATATGTTGACTTCTACAATTTTTTTTATAGTATGTGAGTGGAGAAACGTTTTTGTGGTTGCGAGTTATTTTAATGCAACGATTTCACGGTTCTTCGTGAGAAACTGTAATCTAATAAAATGTCGCTCATTTGGAGCGTGAAATTAAGCCTAAAATGCAAAGATAACTGAAGAGTTTAGGCATAAAATATAATGCATCGTTGATAAAGTAGAGTGTGATACGTTTTCTCACTTGTGTAACACTATCACAGCGAAGAAAATCTCATGTTCGAGTCTTCCGAGATGGATGTGGTCAGTGGTTGAACAGGTAAATAATTAGAATATAAAACAAAACCCATACATTCTGGATACTTTTATAAACGAAAGTGTGTTGAAGATACAATTCAGTCACAATAATATAGAACGTGTTGTTCGTTTCATGTCTGCATTTATGGAATAACAACACATTACAATAGCAATAATGTAAAGTGTTTACGATATCTGGATTTGTAGAATATTTATTGTTATTTTATAAATGATAGATATGCGTTACACTTGGTTTTCGATTACAGATATCAGGCGCAAGTTGAGCCGTAGTTTTTAAAGTAGAATCTGTCCACAGAAAGAGAGATTTAAGATTTCTTACAGAAACAGCCGTTTGTTGAAATGTTACTATAACAATCTCTTATAACGGGAGACCAACTTAACAGTTGGTTCTTATCTTACTCGTCGTATGTTTTAATCGTTGTTTTAATTAATGTACCGCACGTGCACAGTATTTAAAATTTCGGAAAATTGTATGAATTCTTCAAAAGTCGGGTATAAGATAAGTGTCCACATATCCAACTGACAGAATGTTTATTTCTTAAAGCGGAATTGGACGGCGGTGCACGAAGTTGTCGACGGTCCCATCGCTTCTAGGCCCGGCATGGCCAGGTGGCTAAGGTACTCGACTCGTAATCCAAGGGTCGCTGGTTCGAATCCTCGTCACACCAAACATGCTTGCCCTTTCAGCCGTTGGTAAAAGAGTAGCCCAAGAGTTGGCGGTAGGTGCTGATGACTAGCTGTCTTCCTTCTTGTCTTGTACTGCTAAATTAGGGACGGCTAGCGCAGATAGCTCTAGTGTAGCTTTGCGCGAAATTCAAAAACAAACAAACAAAACCCAGCGTTTCTATAGCAGCAACGTGCAGACAGCTACCCCACCTTTCTCTGCGCTTACATCAGAGGGCAGAATGATGAATATCTTGGTGAACTTCATTTTCAGAGACAAAAGCCTTTCCACCTACAGTAATATAATGTTAAACAACATAATGTGTTCTCTCCTGAACATAATGTTAAACAAGTAGTCTGTAGGCTTATTAAGCTAAATACTGGGTTGCGATACTCGTTATGGGCAGAACATTGATAACCCATTGTGTAGCTTAGTGTAAAATTCCAAACAAACGCTCTCTTGCCGTGATTAACGTCCCCTGCTGGTTCAGCGGTAAGTGTACAGATTTACAACGCTAAAATCAGGAGTTCGATTCCTCTCGATGGATACAGCAGGTATCACAAACGAACTGTGGTTAACTTAAGTTATAGGTTTATATATGATCATATATTTGTCACAAACGCATACTACATCTTCCAGTATATACATAACTGTGCAC
Source organism: Tachypleus tridentatus (assembly GCF_004210375.1). Classification (NCBI taxonomy): domain Eukaryota; kingdom Metazoa; phylum Arthropoda; class Merostomata; order Xiphosura; family Limulidae; genus Tachypleus; species Tachypleus tridentatus. The sequence continues at coordinate 26,434,427 of NC_134835.1, forward strand.
TTTGGATGTGCCAATAATAATTAAAACACGTTCAAGCTATTTGGACAGTACAGCTAGTGTACGGGTTAATAAATCAACAGGTTTGAGGCTCATAGGGGCTACCCTTTTCCCTCATTTCAAACATATATAGTTAAGTACGTTTCCAGTACAGCTTGCCCCGTGGTTTGGACACTCGACTCACAATCTGTGGGTCGTAGGTTTCACTTGCAATAACGAATGTGTTCATTCTTTCAGCTGTGGAGCCGTTATAATGTAATGGTCAATTTAGTTTTTCGTTGGCAAAAGTTTAGTCCAAGAGATAAATAGTGGTGGGTGGCGATAACTATTGCCTCCCATCTAGTCTTCCACTTCTAAATTGTGGACGGTCAGCGAAGACAACCCACGAGTAGCTTAGCACGAAATTCAACAAAGTAAAATCAACCGTCAGCTTGTAGATATTTCAAACGTTACGCTACAAATCAAAACTGTTCGTTTCAGGTGTTTTTATCATGCATGTTTTTTCTGAAACAGCAAAGTGAGTTTACGGTTCTAAGAATTATTATTACAGCTCTTTTCTCAACTGTCTTCATTACAAGGTCATACACTAATTCTGTATAGTATCTATATTATAGATAATAATATATAGGTATATATGTATATATATGGTGAACGCAACAATACATTGATATAACACTGGTATTCATCTGGTTTGTTTTGTTTTGAATTTCGCGCAAAGCTACTCGAGGTCTGTTTATGCTAGCTGTCCCTAATTTAGCAGTGTAAGACTAGAGGGAAGGCAGCTAGTCATCACCACTCACCGCCAACTCTTGGGCTACTATTTTACCTACGAATAGTGGGATTGACCGGGTATTCATTTGATCGCTTTCACTCATAATCTTAACGGGTAGTTGCAGCGAAACCAACACACAAATACTTTATAAAAGTATTATATGATCAAATTTTTTTCTCGTCTCTTTTGATTATTATGTAGGCTTCCTGATTTATATAAAGCGTAAAAATATTGAGTTCCTGTGAAAACATAATGTATTTTGATAAAGTAAGGTTATATTTTTAATTATTAATTAAAACTACTAAGTTGCAGCAAATGTCAGGTTGCTTGTATTGTTACCGAATAAGAGTTATATGGAAGCTCTCACGTTTCTTATAATATTTGTATGTAAATTTCTATAAATATATATAGTTAATGCAAGACATTTACAATTTCAAGGAGACCCATTTACAGTTTCAAGGAGGGAAAGTCAACATTTCGAGGGGAGATAGTTACAGTTTCTAAGAGAGAGTTACAGATTACATGAATGACAGGGTTTCAAAAAAGGGACATTTACAAATTCCAGGAGAGATAGTTACAGTTTAAATGGGAGACAGTTACAATTTCCAAGAGAAACTTGAACAATTGATACGTTTAACGGACTTCCAAAGAATGATACTTACTAATATATATATTTACACAGAGAACGTTAAAAGTAAGTGAATGTAGATATGTTTTTACGTGTGTTTGTGTGCAGTATTTCATAACTTACAACGAACATTTTCGCAACACTAGTTTACCGCTGCACAAATACAGCTGGAGAAAACTGAGTCAGGATTTATGGAGTTGTCAAGTGAAACAAATGCCTGTTGACAATATCATGCAGTAACGCTAAAGTTACTAAACATTATATATACAACATAAATCTGTCACAGAACAGGTTATCTTAACCCGAGTAAATCGCCACACATGCGCGTTTTTTCTTCTATTTTTGAAAACAGTTTAGAGAAGTTGCAAACACGATCATAAACAAAACAGTGAATGTTAAATTTATTGTTAACATAGTTTAATAAATTGTGCAGATGAACGGTTGAAGTTCCTAATACCTGTCATATGTGTTAAAGCATTCTTACGGGAAAGCCACACCATGAACCTCAATGAAAATGTTTATTTTTGAATTTCGCGCAAAGCTACACTAGGGCTATCTGTGCTAGCCGTCCCTAATTTAGCAGTGTAAGACTAGAGGGAAGGCAGCTAGTCATCACCACCTATCGCCAACTGTTGGGTTACTCTTTTACCAACAAATAGTTGGATTGACTGTAACATTATAACGCCCCCACGGCTGAAAGGGCGAGCATGTTTGGTTCGACGGGGATAAAGAATCGAGCACCTTAACCATCTAGCTATGTCGGGTCTAATGTAAATGTGCGAAGGTAGGTAAGTATTCCAAACTGAAAACCATATTACTTCAAAGGTTACCAGCTGCTGTGTAATAAAAATAAAAATATGTCTTTGTATTTTTTTGAAACGGCCTTAAGCCTTCAAATATGATTCGTACGTAACTTTCGAATCATTTCAAAATTAAAGTATAACAAAATAATAAAACTGAATATATTTCAAACACTATATTATGATATTGTTTATTAATGTGTACACAAATATGAGTTATCATTGATGGTTGATACGTATACAAATACGGGACATCATTGTTTAGTAATGTGTATGCAAATACGGTCCGTCTTTGTTTATTAATATCTGTACAAATATGGGTCTTATTGCGGGTTACAACTGTTGTTGGGTTTCCCGTAATGTCGGCTACTCCGAATGCACGACCAACGTAAAGCTTGCAATGTTTTTGATGAAATGTTTAACCTTCATTTTGTGAACATAAAATAAATTAAGGATTTTTTTAATCAGAAACTTCGAAGATAAAGCTGTATAAATTAGAATGGGAAACGAAAAAGGCTTAATTTGTAACATAAATTTTAGCCTCGCTAGTTTACTGTCGCGAGTGTTTTACGAACAAGTCAAAGATGGCGGCTGGACAATGCTTCACTAACTTCATATTTGTACATCATGAAGGTTTACAATATTTAACATTGTGATTTTCAGTTCCTTGAACCGAATTAAAATTATTAAATTTCGTACACGTCGGGAGTTTTGACATAATATCGTGTGTTAAATTTTTGTTGTTGTTGTTGATACAAGATGGTCAAAAGCTTTCTGTGGTTTTTATGATAAAAATCAAATTTTTATTCTACTTTGATTATCTGACCATGATTTTAATACTGTGCAGTGCACGAGGCTTATGATGACGAGAAACCTACTTGAAAAGAAAAGAGTCAAGTTGACCTAAAATGACCTTAGAAGGTCAAAACTTTGTTCTGTACTTTATTCTAATTAAAATTGTAATACTCATATTAGCTGTCTTTAGAACGCATTAGTACGTGAGACTGTTCGATGAAACTTCCATTAATTGTACAAACGTCGAATAGGCTTAGCTATATTTTCGCACTTGTCTTTGAGTTTGTTCTATCGTTTTATGAAGTTCTATTAACAGTTTACGACTTGCTCGAACGATCTCACTTATAAACTGTATATTCAGATGACTATAATATGATTAGTGTCTTCTTCTAGTCCAAGTTCACTATGTACAGCCGCTTTTCCTTCTCTGATATCTGTAACTTTAGCAGCTTCTATGATTATCGTTGTAAAAACCAGATGAATAATAGTTTTATTTTTGTCATCCTGACCTGTGTAAACAAAGTAATGAAAATACGTATGTCTTTTGATAACAGTTGTGTAATTAAAAAAACAAAAATCACACACGACAATGTAATTCAACTATATATGTATGTCTAAGCAATTTGACGCAGAACACCACTTGTTCTTGTAGCTAACAAATTTCTATTTAACTTGTACAATTGTTTGTTTGTTTTGGAATTTCGCACAAACCATTCGAAGGCTATCTGTGCTAGCCGTCCCTGATTTAGCAGTGTAAGACCAGAGGGAAGGCAGTTAGTCATCACCACCCACCGCCAACTCTTGGGCTACTCTTTTACCAACGAATAGTGGGATTGACCGTCACATTATAACGCCCCCACGACTGAAAGGGCGAGCATGTTTGGCGCGACGGGAATGCGAACCCGCGACCCTCAGATTACGAGTCACACGCCTTAACGCGCTTGGCCATGCCGGGCCAACTTGTACAATCAGAATGTTTAAAAAAGTAATTTTTATTCCTGGGGTCGGGCCACGATATTTATAATCGATAAAACCCAACCAAACACTCGATCAAATAATATAAAGAAGTACCAGCATTTTAAAGAAACCAGAGAACATATAAATATTCGTATACGTGTAGGAGATTTCATCATACTTGAATTCCTAGATACTTGACATCTGTAGGAATCTTCGTGATACAATATTTGGAAAACGAAAACACGGAGGACAAAAAATAAAAAATGTGTACATCGGGTAATAACATGAAAAAAGGAGGTCGGATCAGAATATGTGATATAATTGAGAAATAAAAAATAATCCCAAACACCTTTAAAAGGTTTCTTTGTTAACGATTTTGTTTGTTTGTTTTTGAATTTCGTACAAAGCTACTCGAGGGCTATCTGTGCCTAATTTAGCAGTGTAGGACTAGAGGGAAGGCAGCTTGCCATTACCACCCACCGTCAACTCTTGGGCTACTTTTTTACCAACGAATAGTAGGAGAGAACGTCACATTATAACGCCCCCACGGCTGGGAGGGCGAGCATGTTTGGCGCGAAGGGGATGCGAACCCGCGACCCTCAGATTACGAGTCGCACGCCTTAACACGCTTGGCCATGCCGGGCCCTTTGTTAACGAAAGCTGTTAGTCAAGTCCATCCACCGTTAACCCTATTTTATCAGCGCATGTTATAATGCTTCCCTGGCTGAAAGGTTGTTCATGTTCTTTAACGGGATTCGAACTCGCAGGTTGCTAGTCTTGTGCCAGAACCATGTCAGCCACCATCGGAATACGTATCGTGTTATTACAGAAGAATTCGTGCGTGCGTTTGTACTCAGGCTGCAGGGTTTCCATATAGATAGCATAATATAACAATCGAGATTTATTTTTCCTTCGCCATTAAAACTGTAATTTCGGAGAAATATGCAAAGTAATGTTACTTTTATTTATAAAAAAAACGTAAGAGATATTATTGATAAATATTGTTTCAGAGGTAAGGTTTTCCCGTTTCAAAATTACTCGCAGGAACATGCGCGCTAGCCATCCCTAGTTTCGAAATGATGGACGAAAATAAAATGTCTAACTGACAGTGCCTCCCGCTTACATATGGGCTGATCTTGTCCGCTAGGAAGATAAAATAAAACAATGTGGAATGACTAGAGTGTTCGTGGGGGAGAGAAAAAACATAATATTTCATGAAAAGAAAATGCAGATTCTATAAAGTAATTTTAATTAACAGTAAATAATAATTATGTAACACTGTTTACAATTGAAACTTCCTCACGCAATTAAAAAAACGAATTGATTTTCGCTATTATGAGAAATTAAAACTATAGTTTGAAGTTTAATTTAAACAGAAATAAAATAATAGAAAGTGAGATAAACAATACGCATGTTTTCTTACAGCAAATTCACATCGGGCTATCTGCTGAGCCCACTGAGGGGAATCCAACCCCTGATTTTAGCGTTGTAAGTCTGTAGACTTACCGCTGTACTGGCGGGGTGCTGAGATAAACACTAAAACATGGGTCTAGAGTAGCAGAAATTGTATTTTCTGTATTGCTGTTGGAAAGAATAACAAAGAAAAATCTTAGAAAGCGCTGTGGTTATTTAACATTTTAATACATTTTGCTCAAGCGAACTCGCATATTTATACATTAAATATATAATAATTAATTAATTTTGAGAACCTATATTTCTAGCTCAAAGTAACAAAATGAGTTGAATGACTTATAAACATATGATTGTTAAATTTTGTCATATGTATTGTTATTTAGTTATACTATAACTAACAACTGAAACGTGCTGGAACGAAATGCACGTGCAGCTGGAAGTTCAGATACACGTCATGATCTTTTACTCGATTTGACATATAATTCTCACGTTATTCAAATGACTGAACACGTGAGCGTCTCTTTCTATAGCTTAGAAGGAAACCTTCTAGGCTCTTGTTAAACCTCATTATGCAGTTTAATTCTGTGAAATATACGAGTATATAGACTTCATCTGTAAAATGGTATGTAAGAAACGTGTTTTAATAGTATTTGGATATTTGTGCTGATGTTTCGCGTATTGGTGTAACAGTGTAAACTATACAACTGTCAGGATCGCATTATGTAAGAGAGGAATAAGGACTTTACGGTAATGTTCGTCTCTGTTCCCAAGGATTCAGTTTTCCATGATATAACAGACAACATCTCTTTCCTCTTATTTTCGTTATTTCATTCTCTGTCTCATGGTTTCATCAAATAATGGAAAGAAATACTCTGTTCTGTTTGTTTGTTTTGAATTTCGCGCAAAGGGCTATCTGCGCTAGCCGTCCCTAATTCAGCATCGTAAGACTAGAGGGGAGGCAGCTAGTCATCACCACCCACCGCCAACTCTTGTGCTACTCTTTTACCAACGAATATTGGGATTGACCGTCACATTATAACGCCACCACGGCTGAAAGGGCGAGCATGTTTGGCGCGACCGGGATTCGAACCCGCGACCCTTGGATTACGAGTCGAACGCCTTAACACGCTTGGCCATGCCGGGCCACTCTCTTCTGAAACCTTAAAGTTATTCTATATAATGCGGTTTCATCAAACAATACAGACAAATACTCTCTTCTGAAACCTTGCAGTTTCATCAAAACATAAAGAGAAATACTCTTTTCCGAAACCTTAGGGCCTGGCATGGCCTAGCGCGTTAAGGCGTGCGCTTCGTAATCTGAGGGTCGCGGGTTCGCGCCCGAGTCGCGCCAAAACATGCTCGCCCTCCCAGTCGTGGGGGCGTTATATGTTACGGTCAATCCCACTATTCGTTGGTAAAAGAGTAGCCCAAGAGTTGGCGGTGGGTGGTGATGACTAGCTGCCTTCCCTCTAGTCTTACACTGCTAAATTAGGGACGGCTAGCACAGATAGCCCTCGAGTAGCTTTGTGCGAAATTCCAAAAACCTAACCTAAACGGAAACCTTAAAGTCATTCTACAGGTTGCGGTTTAACCAAACAACAGAGATAAATACTCTTTTTTGAAACCTTAAAGCTATATCACAGACTATGGTTTCATAAGATATCAGAGAGGAATACTAACTTGTGAAAACTTCAAGATATTCCTCAGACTATGGTTTCATAAGATATCAGAGAGGAATACTAACTTGTGAAAACTTCAAGATATTCCTCAGACTATGGTTTGATAAGATATCAGAGAGGAATACTAACTTCTGAAAACATCAAGATATTCCTCAGACTATGGTTTCATAAGATATCAGAGAGAAATACTAACTTCTGAAAACATCAAGATATTCCTCAGACTATGGTTTCATAAGATATCAGAGAGGAATACTAACTTGTGAAAACTTCAAGATATTCCTCAGACTATGGTTTCATAAGATATCAGAGAGGAATACTAACTTCTGAAAACATCAAAATATTCCTCAGACTATGGTTTCATAAGATATCAGAGAGAAATACTAACTTCTGAAAACATCAAGATATTCCTCAGACTATGGTTTCATAAGATATCAGAGAGGAATACTAACTTGTGAAAACTTCAAGATATTCCTCAGACTATGGTTTCATAAGATATCAGAGAGGAATACTAACTTCTGAAAACATCAAGATATTCCTCAGACTATGGTTTCATAAGATATCAGAGAGAAATACTAACTTCTGAAAACATCAAGATATTCCTCAGACTATGGTTTCATAAGATATCAGAGAGGAATACTAACTTATGAAAACTTCAAGATATTCCTCAGACTATGGTTTCACTTGGCTGTAAAGGAAAACAGGATGTGGAGTCACAAGATACAAAAAAGAGTACACTTCTGACTTCTTCCTTGCTTTCTTTTGGACATGTTTTCAGTAGATACCAGATTTGTTCAGTTCATTGTTGTGACCTATTCGGTTTCACAACGAATTATATAAAATATTTTCCCTCTGAACAAATTAAGATACTCATTCTGATAGATTTTCTCTGAGAATTTATAAATTTTAAATAATATGATTTTGTTCACTGTTGTCACTCACTATACGACTAAATTACTAAATAAAGGTAGTCTCTATCTCTTATATTTTACTTAATTCTAGTCGTTATACGGTTTTACAAGTTACTAAATAATGGTAGATTATATCTCTTATATCTTTAGTTAATCATTGTCACTATAAGACTCTACAAGTTACTAAATAAAGGTAGACTGTATCTCTTATATCTTTAGTTAATCATTGTCACTATACAACTCTACAAGTTACTAAATAATGGTAGACTGTATCTCTTATACCTTTAGTTAATCCTTGTCACTATACGACTCTACAAGTTACTAAATAATGGTAGACTGTATCTCTTATACCTTTAGTTAATCATTGTCACTACACGACTCTACAAGTTACTAAATAATGGTAGACTGTATCTCTTATACTTTTAGTTAATCATTGTCACTATAAGTGACTACTAAATAAAGGTAGACTGTATCTCTTATACCTTTAGTTAATCATTGTCACTATAAGACTCTACAAGTTACTAAATAAAGGTAGACTGTATCTCTTATATCTTTAGTTAATCATTGTCACTATACAACTCTACAAGTTGTATCTCTTATACCTTTAGTTAATCATTGTCACTATACGACTCTACAAGTTATTGGATAAGGGTAGTCTGTATCTCTTATTTCTTTAGCTTATTCTAGTAGTTATATGGTTTCATCCGTTTCTAGGACACACTCTTTACGGATATACGTTTCTAGAAGCTGCTAAGTAAGGGTACAATCAGTTTTATTTCACTACTTTATCAGCTGTTTTATATTAAAACAAATCTTCATCCGATTCATGATTTGTTTTATTTCCCTTATTATACATTTTGAATACAAAGAACGTAAAGTTATTGGCGTATTGGTCATCCCATCAGTAATGTCCGAAAATTTAATACAGAAAGTGTATCATCATTTCTGTCTTTGTAGAAGGTTTTACTGACTAAAATATGTAGTAGGACGTGTATAAAAATGTTCAGACAAATAAAACAAAGTAACCCAAGTCCACTTTTTTATATCATTAATCAAATAAACCCTTATGAAGATGGATGTGTCTGAGGAGCACATCAGACATATAATGTTTTATGAGTTTACAAAAGGCAATAGTGCAGCAGAAACTACACAAAACATTCAAGGTGTTTATGGTGCAGAGTCTCTCAATGAAATAAAATGTTGAAGGTGGTTTCAGAAGTTCAGATCAGGTGACTACAGTTTAAGTGATGCGTCACGTTCAGGTCATCCTGTTGAGTTTAATGATGACTTGCTGCTGGCTACACTTGATGAATATTGTGATGTAACAGTTGAAGAACAAGCACAGAAGCTTAATTTAACCTATTCAACAGTTTACCGTCATCTGTAACAACTTAAAAAGGTGTCAAAACTTGGAAAATGGGTCCCCCATGATTTGACAGAAGCCAACCTAAGAGCAAGAGTGGACATTTTCACTTCTCTAGAGATGAAAAATGGATATTATAAAAATGTTAAACACAGCAGACAATGACTCAGTGCAGGCAAACTGGCTAAAGCACAGCTCAAAATGGATTTCCACCCATGAAAGTCTTGTTAAGCGTTTGTTGGGATATTGTTGGTGTGATCCACTTTGAGTTGTTGCCACTTAATGTAACGATTACATCAGAATTCTCTTGTCAACAGTTAGAGCGCTTGCATGTTGCACTGAAAGAAAAGAGGCCAGCAATCATAAAAGTGTTGTGTTACACCAGGATAATGCACGCCCCATACAGCAAGAATCACATCTGTAAAGACTGAAGAGCTAGACTGGGAAAAACTTCCACATCCTCCTTATTCTCCAGATCTTTCCTCATCTGATTATCATCTAGTTTGCAGAACTATCTTGATGGAAAAGAGTTTGGAACACATGAAGATGTCAAAACTACCCTCTCTACATTCTTTTCCTCCAAGCTCCAAGAATTTTATAGAAGTGACATTCAGAAACTTGTGAATCATTTGCAGGAAGTAATTAATAATATCTGAACAAACATTATTGATTAAATAACATTAAAAGCGTTTGAAATCGTTTCTCTTTTTATGAACCTAAAATCGGACATTACTTCAGGGATGACCTGATGTATATGAATGATTTTAAATGTCTGTCGGAAAGTTTTACACTTAATAGGTTGGTCACCTTCTCGGCTATATCTCATTTTGTTATTTATTAAAATGTATAAACTTTAAAAGAAAAGAGTAAACACATAAAAGCTAAACCTTGAATGAAGCCTGATATTTGGAATCTATTATATATATTTGTCAGTACAAAGTTCTTTTCGGACAAACGAGACTCTGTGATTTGAAGTGTGTTCTCCATAACCTAACCTGTGAACCTTAAACCTATGGATACTAGAATACTCCTTGTCCACGTTAGAAAGTAACGAAATATATATAAAGATCTAGAATGTCCCACACGTGAACCACGAATAAGTGAGATTGAAGCTAATATGAAATACACTTTAAGTTAGAGATAATATTAGTATAAAGAAAACGTTGTACTAAGTAGTAATAGTGTAGAAGGCACTTTAAACTACAAATAGTATTAGTTATACAGAACACCTTGTATTATGTGGTATTAGTGTAGAAGGTTTGTTTTGAATTTTACGCAGAGCTACTCGAGGGCTATCTGCGCAGTATAAAAGGCACTTTAAACTAGAAATTAGTGTAGTAGGTGGTATTAGTGTAGAAGGTTTGTTTTGAATTTTACGCAGAGCTACTCGAGGGCTATCTGCGCAGTATAAAAGGCACTTTAAACTAGAAATAGTATTAGTGTAAGGAACACCTTGTACCAGATAGCATATAGTGTAGAAGACACTTTAAACTAGAGATAGTATTAGCATAAAGAACAACTTGTACTAAATAGTATTAGTATAGAAGACGCTTTAAACTACAGATAGGATTAGTATAAATAACACCTTGTACAAGAGGAAGTATTACTATAGAAGACACTTTAAACTGCAGATAAATATAGAGATAGTGTTAGTATAAAAACCCATTTTACTAAGTAGTATTACTATAGAAGGAACTTTAAACTAGAGATAGTGTTAGTATAAAAACCCATTTTACTAAGTAGTATAAACATAGAGGACACTGTAAACTAGAGATAGTGTTAGTATAAAAACCCATTTTACTAAGTAGTATTAGCATAGAGGACACTGTAAACTAGAGATAGTGTTAGTATAAAAACCCATTTTACTAATTAGTATTAGTATAGAAGGAACTTTAAACTAGAGATAGTGTTAGTATAAAAAGAACAACTTATACTAGAGGCAGTATTCATATAGCAGATACTCTAAACTAGAAATAGTATTAGTATAAATAAAACACAGTGTACTAAGTAATATTAATATAGAAGACACTTTGTACAAGAAATAGTATTAGTATAAAGAACACCTTGTACTAGAGCCGGTATTAGTTTAGAAAACACTTTAAACTGGAGATAATATTAGTGCAAAGAACACCTTGTCCTAGCGGCAGTATCATAATAGCAGATACTTTAAACAAGAAATAGTATTAGTATAAAGAACATATTGTACTTTTTAGTATTAGCATAGAGGACACTTTAAACTAGAGATAGTGTTAGTATAAAAACCCATTTTACTAAGTAGTATTAGTATAGAAGGAACTTTAAACTAGAGATAGTGTTAGTATAAAAACCCATTTTACTAAGTAGTATTAGTATAGAAGGAACTTTAAACTAGAGATAGTGTTAGTATAAAAACCCATTTTACTAAGTAGTATTAGCATAGAGGACACTGTAAACTAGAGATAGTGTTAGTATAAAAACCCATTTTACTAAGTAGTATTAGTATAGAAGGAACTTTAAACTAGAGATAGTGTTAGTATAAAAACCCATTTTACTAAGTAGTATTAGTATAGAAGGAACTTTAAACTAGAGATAGTGTTAGTATAAAAACCCATTTTACTAAGTAGTATTAGCATAGAGGACACTGTAAACTAGAGATAGTGTTAGTATAAAAACCCATTTTACTAAGTAGTATTAGTATAGAAGGAACTTTAAACTAGAGATAGTGTTAGTATAAAAACCCATTTTACTAAGTAGTATTAGTATAGAAGGAACTTTAAACTAGAGATAGTGTTAGTATAAAAACCCATTTTACTAAGTAGTATTAGCATAGAGGACACTTTAAACTAGAGATAGTGTTAGTATAAAAACCCATTTTACTAAGTAGTATTAGTATAGAAGGAACTTTAAACTAGAGATAGTGTTAGTATAAAAACCCATTTTACTAAGTAGTATTAGTATAGAAGGAACTTTAAACTAGAGATAGTGTTAGTATAAAAACCCATTTTACTAAGTAGTATTAGTATAGAAGGAACTTTAAACTAGAGATAGTGTTAGTATAAAAACCCATTTTACTAAGTAGTATTAGTATAGAAGGAACTTTAAACTAGAGATAGTGTTAGTATAAAAACCCATTTTACTAAGTAGTATTAGTATAGAAGGAACTTTAAACTAGAGATAGTGTTAGAATAAAAACCCATTTTACTAAGTAGTATTAGCATAGAGGACACTTTAAACTAGAGATAGTGTTAGTATAAAAACCCATTTTACTAAGTAGTATTAGTATAGAAGGAACTTTAAACTAGAGATAGTGTTAGTATAAAAACCCATTTTACTAAGTAGTATTAGTATAGAAGGAACTTTAAACTAGAGATAGTGTTAGTATAAAAACCCATTTTACTAAGTAGTATTAGTATAGAAGGAACTTTAAACTAGAGATAGTGTTAGTATAAAAACCCATTTTACTAAGTAGTATTAGTATAGAAGGAACTTTAAACTAGAGATAGTGTTAGAATAAAAACCCATTTTACTAAGTAGTATTAGTATAGAGGACACTTTAAACTAGAGATAGTGTTAGTATAAAAACCCATTTTACTAAGTAGTATTAGTATAGAAGGAACTTTAAACTAGAGATAGTGTTAGTATAAAAACCCATTTTACTAAGTAGTATTAGCATAGAGATAGGACACTTTAAACTAGAGATAGTGTTAGTATAAAAACCCATTTTACTAAGTAGTATTAGTATAGAAGGAACTTTAAACTAGAGATAGTGTTAGTATAAAAACCCATTTTACTAAGTAGTATTAGTATAGAAGGAACTTTAAACTAGAGATAGTGTTAGTATAAAAACCCATTTTACTAAGTAGTATTAGTATAGAAGGAACTTTAAACTAGAGATAGTGTTAGTATAAAAACCCATTTTACTAAGTAGTATTAGTATAGAAGGAACTTTAAACTAGAGATAGTGTTAGTATAAAAACCCATTTTACTAAGTAGTATTAGTATAGAAGGAACTTTAAACTAGAGATAGTGTTAGTATAAAAACCCATTTTACTAAGTAGTATTAGTATAGAAGGAACTTTAAACTAGAGATAGTGTTAGTATAAAAACCCATTTTACTAAGTAGTATTAGTATAGAAGGAACTTTAAACTAGAGATAGTGTTAGTATAAAAACCCATTTTACTAAGTAGTATTAGTATAGAAGGAACTTTAAACTAGAGATAGTGTTAGTATAAAAACCCATTTTACTAAGTAGTATTAGTATAGAAGGAACTTTAAACTAGAGATAGTGTTAGTATAAAAACCCATTTTACTAAGTAGTATTAGTATAGAAGGAACTTTAAACTAGAGATAGTGTTAGTATAAAAACCCATTTTACTAAGTAGTATTAGTATAGAAGGAACTTTAAACTAGAGATAGTGTTAGTATAAAAACCCATTTTACTAAGTAGTATTAGTATAGAAGGAACTTTAAACTAGAGATAGTGTTAGTATAAAAACCCATTTTACTAAGTAGTATTAGTATAGAAGGAACTTTAAACTAGAGATAGTGTTAGTATAAAAACCCATTTTACTAAGTAGTATTAGTATAGAAGGAACTTTAAACTAGAGATAGTGTTAGTATAAAAACCCATTTTACTAAGTAGTATTAGTATAGAAGGAACTTTAAACTAGAGTATAGTGTTAGTATAAAACCCATTTTACTAAGTAGTATTAGTATAGAAGGAACTTTAAACTAGAGATAGTGTTAGTATAAAAACCCATTTTACTAAGTAGTATTAGTATAGAGGACACTTTAAACTAGAGATAGTGTTAGTATAAAAACCCATTTTACTAAGTAGTATTAGTATAGAAGGAACTTTAAACTAGAGATAGTGTTAGTATAAAAACCCATTTTACTAAGTAGTATTAGTATAGAAGGAACTTTAAACTAGAGATAGTGTTAGTATAAAAACCCATTTTACTAAGTAGTATTAGTATAGAAGGAACTTTAAACTAGAGATAGTGTTAGTATAAAAACCCATTTTACTAAGTAGTATTAGTATAGAAGGAACTTTAAACTAGAGATAGTGTTAGTATAAAAACCCATTTTACTAAGTAGTATTAGTATAGAAGGAACTTTAAACTAGAGATAGTGTTAGTATAAAAACCCATTTTACTAAGTAGTATTAGTATAGAAGGAACTTTAAACTAGAGATAGTGTTAGTATAAAAACCCATTTTACTAAGTAGTATTAGTATAGAAGGAACTTTAAACTAGAGATAGTGTTAGTATAAAAACCCATTTTACTAAGTAGTATTAGTATAGAAGGAACTTTAAACTAGAGATAGTGTTAGTATAAAAACCCATTTTACTAAGTAGTATTAGTATAGAAGGAACTTTAAACTAGAGATAGTGTTAGTATAAAAACCCATTTTACTAAGTAGTATTAGTATAGAAGGAACTTTAAACTAGAGATAGTGTTAGTATAAAAACCCATTTTACTAAGTAGTATTAGTATAGAAGGAACTTTAAACTAGAGATAGTGTTAGTATAAAAACCCATTTTACTAAGTAGTATTAGTATAGAAGGAACTTTAAACTAGAGATAGTGTTAGTATAAAAACCCATTTTACTAAGTAGTATTAGTATAGAAGGAACTTTAAACTAGAGATAGTGTTAGTATAAAAACCCATTTTACTAAGTAGTATTAGTATAGAAGGAACTTTAAACTAGAGATAGTGTTAGTATAAAAACCCATTTTACTAAGTAGTATTAGTATAGAAGGAACTTTAAACTAGAGATAGTGTTAGTATAAAAACCCATTTTACTAAGTAGTATTAGTATAGAAGGAACTTTAAACTAGAGATAGTGTTAGTATAAAAACCCATTTTACTAAGTAGTATTAGTATAGAAGGAACTTTAAACTAGAGATAGTGTTAGTATAAAACCCATTTTACTAAAACTTTAAACTAGAGATAGTGTTAGTATAAAAACCCATTTTACTAAGTAGTATTAGTATAGAAGGAACTTTAAACTAGAGATAGTGTTAGTATAAAAACCCATTTTACTAAGTAGTATTAGTATAGAAGGAACTTTAAACTAGAGATAGTGTTAGTATAAAAACCCATTTTACTAAGTAGTATTAGTATAGAAGGAACTTTAAACTAGAGATAGTGTTAGTATAAAAACCCATTTTACTAAGTAGTATTAGTATAGAAGGAACTTTAAACTAGAGATAGTGTTAGTATAAAAACCCATTTTACTAAGTAGTATTAGTATAGAAGGAACTTTAAACTAGAGATAGTGTTAGTATAAAAACCCATTTTACTAAGTAGTATTAGTATAGAAGGAACTTTAAACTAGAGATAGTGTTAGTATAAAAACCCATTTTACTAAGTAGTATTAGTATAGAAGGAACTTTAAACTAGAGATAGTGTTAGTATAAAAACCCATTTTACTAAGTAGTATTAGTATAGAAGGAACTTTAAACTAGAGATAGTGTTAGTATAAAAACCCATTTTACTAAGTAGTATAGAAGGAACTTTAAACTAGAGATAGTGTTAGTATAGAAGGAACTTTAAACTAGAGATAGTGTTAGTATAAAAACCCATTTTACTAAGTAGTATTAGTATAGAAGGAACTTTAAACTAGAGATAGTGTTAGTATAAAAACCCATTTTACTAAGTAGTATTAGTATAGAAGGAACTTTAAACTAGAGATAGTGTTAGTATAAAAACCCATTTTACTAAGTAGTATTAGCATAGAGGACACTTTAAACTAGAAATAGTGTTAGTATAAAAACCCATTTTACTAAGTAGTATTAGTATAGAAGGAACTTTAAACTAGAGATAGTGTTAGTATAAAAACCCATTTTACTAAGTAGTATTAGTATAGAAGGAACTTTAAACTAGAGATAGTGTTAGTATAAAAACCCATTTTACTAAGTAGTATTAGCATAGAGGACACTTTAAACTAGAGATAGTGTTAGTATAAAAACCCATTTTACTAAGTAGTATTAGTATAGAAGGAACTTTAAACTAGAGATAGTGTTAGTATAAAAACCCATTTTACTAAGTAGTATTAGTATAGAAGGAACTTTAAACTAGAGATAGTGTTAGTATAAAAACCCATTTTACTAAGTAGTATTAGTATAGAAGGAACTTTAAACTAGAGATAGTGTTAGTATAAAAACCCATTTTACTAAGTAGTATTAGCATAGAGGACACTTTAAACTAGAGATAGTGTTAGTATAAAAACCCATTTTACTAAGTAGTATTAGTATAGAAGGAACTTTAAACTAGAGATAGTGTTAGTATAAAAACCCATTTTACTAAGTAGTATTAGTATAGAAGGAACTTTAAACTAGAGATAGTGTTAGTATAAAAACCCATTTTACTAAGTAGTATTAGTATAGAAGGAACTTTAAACTAGAGATAGTGTTAGTATAAAAACCCATTTTACTAAGTAGTATTAGTATAGAAGGAACTTTAAACTAGAGATAGTGTTAGTATAAAAACCCATTTTACTAAGTAGTATTAGCATAGAAGGAACTTTAAACTAGAGATAGTGTTAGTATAAAAACCCATTTTACTAAGTAGTATTAGCATAGAAGGAACTTTAAACTAGAGATAGTGTTAGTATAAAAACCCATTTTACTAAGTAGTATTAGTATAGAAGGAACTTTAAACTAGAGATAGTGTTAGTATAAAAACCCATTTTACTAAGTAGTATTAGCATAGAGGACACTTTAAACTAGAGATAGTGTTAGTATAAAAACCCATTTTACTAAGTAGTATTAGTATAGAAGGAACTTTAAACTAGAGATAGTGTTAGTATAAAAACCCATTTTACTAAGTAGTATTAGTATAGAAGGAACTTTAAACTAGAGATAGTGTTAGTATAAAAACCCATTTTACTAAGTAGTATTAGTATAGAAGGAACTTTAAACTAGAGATAGTGTTAGTATAAAAACCCATTTTACTAAGTAGTATTAGTATAGAAGGAACTTTAAACCAGAAATAGTAGTATAAAGAACAACTTGTACTTTGTAGTATTAGTATAGAAGACACTTTAAACTAGAGATAGTATTAGTACTATATTAGTTGTGTATATATATAACTGTTGTAAAATTACTGTTGTATTAACTTTCTAATACAACGCCTTACTTTCTGTACGAAGGTTACAAAGCGTATCGTCACACACACACGCATGCGCATAATAAAACATATTACAATCAAATTACCGAAATACAAGAAGAAACACAACATATATTCAAATGATATACACTTTCTAATGTATCACAGATCCGTAAAGTAACTTGATACAAGGACCAATGATGGAAGTGCATCCTTATATAAAGCCAAACATAGTTTACTTGTTCTATTTTTATGATTCAAGTTGTGTTTTCTAAACAAACATTTCGATTGTCTTATAGAGTACAAAAATAAATAAATGTTACAGAATTATTTACAGGAGTTTTCTATTTGATTCTTTGCGTAGCTTGTACTGTTTAAATATTAAGCTACTCGCTTCCTTCAAGATCAATAACAAGCAATAATTGTTGCTTGTCAATAACAAACGCTATCTCTCCCATACGCTTAATGTTCGACAAAAACAGTTCGTATGTTTACAGATTTACATTTTCAGGAAGTATAATTATCCATGAATTCTTTTCAAGCATTTTTTTCCAACGCATTGAAGTGAAACACATTTTATCACATTATAGTGTTAAGTTATTCAATAAAAACCTACCCGTAGCCAGGTGTTACGGACATTACACTAAGTAACATGCAACTAGTTTCATAGTTTATTTATATAAGCTTTGTACAGATAAAGAGATAAGTCGCACTGAAAGAGATGAAACATGGATATTTCGACAGAAGACATAAAATAAGGTAAAAGACTAATACTGACATGCCTGTTACTTACCACGAAAGTAGAACAGTCAATAGCAAAGCTGTGAAACATTGACTTATTTTATTTGTCTTTATAAGTAACTGTAACAACCAAAACGTACAACATAGGCCTAGAATTATATCAGTGATTCCAAGAACTTTGATTGAAGTTCGAGTGTCGAAGGGTTAACTGAGGTAAAAAATGACCAGTCATGAGTGGTTAAATATTTGTACTGTCAAACACTTTAATGTGTTCTATTTGTTGCAGTTAATTTTGAGAAACTGTTATTTTAAAATTAAAAAAAATATTTATAAATTGCCTTTGTTTAACAATATACCTTTCTAGTGTAGATTACATATATGCTTATATGAACTTCACAGTTGTATGGATACAAAGTAATTCTAAATGTTAAATATACTATTTCTAGTTTGATTTGGTTTGAATTTTGCGCAAAGCTACTCGAGGGCTATCTGCGCTAGCCGTCCCTAATTTAGCAGTATAAGACTAGAGGGAAGGCAGCTAGTCATCAACACCCACCGCCAACACTTGGGCTACTCTTTTACCAACAAATAGTGGGATTGCTCGTCACATATAACGCCCCCACGGCTGAAAGGATGAGCATGTTTGGTGTGACGGGGATTCGAACCCGTGACCCTCGGATTACGAGTCGAGTGCCTTTAATTCTGATAATTGATTATTGATAATTATTGTTTGCATGGCTTTAGTCAAGTACGTTAATATCAAAGCTTACTACAAGGTTTCAACTTTGGGATACAATCTACCGTTGAAGACTCTGACAGCTTCGGTTCCCCTCGGTGGGCTCAGCAGATAGCCCACGTGGCTTTGCTATAGAGAACACACACACACTCTGACAGCTCTAGGTAGACACAGGTTGTCAAATAAGTTAAATATTCAATAATTTTCAGTTATTCTAATTCTCACGGTGCCAAACTACAACTAGAATATCTGTTGATGGACTGCAAGATAAAATAAATTATTTTCTGAATATTATTTTTAATTTATCATTCGTCTGCAATCGCTCTGTAGACCTGTTTTTTATGCCTGACGTCACACAGTTGCTGTTAACAGCATATTTATAGTACGATAAATTATTACTGGAATATTAGTTCATTAAACTAGAAAGAAAAATAACGCTTACGATTGTTTGGTTGCTTTAAATGGTATAGTAGGACTTGCTAAGCTGCGGTGTTGTTATACCTACTTATAGCAATTTCTGGTTTGCGATATTGGATAAATTCAACAGTAAGCCTAAAACTGAATTATTTTCTGCAGCCTACAAAACCTCGGGACAAAATCTACTAATGTTTACTTCGATGTGGAAAATGGTTAATGAAAAATTTACAGTTTAGTAGTTGAACGTGTTGTGGAAATGTATTATTGACTAGTTTTTCTGTCAGTTTCTTAGTTGGGACGTAGTACATCAGAGAATAACTTTCTCTGTTAAAATGTAATTGTAACTCTCACGGTTGGAAAATAACTTTTATATAAATACGTAGTACCAGTACCAGTTTAGTATAGTTATAAATATGGGTATTTAAAAACAAGTAACTGTTGTTGTTATACGTGTCATGTTTGTACAGAAACAGACACTGAGAAATCCAGGAAAGCAGTGTTTCTCAACACCAGCAAACAATCGAAATACTTCTATAGGAAACATAACTTAGAAAATAAAAATCCAAAATAATGAAAATATGATACGTTATATTGTATAGAGATCCAATTCCGCCATCTACCCATTCGTTGTGCATTTCTTTAGAGGTTTGTATTCTATTACAACGGGTATATGTTTTCATATATATCAGTCTTAATTTGTTCTTTTACCGTTTCGATTGTATTATCTTAACGTTGTGCTTGTTTGTTTGTTTTGTTTTAAATTAAGCACAAAGCTACACAGTGGACTATCTGTGCTCTGCCCACCACGGGTATCGAAACCCGGTTTTTAGCGTTGTAAGTCCACAGACATACCGCTGAGCCACTGGGGGGGGGGCGTTGTGTTTGTTCCTTAACCTTCGTGCACAAAGTACTGCGTTTAAAAACGAAGGTTTTTCCCACTGCACTGTGCACCCTTCAGTTGAGGGTCAGTGTTGATGCTCTTATTAGGAATACCTTATTTTACTGTCAGATGATAACTGACTAGTTCTTTGTGTGTTATATAACTCAATGCACGTAAATAATACTTAATAGGATTCATTCATTTGATCTTTGAAAATTACAGTAAAGATCTTTAAATAAAATTTATGAACAGTTTCCTAGAATCCTGCCTGGAGAAATTCAGACTAATGGACAAACATTAAAATGTATTTTTTTTACATCATAAATTTATGCGTTCGCACACGAATGAAACAATTTCAAAACGTATTATTATTTCATGAAATAATGTTTCCAGCAGTTATTGTTTGCCAGTCCCCGGCATGGCCAGGTGGGTAGGGCACTCGACTCGTAATCCGAGCGTCGCGGGTTTGAATCCCTGTCATACCAAACATGTTCGCCCTTTCAGCCGTGGGGGCGTTATAATGTTACGGTCAATCTCACTATTCGTTGGTAAAAGAGTAGCCCAAGAGTTGGCGGTGGGTGATGATGACTAGCTGCCTTCCCTCTAGTCCTACAGTGCTAAATTAGGGATGGCTAGCACAGATAGCCCTTGTGTAGCTTTGCGCGAAATTCAAAACAAACTAAACAAACAAATTATTGTTTGCCACTTTCTAACATAAGCTCATATTATTCAATTGATGAACTTGGATTCTAGATCTGGTACAATATACTTTATAAAATCAGAGAATTTATGTAGCGTTTTACACACAACGATGTATATAAATGGTTATGATACACATTTGTTTATTTAAGGTCTATTCCCACTTTCAGTTGACCGTAAACCTGAGGGTTTATAATGCGCAAATTCAAGGTCTTATTTCTGGAAGTTCCGCGGTGGGTTAGCGTCAATTTTACGGACTTAGAACGCTAAAATCCTGGGTGAACAGAGCGCATGCAATCCATGGTGTAGCTTTGCACGAAACAAGCAAACAAATTCTATTCCTGGACGAATTTAGCAGAAATTATCCACTGTGCAGCAATTTTTGTTGACAACGAACAAATTAAAGTTAATATATATTTCACTGTGGTTGAATTCAGATCAAAACTTTGTCTTTTCAAATGAAGATTTCTAAAGAAAACAAAAACTGAAAACATCAAGTGATAATTAAATTATTAAACTACTCTAGGGGTCTCTTCGCGATTATTGTTTTTTTTTTATAAAATTATTATCCTGTTTATGTACTTTTTTCGTAGACAGACCTTGACAGAAGAATAACAGAATATTGAGTAAAGAAAACGTTTCATAATAGAATGTTGAGTAAAGAAAACGTTTCATAATAGAATGTTGAGTAATGAAAACGTTTCATAACAGAATTTTGAGTAAAGAAAACGTTTCATGACAGAATGTTGAGTAAAGAAAACGTTTCATAACAGAATTTTGAGTAAAGAAAACGTTTCATAACAGAATGTTGAGTAAAGAAAACGTTTCATAACAGAATGTTGAATAAAGAAAACGTTTCATAATAGAATGTTGAATAAAGAAAACGTTTCATAACAGAATGTTGAATAAAGAAAACGTTTCAATATAATTTTTTACCATCGACAACAGTGCTTAAATTGTACAGTTAAGCACAAAAATGTTTTTCACGATGTAGATACTTTAAGCCTAATATGACAAAAAAACATGTGGTATTGTTTCAGAGACAAGAAAGGCTTCATTTGTCTTAAATATAAGATGAATTATAAAACTAAACAATTTTTTTCGTTGTTCTGAAGATAAATTTATAGAAACCTGACTGAAGTATGAAAAATAAACTATTCTGTTATTAATTTACATTTTTTCCAAATGTAAATGTAGAAATCTGTTTTAGGCTTGGCATTGCCAGGTGGGTTAAGGCGTTCAACTCGTAATCCGAGGGTTGCGGGTTCGAATTCCCTTCGCACCAAGCATGCTCTCCCTTTCGACCGTGGGGGTGTTATAATGTTACGGTCAATCCCACTATTCGTTGGTAAAAGAGTAGCCCAAGAGTTGGCGGTGGGTGGTGATGACTAGCTGCCTTCCCTCTAGTCTTACATTGGAAAATTAGGGACAGCTAGCGCAGGTAGCCCTAGTGTAGCTTTGCGCGAAATTCAAACAAAGACAAGAAGTCTGTTTAAAATATATTATGCTTAACAATGGCCGTTGATATGGCACTTTTAACTATTATTATAACTGAGGTTTTTGATGTAATTTATGGGCATCCAAAGGTATTAAAACGTTTCTCCAAAGTGCAGTTCAAACAGGAAACGTTAACGTTATTTTTTATTTCCTCTTTGTTTAAAAACATCAAAACTTTTCGTTCCAAATGTCAAAGATATTTTGATCATACATAAACGCTCAATTAGTGATGGAGTAATACTTTATCTTCAAAACTTTGTAATTTCTTGTTGTGTTGTATGATCAAATGTTTCCATTAGACGACCGATTCGTTACCTCAAAACACGAAATAATGGTATATTCTCTTTTCTTAAAACAAAGTGACAAGTAGCGTCCTATAACTGATATTTGAAAATAATTTTATGTTTCTTTGTTTGGTACAAAACCGAATTTTAGGCTTAAGTTCCACTGACCTACTGGAGGACATATTTTAATATACCCGGCGAAATGACATATACTTATCATTATATTACCTCTAGGTTTACCACTAGTGACCTGGGTAATAAGTATTCTGACTAATTAGAGATATATTTTTCTGTATTTCACAAATAGATGTATCGTACAAAACTCTGTTAGTAAATGTTTTTACACCCACGTTGTTTTGTCACTCTATACTGTGAAGTGAAAACTAATTGTTGACGTTCCGTTATTCTAGTCTTAGCTTTTCCATAAGTTTGTGAAGTACTTACGGTGTATGTATATGTAAGTTACAATGAAAATGATGTACGTTCGTTCAATGGGCAGATCGAGATCCAAACGAACTGCAGATTTAAGGATTACTGGTTTACGTCTCGACTGCACTTCCTGAATATCGCATTTCTCACTGTTAGACCTTGAGTGCGTTATAAGAGTGTTAGTAAAATCACATTTTTCAGTCTGACAAGGTGTGTGATATTGACTCTCTGCCTTTTTTTCAGAATTAAGGTTGACTAGCGCAGATAGCTCTTGCAAAGATTTGATCAAAATTTAATAAACAAATAAGCAGAGTCGTTCAGTACACCAAGGTGTCTGTGAAGGAATAATTTTACCAACAGCGCAAAATATAACTTGGCACATTTCATTAGTAACATGTGGTCATTACACCCACACCTACTATAACATACGTACGTATATTTAAACAACAATATGTGGTCATTACACCCACATTTTTAGATATCTGCGTCTCTCCTTTCCCAAAGATTTCTTATTAGTAGGACCACTTTAAAGTGGACTATTGTGACATATTAGTTCAAATTCAATATTTATTTGAACTAAAGTAACGGGTGGTCATCTTGACTCTATTGTATTGGTTGTAACGATTAAAGTTATTCATTCTTCTCTATTGGTTTCTACTGTGGATGGCTCATTGTATTCTATTCGTCAGAATATTGGGCTGGCTTGTTGGACCTTCACAGAAGAAATTGTTTTGACCACTCCTAATTCATTCCTACGTATCTTTACAGTGTAGTAAAGATGAAACAGTGTTTTCTAGTTACTACGACAATTTTTTTTTTCCCTTGGATTGCTTCAACATTTTAACTGGAGAGAAACGCACGACTTGTGCAATGAATATCTTCTCTCTTAGATGTGTCTTCTACTTTTGTAATAAGCCGAAAATACAAGTGAAAAGCACAGGTTTGGTCGCAGGACAGGTAGAACATTCGGCGCCTGTCTTGTGAAAGTGGATTTTCTCAGGTTCTCCCTTTTCCACCCACAGCAAATTCTGAGGCACATGGATTTACTGATCCCAACCATTCCATTCAGGGGACGTTCGTCGCCTTGCGTCTTTCCGTTCTTCCGTCAAGTCATGCCACCGACCGTACACGGACATCGTCATGTCACCGGCCCTGACTGCCTTCTCACGGCTACCTTGATTCAACCGGACCCCTCTACCTACACCTCTCTGAAACAGCTACGACCTCAAATATCAACTGAGCAAAACAAACACAATCCTGACCTAAAATCAAACCCAAAATTACGAAAATAACAACAAAAATTCTACCGAGAGTGGGGCGGAAGGGAATATTAAAAAACTAAACTACTACCAAGGAATTTTGTTTTGAATTGTTTTTTAAATAAAAATAATAACATGGAAAACAAGTGACGCCAACATTTACAATAATCAAACTTTCACTTCACACATTGTCTTAAGGAGTATTTAATATTGCCACAACAACCCAAAAATTCCCGTTACATGTTACCACAATAACCCTAGAATTTCCCTCACACGTTGGTTTAAGGAGTATTTAATGTTACCACAACAACTCCAGAATTTCCCTCACACATTGTCTTAAGAAGTATTTATTATTATCACACCAACTCTTCAATTACCTACAGCGCCGAACCCAGTGCTTTTACCCTTTCTAACAACTTCCCAAACTGGTTTACCTTGTTCGTACCAGTTCGTGAACTTCAAGGTGCATATGTGAATTATACTTTAGTAGGTTAATTCTGAGTTAAAACCTTTGTAATATAATATATATGTTTATAATGTCGGTTTCTCTTTAGGATCCTAGGATCGTAAACAAAGACTTATCACGACCAGGATCCAAAAGTCAGAAACAAGATCTTACCACGACCAGAATCCAAAAGTCAGAAACAAGATCTTACCACGACCAGGATCCAAAAGTCGGAAACAAGATCTTACCACGAGAAATGACCAGGTTGTTTTGTTTTTGTGGGTTGTTTATTTTGAGGGGGAAGTTTGATTTTAGCACTGAATGCTAACACTTGAGACAAACGTTTGATCATGTTAATGTATTTGTTGAATGTTGTATTTAAGCTTCAACATGATCCTTGAAACTAGGGCTCATTTGGAGGTCGTTACGTTTTACAAAATATATGCTAAAAACACAAACCCAAACGTGACTCTGGTTTACACTATTGTAAACAGGCATTGTTTACCGTATTATGTGAGTCTTACAATTCTCGAAACCGGATTTTCATACCACTTGTGGGCAGAGCACAGATAGCCCTTTGTGGGTTATTGTTCATAACCACAAACAAGTATTTTTTGACTATATCTAGTATCAAAATGTCGCTCATTTGTGATTCACCCCTGAATAAACTACAAATATATTACCTTCATTAGAACAATATTACATGATTTGCTGGTCAATAAAATATTTCGTAAAAATAATCTTAGAATACTATAACTTGATTTTTTAAGTATAAATATTTTGGCAGGTCTGTGCTTTCGGAAGAAAATACAAAACTGAAATATGGAAACAATTAGGCATTATACATGTCTCGATTATTAGTGAATACAGAATGTTCTTGTAACTATGACTAACTTATGTTAAACATGTTAGTTTTATACTGCGTTTTGCCAAATAATTATTACTCCATCCATTATGTTTCAATTAATATTTAACACAGGATTACTTATAAATAGGGCTACACTACGTTTAATAAACTAGCTTTTTTTATTTAGGGTTATATACCATACCTTACCACTTATTACTTCCATTCTACATCTAAAGTTTCAGTACAGAATGTTTACGTTTCTTTCTTGTTAAATACAAACTACACAATGGGATTTCTGCCCTATGTTCACAGCGAGTACCTAAACCTGACCATTATC
This sequence comes from Tachypleus tridentatus, assembly GCF_004210375.1. Taxonomy (NCBI): domain Eukaryota; kingdom Metazoa; phylum Arthropoda; class Merostomata; order Xiphosura; family Limulidae; genus Tachypleus; species Tachypleus tridentatus. The sequence continues at coordinate 26,460,402 of NC_134835.1, forward strand.
AGCCCTCATTCTTGTCTAGAATATTTTTACAAATATGACTTTTATATTAAGCATAGTGGTTTGCGATTTTAAATTTATACACTACATACTGTTATTGTTATTTCTTTAGTTTCAATTAACAATCAACATAAAATGTATTTACAAACACAGCTCAAACATGTTGAATATACACCAGTTCTCGATTTGAAGTTTCAACACCAGGGTTTAGTAGTTATTATTATTATTTCATCTTAAATTAATTTGATGAAATGGTTGTACAGATGACAACGCGATGGTTAATATTTATTGGAAGTCTCACTATTTCTCCTTTAATTTTGAAACATTAGGATTTGAATTTCGCGCAAAACTCCACGAGGGTCCTTTGCGCGCTAGCAGTCCCTAATTTGGCAGTGTAAGACTAAAAGGAAGGCAGCTAATCATCACCAACCACCGCTAACTTTTGGGCTTTTTTTTTTTTATCACCGAAGTGTAGGCTTGACCGTAAATTATAACTTTCTTACGGCTGAAAGGGTGTGCATGTTTGGTGTGACGGGGATTCGAACCCACGACCCTCAGATTACGAGCTGAGTGCTTTAACCACCTGGCGGTCTAGACATTACGCACCCTGCAATAATATAACTGAAGTTGAATAACTACCTAAAGAAAGAGTCGTGACGAAACACTGAATCAAAATATGCAGAATTCATGACCATTTTTATATTCATTACTTTAAATGTAATGGACTGTGAAAACATTAAAGAAAATAACTGAGAATTATTTTGGAGTCGTGGTGTTTGTGGTTCTAATGATCTTTATTATAAAGACAAAAAAAATGGATATTTTAAGAAATAGACAAATTTATGCTCGTAATTTTAATGACGATTTTATGGCTAGTTATTTTAATTTTTATTTACATAATGATGTTCACCGTGATAAATTAATTCGACATGATTTTCTGTCGAGTTAAAAATTTACGAATATAAATAAATAACTTGAAAGTTAATTTCTCGTTGTTTGAAGGTTTGGAAAAATGGTTGGTTAATTGTTGAGTATCTGGAATGTTTAAGGTTTGAGGGTTTTAACTAGTATGAACAGTTATGTTAAGGAATTTTTTAACAATCAAACTCTTGAAGCTCGTGGATGAAGATGACTAGATGCCTTCCCTCTAGTCCTACACTGCTAAGTTAGGGACGGTTAGCGCAGATAGCCCTCGTGTAGCTTTGCGCGAAATTCAAAAACAAAGAAACCTTGCAGCTCGTCCTTGGGTGAAATTTTCTCGATAAAATCGCATGCAGTTTTCTGTATTTTTAGGTTCATAATTATTTTAGTTAATTTAATAACGGGTTAATTTTAAAAGCTTACTTTCAATGATGCTTTCACGTGACACGTTAGTCTACGGTTTCTTATTATGTACAGGATTCTGATAGATCCATTAATGTGTACACTTTGGATTTCTCTCTTTTCATTAGGCCCGGCATGGCCAGGTGGTTAAGGCATTCGACTCCTAATCCGAGGGTCGCCGGTTTGTATCCCCGTCGCGCCAAACATGCTCGCCCTTTCAGCCATGGGGACGTTATAATGTGGCGGTAAATCCCATTATTCGTTGATGAAAGAGTAGTCCAAAAGTTGGCGGTGGGTGGTGATGACTAGCTGTCTTCCCTCTAGTCTTACAATGATAAATTAGGGACGGCGAGCGCAGATAGCCCTAGTGCAGCTTTGCGCAAAATTCAAACCAAACTCTCTTTATTAAGTTTTTCAGATGATAGATTATTAAAATAAAGTCGTAAGTAGTTTAAAATAACCAGAATAATTAGATAGTACCAGCAATAAAAGAAAGAAGAAACTCAGAAGAGAATTATTACAAACTTTTTGTCGCTTGTCATCACGCGTATACAGAAATATTGCTCAGAATGAATACTCCGCCACATAGTTTTGCCTTACAATTTTGTCGAAAGTTAAAAATCTAATTCAGTCATGCTGTATAAGTGCTTAATCCATGGAATAACAATGAAAATGGCTTGTTGTACGATCTCACAAGGTTAGGATAACAATGTTATTTCGAAGGACAGTTAGGTCTTGAAGACACAGTTCCATAGAACCATCTGTCTTGTTCGCTGCGATTTAGTAGATACAATATCTGCACAATAGTTATGTAACAATGGAATTGTATAAAGACTACAAAATAACATAGAGTTTGTACGGAGTTTCTAGCACGTGGCGACGCAAGTCATCATAATACGTGATACGACGCTTCGTACATTATTTATTTTGTGAAAGTTGCAGCTGCCGCTGGGGGTAAACACAGTTTTTGGAATTTCAGTTTTTTTGTTACTTTATGGTGAATGCGTAGCTTGTCGAACAATGGGTCAAAATAACTTCATTATACGTAAGTCATTGAAAATAATATATTTCTTCCTTTCCATTAGCTCATCTTCATTTATTCAAATTTAAATTCTCAACACTAGTTGAACTTATTAGAAGAACTGAAAGGTGGTTTTGTTTCTTAGAGTTGAAGAAAAATACATGCAAATTTATAGCTAATATTTTCATATCTGATAATTTTCAATAACTTTTCATTAACGCATACTTAAAAAGAATTGCATGTTTAATTTTGTATATAACTATCCGTGACATTATGTGTCATTTTCCCTCTCATAACAACAACTTAGATTATTGTATAATCATCATATGTCTGTCATAACAACAAATTAGATTATTATATAATTATCCTGTCTCTCTCATAACAACAACTTAGATTATTATATAATTATCCTGGGTCTCTCTCATAACAACAACTTAGATTATTATACAATTACCCTGTGTCTCTCTCTTAACAACTTAGATTATTTTATAATTATCCTGGGCCTCTCTAATAACAACAACTTAGATTATTTTATAATTATTCTGTCCTTCTCTCATAACAACATCTTAGATTATTATGCAATTATCCTGTGTCTCTCTCTTAACAACTTAGATTATTTTATAATTATTCTGTCCTTCTCTCATAACAACAACTTAGATTATCATATGACTATTCTGTGTTTCTCTCATAACAACAACTTAAATTATTATACGATTATCCTGTGTCTCTCTCATAACAACAGCTTAGTTTTTCTTCTATAATCACCCCATTTTCTCTTCCTTTCTTTACTTTTGTTATTCTCGAAGATTTACTATTAATTTTCTGGTTTTCTTATTCGTCTAGAACTACTTTCACTCATAATATACGTAGTTCAATTGTTACATGTTGCCTATATGGACTCATATGTTTATCTATATGTTGAAATAACCTGAAGTGTCTACTAAACATCCTCAGCTTGCGACTTTACATGACAATGAAGCCGTTCCATTGATTTACATTAGTTATTTTTAATTGTACGAATTCACGGACTTTTTTAAAAATGAAGCACAAATCCACACAATGAGGGATTTGTGCCCTGGACTCGGCATAGCCAGGTGGGTTAAGGCGTTCAACTCGTAATCTGCGGGTTGCGGGTTCGAATCCCCGTCGCACCAAACATGCTCGCCTTTTCAGCCGTGGGGACGTTATAACATATCGGTCAATTCCACTATTCGTTGGTAGAAGAGTAGCCCAAGAGTTGGCGGTGGGTGGTGATGACTAGCTGCCTTCCCTCTATTCTTACACTGGTAAATTAGGGACGGCTAGCGCAGATAGCTCTTGAGTAGCTTTGCGCGAATATCAAAAACAAACAATCGTCCTGTCTCATATAAAAAAACCTTTAACATGTTAACATTTTGTTGTTAAGTTGCGTGAACCGAACTACTTATTTCTTTCTATTTTACTTTCTAAAAAACAAATACTTAGTGTTAAAACTATACAAACTAAACTTTGACGTTAGAGTTTCACTTGTCCATTTTCACCATGAGCTTGAAAATAGATACATATCTTGGGCACAAAATGATAAAACCTGTGATTTAAACCAAAAATGAGTTTAAAGCTTGTTGAAGAATCATTTCGAATGAATCCTTGTTTCACATCACAAGACAATGAACGAGCAGTTATTTATTCAATGTCAGTTCATTCGTTATGCAAACGTAAACCATTTAGAAAGTTTATAGTTTATTACATGACAAAAGAACAACCACACGTTTGGTATGACAAGATGAAATAAGTCATTAAAACCGTATTTTCATACTTCGTGTAATTTTAATGTTGGAGAATCCGTATAGTTTCTTACTTTTAATGTTGAGCAGTTAGTTTTCAACAATTGAGAACAGAGTTTATCGGAAAAACAACATGTAGGACAATAGGCTTAGAGATATAAAATTTATTAACACAAAATATTGAATAGAAACTTATGTGCATAATTAGGTCACATCATGACTACATGTATGTTAATACTTGTATTCTTACACCTGTGTTTTACAGTATGGTCCTCGTTAACATTAGGCAGATGTTAAATTGGTTTCGCATTTTGTTATTCTTTTCTCATTGTATGTTTCACGTTGTCTTTAAGAAAATAATTAAAATATTATAAAATAATGGAAGCAAAATACATATTTACTTTAAAAGTTTTGCTTTTTGAATTTTATACTTTTAAAATTGCTCGTTGATTAATTTATTTCTTGAGATAAATTCGAAACAAATAGCAGAGTATTTATCGCTGTAATTATCAGTGAAATATGTAATACGCTTTATAACTGTCGTTTATGTTCTCCAAATCTCATCACGCAATTTGATAACACAACAGATTTGATATTCGTGTTCTGGGGATTATTGTTGGCTGTGAACTCTTGTGTAGATTAAACACTCTTTTCTTATAGTAGCTATTATTGATAAGAATTCTTTATTTGTTTGAAATTAAGCACAGAAATATACAATGGACTATCTGTACTTTGTCCACCACGGGTTTTGAAACCCTGTTGCTAGCGCTGTAAGTCCGCAGACATCCGCTGTGCCACAGGGTATTTGTAAGAAAAACACTATTATTCTATTCTGATTTCTAACGTTTGTCTGTGTTAAAAACTATTATTGAAAGATTTTGTGTAGAGGTATGTATCATGCTATCGAGTAATCAGTTTTATGATAAATTTGTCTTCAGATTTGTAGGCATTCTAAGGATATTTTAGTCGATCTTTGAATAAAATGATATTTTGAAATTATTAGATGAAAAGACGTTTCTATTACTACATAATATATTTTTATTGGTCATTATAGATGCACTATAACATAACACCAGATTTTAAGATATCTCATGGTCGAAATACTAGAAGGAATTACTTCAGACTTTGTCCGTTTGTTTGCAGAAGCCATGCTGGAGGTGTGAGCCGAATTACGGAACAGCGACACCTAGCGAATTCCATTAGCCAATAGATGATCCGTTGACTGCAGAGTAATGGCTGTTTTCAGGCTGTACACCAATCGCGTAGGTTCTCTTTGTATGTTTCCCCGCCTTTCTCTGTAATACACATTCAAAATAATCTAGGAGAGGTGCCCAGATAAGGAAAATACGAATAGAGAAATAACAAAGAACGTACAGTGAATCAATATAACCGCTGAGTCAATGAGTCTGCTTTCCAAGAACCCAACAAATTATTACTAGAAACTTGGTTAAAAATATATAACCTGTTTAAATCTTAGAAACAGATAAATCGTGTAAAGTGAAAGTATTATTAGAAACCGATAAATTAAAATTTAAACCATTCATTTGTCCAAGTTTTCAGACAAATTATCAGAGTCTTATTAAACACTAAATCTGAGGTGCATTTTAGTTTAGTCTCTCTTATCAATAATGATAAATAAAATCACGGATACACTTAGTATCTGTGACGAAAGCAAAACTTTTATGCGAGTTTTGAGAAAAAGTTAAATTGTTATTTTTTTTTTATAGAAGTCAAACTAAAACGGAATTCGATTTATTTTAAAGCTGAAAGTGTTAGGACAAAAGGCTCAGCGGTAGTCAAAGCTTTCATCTATTGTATTATCTTTACCTTGTTGACCATCTAATATTCTACCTTTCTGTTTAAAATAAACGAGTTTTGTATTGGAATCAGACATTGTACAACCTAATGTTTAGCTCGAGTTGTTTTGTTTGTTTTTGTAACTTGCTCGAATGAAGAAAATGGAAGCTAAACCAAACAAACACGTAAATACAAATTCTAATTCTCATTTATTGTAGTTATAAGTCAATTTTGTTTTTTACGTGGAAGAACATGGTGAATTCTCAGTGGTATTATACACAATTTGACATAACATTAAAATACAGCTAGTGACCTTTTGGTTCATTTTAGCCAACCCAAAGGAAAACACTTGAAACCCTTGTTATTTCAACATGAATTACACTTTACCTGCGTCTGCCACATCTGAAGACAACCCATTCAGAAAGTTAACCATATACAACTACTAATTGAAAATAAGTATCCTTGAACCACAAATATGAAAAGTGTATAAAAACAACTCAGAAGTGTCGTATATATTGAAAACAAAATTCCAATACTTATTTCTTACATCATTTAATGTAACTCCATTAACAAACCATTGTACCTAACCACTTCTATAAAATACATATAAAGTTTCTTTACTTTTAGTGAATAAGGAAAGTTTATATGCATATAACCTATTGTCAGTGATGAAGTAAAACTTTTACGACACGAGATGCGTGGAATAAACACAGTCCATTTCCCTTAAGCTTCCAGCTTCCGTGGTTGTAAAAAACGTTGAAGGATACGCTCTGTCTTAAATGGGGTTATTCAACGGTGCATGATGAATTACCGTATAATTTCTCACCGTTTTTATAAAACGTTTCAAACCTCGCTAGGGTTATAAAACGTTTCCCTGCTTAAGATTATTTTTTCCTACGAAATATATTTCGAAATTGACTAAGTCTCTTTGGGTAAGTTTCGTTACATTTCTGTCGATAGGTTTCCATTCACTGTTGAGGTTGGAGAAAGATCGGTTTCCCATTCTCAAGAAACCGCTAATCTTTAGATCTGAAGATATGTTACAGATCATTTAAGGCTTTTTTAATACCCAGCGACTTCTAACCCTTAAACATAAGAGACAGTCGTTCAAGTTTAGAATTTCTATGGAACTACGACAAGAACAACCGTAGTTTCACTTAGAGCGCGTGACAGACAGGCCCCGTCGACAGCGGCCAATAGGCTGACCAGTAGTCGGGGCTTGGCAACTTTGATTTATACTCATTCCGACAGGAGTACCGGACCTACTGGCATATAGGCGCCGGCGATAAAACTCTGCCACAATGGAATGCTATCCTCAAACCGAGAAAGCTAACGAAGTGAAATGAGCCATCAATACCGTACAGGGTAAGTTCTTGATGTAGCACCACTCCCTTTACCAACCGTAACCTAAATAACTAATACTGTATCATGTGCTTACATTAGACAAGTTGAGCGTTTGCATATACAACTGTGATGAATAGCTTGAAAGTATGTGCTTGGTGAGAACGGGATAACGAATTTAAGATGCACATATCACATTAGTTGTAAGAGTTAAGGCTATAGAGTCGTGTCTAAGTAATAGAACATAACGAAGATGTGGAAATACTTTAGTGATCACAATTACTACGTTAGTTCGAATTGGTAAAAAATAATATTCTGTAGCTTTCACTTAATTTGATTCGTGTGTGTTCGTGGATATAATCTTTCACGGGTCTCGAACATGTTTGTATTTCCCTTCTTAACCTTATCACACGCTCATTGTTCACAGGTTTCATATCAAAAGATCTGTTCAAACATTTTCGTACCGTTACTTGGTATTCACGTGGACTTTTGCTTTGTATCTACATAAAGCACGTGCCTTACTTACATTTAATTTAGAACGTTTTATGGTCTAAAACATTAAAAAAAAACTTTATTACTGGCTGTAAAGCACTAAGAAAATATAAGCTGATCTTTATTTTACTTCCGATATTACTTTACTTTATTTTCGTTCTTAACTTTACTTTGATCATAATTAGAACATGGAAAGCTGACGAAGGCAATAATAAAATAAAACCCATCAAGATTTTTTTATTTCATATATCTTTGAAAAACCAGTATCTTTTAAGCCTCACTTTTATCCATTCTGCGTTTAAAATTTATTAAGCCTAAACATATATAAGTTTACTACAGAGATATAATTTAAGCTTTAAACTGTAAAATAAAATGATAAAATAAAACCCGCCAAGATTTCTATATTTCATATATCTTTGAAAAACCAATATCTTTTAAGCCCCATTTTTATCCATTCTGCGTTTAAAAATTATTAAGCCTAAACATATATAGGTTTACTACAGAGATATAATTTAAGCTTCAAACTGTAAAATAAAATAATAAACTAAAATCCGCCAAGATTTCTTTATTTCATATATCTTTGAAAAACCAGTATCTTTTAAGCCCTGTTTTTTATCCATTCTGCGTTTAAAAATTATTAAGCCTAAACATATATAGGTTTACTATAGAAATATAATTTAAGCTTTAAACTGTAAATCCGCACTGTATGATGCATGACTGTTGGAAACAAACATAATTACAAATAACTACGATTGGTAGACAATGAATTAAACAGCTTTATCTCATACGATTGTTTTGTTTTTCATTGCTCATGTTTACTCACTTTATTCTGTAGCGACTAGTTGTTATAATATATCTGTTCATGTTACTGAAACTGTCAGTAAGTTATTTAGCAGGTTCTACTGACTTATGATCTTTCTTAAACACAACACAATTTATTTTAATCTGTATTTTTTTTTTTTCAATAAGAGTTACAGTAAAATCCCTCCAACGTTGTGATGGGCCATTTACATTGTTTGTTACTTTTCACATGAAGTAGTTATTTATATGTATAACATATATTTTATAGAGTTCTCTTTTCTTGTACTGTGTTTTGTATGGTGTACCATTATTTTTATCGCATCTGTTTTTCGTTTAACTTCTTGTATAACACCACAAATATAAACTGTTTATGGTAGGACGCTTATAAAAACTCGACATCTGTGTCACGCCAAACGTAAAACGAAGTTTTTATGTTACACTCAAAAACAATTACAATGAGAAACGTAAAAAAAAAAATTGTTTGAACGAAAAATACCGGGTAATGTGATGCACATTAACATTTGAATCAGTTAGCAAAGGATACAAGCAACGTGACTGATATTTTCAACCTGAGCGATACCTTACGTGGCACTTGGGTCAGATGACCAGGTCAGAGAATCATAGGAATTGGGCAAAGCCGTCTATAAGTTAAAATGGTGGCCAAATGAAAAACAATCGATTAGCAACATCCGACACTTAGAACAGAACGACTTCCTGTATAATATTTAATACGGCCCCATTTAAAAGTGCGGAGTATATTAATCGCTATTTGACGGGTCGAACCTTGGACCTTCCGACCAGTAACACTAACTGCTACGCAACGCTCGACTACATTCGTAGGAAGAACAAAAAGATAAACATGTACAATTATATTGTATAATCTTCATGATTTTTTTGTTCTTTTACGCAAATACGAATGGGCTACAATGAAACTATTTTTTGTTTAAGTTCTGGCGGCATTGGTTTGCTTAACTTGACTATAAATATACCTAACACCAAATATACTTCTCAAGTGTTGTTGCATTCCCTTTTCTCACGATATCAAATTATAAATATACATAACACCAAATATACTTCTCAAGTGTTGTTGCATTCCCTTTTCTCACAATATCAAATTTTAAATATACATAACACCAAATATACTTCTCAAGTGTTGTTGCATTCCCTTTTCTCACGATATCAAATTATAAATATACATAACACCAAATATACTTCTCAAGTGTTGTTGCATTCCCTTTTCTCACGATAACAAATTATAAATATACATAACACTAAATATACTTCTCAAGTGTTGTTGCATTCCCTTTTCTCACGATAACAAATTATAAATATACATAACACTAAATATACTTCTCAAGTGTTGTTGCATTCCCTTTTCTCACGATAACAAATTATAAATATACATAACACTAAATATACTTCTCAAGTGTTGTTGCATTCCCTTTTCTCACGATAACAAATTATAAATATACATAACACTAAATATACTTCTCAAGTGTTGTTGCATTCCCTTTTCTCACGATATTAAATTATAAATATACATAACACTAAATATACTTCTCAAGTGTTGTTGCATTCCCTTTTCTCACGATAACAAATTATAAATATACATAACACTAAATATACTTCTCAAGTGTTGTTGCATTCCCTTTTCTCACGATAACAAATTATAAATATACATAACACTAAATATACTTCTCAAGTGTTGTTGCATTCCTTTTCTCACGATAACAAATTATAAATATACATAACACTAAATATACTTCTCAAGTGTTGTTGCATTCCCTTTTCTCACGATAACAAATTATAAATATACATAACACTAAATATACTTCTCAAGTGTTGTTGCATTCCCTTTTCTCACGATAACAAATTATCAGGAAGATAAAAGTCAAATATCTTTAAGTTTATCTTGATTTTTTCTCATTTTCGTTAATTGTTTTGGTAAGATTATAGACGCACCTACACCGAGCAGTGAACAGTTCACATTTTGGGGCATTAGGTGCGTTATAAGAGTGGTACTCAGATCCCACTATTTGATTAAAGAATTGGCAGTGGGTGGTGTCTATTGGCTGAAAATTAGTGACGACTAGCGGAGATAGATAGAAATTCTGCTAGAAACACGTTGTTTAATAAACATTTGAATCACCTTGTAGTTGGAGAAAATTGAAAACTTCGACCTTGTCTGTTTCGTTTCACTGCGAAGACATCTTCTCAAGTTGCTTTCATAATTTATGAAAGTATCGCAAGATGGAGCTCAGAGTGCTCTACCTCCAACCTGGAGACAAAAATGGAACATAACTAATAAATTCGGAAACGCCCTAAGAAGTTTTATTTTCGTTAGAGGTGAACTAATGCAAGCTAAAAAAAACTACAGATAAAAATAACCACAACAAAACAATCTGATGTCGGATAGTTCAATGTTTTGAGGCAAACAGTATCAATAGGCCAACCAATGGAAATGCCGTATGAAGATGAGTATTTTGAACAGACCAATAGACACGCCGTATGAAGATAAATATTTTGAACAGGCCAATAGACACATCGTATGAAGATAATCATTTTGAACAAGCCAATAGACACGCCTTATCAAGATAAGCATTTTGAATAAGCAGATAAAAACTTCCTATCAAGATAAGTATTTTTAACAGGACGATAGAAATGCCGTATAAAGATACGTATTTTGAACAGGCCAATAGAAATGCTGTATGAAGATAAGTACTTTGAACAGGCCAATAGAAACGGTGTATGAAGATAAGTACTTTGAATACAGAGGTAGAAACTTAATTTGCTACGAATAGCCTGGATGATAGTAGTTTCCTGCTAAGATAAATATGGCGAAAAAAACTTATATGAAATCTAGATATCAATATAAATATCATGAAACTAATGATATAAATGCCGTATCAAAAAAAGTATTATGAATGTATTTATGGAAACAGCACAGTGTATCTAACAATCCATGATGCTACTCCTATAATCAACAAATCAATATAGATATTAGAGTATATATTTATACGCTAATGTTATTACAGCAAATCAACCTTTAAGAGCCCGGGCTAACATCCAGGGAAGTGTTGTTCGACTTTTTCATAAGCAAACATATATAAAGTTGTTAGCGTAATGAGCACCTTAGTTTAAATATTTTCTGTAAATCTGTATTATGTCTGTGGAATATGTTAGCGTAATGTGCATCTTAGTTTAAACATTTGTTCTAAATCTGTAGTGTCTTTGGAATATGTTAGCATAATGTGCATCTTAGTTTAAACATTTGTTCTAAATCTGTAGTGTCTGTGGAATATGTTAGCGTAATGTGCATCTTAGTTTAAACATTTGTTCTAAGTCTGTAGTGTCTGTGGAATATGTTAGCGTAATGTGCATCTTAGTTTAAACATTTGTTCTAAATCTGTAGTGTCTGTGGAATATGTTTGTGTAACGTGCACCTCAGTTTTAAAATATTTCTAAATTTGTATTGTGTCTGTGGAATATGTTAGCGTAATGTGTACCTTAGTTTAAACATTTGCTCTCAATCTGTACTGTGTTTGTGGAATATGTTAGCATAATGAGCATATTAGTTTAAATTTTTTCTGCATCTCTACTATGTCTGTGGAATATGTTAGCGTAATGTGCATCTTGGTTTAAAAATGTCTGTAAATCTGTGTTGTGTTTGTGGAATATGTTAGCGTAATGTGCATCTTGGTTTAAAAATGTCTGTAAATCTGTGTTGTGTTTGTGGAATATGCTAGCGTAATGTGCATCTTGGTTTAAAAATGTCTGTAAATCTGTGTTGTGTTTGTGGAATATGTTAGCGTAATGTGCATCTTGGTTTAAAAATGTCTGTAAATCTGTGTTGTGTCTGTAGAATATGTTAGCGTAGCTTACTGTTTCCATTCGTTATCGTCACCTAGTTTACTTTGCCCCCTTCTCTCCACTACAGTGGATACGCTGCCACACGTACATGTACAGTGAGTGCATGAAACAGTGAATTTCACTTTACTCTATGGTTCATAAGCGTGTTGCATTAGCGTGACTTAAATTTGTTCACATAATTCTTGTTCCCGTCAAGTGAAACATGTTTTCCCCACGAGATGTCAGCCACATACCACGTGCAGTGGAACATTAACAAGTTTTATACACCGTTGATGGCTTAAAGTTTAAGTGTAGGCGAAAGCAGTTTGATGGTAACCGAGTAAGCAATATTTGTTACTTAACATCTAAAAGAACATCTGATTATTCTAACAGAGAACATCAGCGAAAATACTTTTCATATCCTAACATTTACGAGTATGTACAGAGGAAACCACGTGTTATTTACGATGCTACTATTTTTTGGAATAAAATAACGATTGAATAACGGAAATATAAAACACTTATATATGTCAACTTATATAGTTTGTTAATATATATTTATACGTTCCACACTGTACAGCTGAGTCTCCCTCTCTGCTTAAGCTCACGGTTCTTTCTTTCTTCCTAAAAGTGCAAAAGTTTGTTGTATTAACCATCACCGACCGCGCTATATAAATACGGTTTCCTAGAAGTCCTTGACCCCAAAGGTATAGAGCGTCTCTCTTGTTAAAGCGACATGATCTTTATGAGATTCGTCATACAGCACTTTAAGTAAACGAGGACTTCCTCATCAAAGAAATATTGCCATTTCTTGAATATATCTTTGTTAGGAACTATTGTCGGCTCTAAATTAATTAGCCTGTAGATGTATTTGTTAATTAAGTGCTTTTATATTTACTGTGGGGCTTGACTTGTATGTAAATCTAGGCGTAACACGTGGGTATATTAAACAAAGAAAGTCTATTATATCTTGTAAGACACCGCTGTTCCAGGTCACAAGCAGTGTATTATAGAAAATCACTGTTTCAGGTCACCACCAGAGAACTGTAATAAACCACTGTTTCAGGTCACTATCACTGTATAGTATCAATCCAGAGTTTCAGGTCACTATCAGTGTATTGTATTAAACCACTGTTTCAGGTCACTATCAGTGTATTGTATTAAACCACTGTTTCAGGTCACTGCCAGTGTATTGCAGTAAACTACTGTTTCAGGTCACTATCACTGTATTGTAGTAAACCACTGTTTCAGGTCACTACCAGTGTATTGTATTAAACCACTGTTTCAGGTCACTATCAGTGTATTGTAGTAAACTACTGTTTCAGGTCACTATCACTGTATTGTAGTAAACCACTGTTTCAGGTCACTATCACTGTATTGTAGTAAACCACTGTTTCAGGTCACTATCAGTGTATTGCAGTAAACCACTGTTTCAGGTCACTATCACTGTATTGTATTAAACCACTGTTTCAGGTCACTATCACTGTATTGTAGTAAACCACTGTTTCAGGTCACTATCACTGTATTGTAGTAAACCACTGTTTCAGGTCACTATCACTGTATTGTAGTAAACCATTGTTTCAGGTCATTATCAGTGTATTGCAGTAAACTACTGTTTCAGGTCACTATCACTGTATTGTAGTAAACCACTGTTTCAGGTCACTATCACTGTATTGTATTAAACAACTGTTTCAGGTCACTATCACTGTATTGTATTAAACCACTGTTTCAGGTCAATATCAGTGTATTGTAGTAAACCACTGTTTCAGGTCACTATCAGTGTATTGTATTAAACAACTGTTTCAGGTCACTATCACTGTATTGTATTAAACAACTGTTTCAGGTTACTATCACTGTATTGTATTAAACCACTGTTTCAGGTCACTATCACTGTATTGTATTAAACCACTGTTTCAGGTCACTATCACTGTATTGTAGTAAACCAGTGTTTCAGGTCACTATCAGTGTATTGTATTAAACCACTGTTACAGGTCACTATCACTGTATTGTATTAAACCACTGTTTCAGGTCACTGTCACTGTATTGTAGTAAACCACTGTTTCAGGTCACTATCAGTGTATTGTAGTAAACCACTGTTTGAGGTCACTATCACTGTATTGTAGTAAACCACTGTTTCAGGTCACTATCACTGTATTGTATTAAACCACTGTTTCAGGTCACTATCAGTGTATTGTATTAAACCACTGTTTCATGTCACTACCAGTGTATTGTATTAAACCACTGTTTCAGGTCACTATCAGTGTATTGTATTAAACCGCTGTTTCAGGTCACTACCAGTGTATTGTAGTAAACCACTGTTTCAGGTCACTATCACTGTATTGTATTAAACCACTGTTTCAAGTTATTGAGTTTTTTGCTGCAGTCTTACGTGAGTGATGAATAACAATAATAAATGTAAAATAAATAAATTGGTCCTAACAATTAAATAATTGGTGTGGAATAAATAAATAATACTGTGTCATTAAAACGTCATAAACCTAATTCATATGTGTAGTGACGTAATTAAAAAGTATATATATTACACTTCACTGAAGTAATCAACTCCATATCATAACAGTTGTTGTGAAAAATGACATGAATAGCGCCAAGACCGTTACAATATCTATAATGTCCCAGCTGACCTGTTGACCCATGGTGAAGGTATTGTCAGCACTGAATATCACAGGTATTGTGCGGTAGATGTATTAGTATATTATTTCTAACTTTTACCCATAAGTTCTTTTAATTCCTATATATATATATATATATATACAAGTATTTAGCACATATTTATCCAAGTGTTTTATGATCGACGTATTGTTAAATTCTGGGTTATGTTTAATTAGAATATTTTATACTTATGGTAAGAACACGTGTTTCGTGTAACAAAATTATCAAGCCAGGATACAATGCCAGTATGACTCTTGTCTTTTGTATATGCGTGTAACTACTTCGCAGGGTATGGTGGATTCACCAAAGTTAGTAGAAAAGTTCATTAGATTAATATAGAGGCACTTACAAAAGTTCATTAGATTAATATAGAGGCACTTACAAATCTTCACTTTTGCATTTTGTGGTTTTTGTATTTTTTCACCAACATCGTCCCCTGTATATGGTTCTTCCCTAAATTTCAAATGAAGGTTTTTCTAGATTCTGGGAAATACAGAGAAACTTTCACTTTTGCATTTGAAGATTTTTATTGTGGGTTTTGTGTTTGTTTGTTTTTTTACAATTACACATAAAGGAAGCAATTTTACATATTATAAAATAATCATTAATCGTGAATTTATCTAACTTATCTCCAGGGGAAGGTACTCTATATAATCAGTAAATAGTAAAACATTGTTAATTTTATGTATTCTATATAAAGGGTTTGAGATGTTTGTAACCTCATATCCTCTTACAGCATAAAGACAGTTCATATGACGAAAACATGTATAACACAACTGACTAAAATGTCTTTTCTTTTTAGTCAGTTTCACTGTGTTCTTTGATTTACGTACATATAGCAATTACTCTACCTCGATTGAAATCATATTTTTTGTCTACGCAATGGTTCGATGAATATATGTATATATGGGAAATTAGAAACTTTTACCTTTCCATTAGTGGCCCGGCATGACCAAGCGTGTTAAGGCGTTCGACTCGTAATCCGAGGGCCGCGGGTTCCAATCCCACTCGCACCGAACATGCTTGGTCTTTCAGCCGTGGGAGCGTTATAATGTGACGGTCAATCCCAATATTCGTTAGTAAAAGAGTAGACTGAGAGTTGGCGGTGGGTGGTGATGACTAGCTGCCTTCCCTCTAGTCTTACACTGCTAAATTACGGACGGCTAGCACAGATAGCCCTTGAGTGACTTTGCGCGAAATTAAAAAAAAACTTTTCCATAAACTTTGAAAACTTTGAATAGTTTAATTAGGAAATATTGATTTACTTGAAACTTTAAAAAATAATAAACAAAGTGTATGATTTTAATACATTCGGGTCTTTAATAAAAATTCCATAGAATTGGTAGAATAAAACTCATTCATCCTCCCATTCTTACACCCATCTTTAGACCCCCCCTAGTGGCACAGCGGTTTGCCTGCGACCTTATAACGCTAGAAACCGAGTTTCGATACTCGTGGTGGAGAGAGAGTAGTTAACCAATAATGTATTTTTGTGCTTCACTTCAAAGAAAAAAATAAACCATTCACCTTTGTACCCAGAAAATACTTTGTAAGTTACATTTTGAAAGGCCTGGCATGGCCAAGCTCGTAAGGCGTGCGACTCGTAATCCGAGGGTCGCGGGTTCGCGCCCGCGTCGCTCCAGACATGCCTCGCCCTTCCAGCCGTGGGGGCGTTTTAATGTGACGGTAAATCCCAATATTCGTTGGTAAAAGAATAGCCCAAGAGTTGGCGGTGGGTGGTGATGACTAGCTGCCCTCCTTCTGGTCTTACACTGTTAAATTAGGGACGGCTGGCGTAATACAATTAACACAGAGTTTCTTAACGCTAACCATCCTCCAGGCAACATCCGGCTGCCAGAAGATAACCACATATTTACTAACAAGTGTAGAATCAACATTTATGCTTACATATTTACCAATGGAATTAGGATATACGGTTCTTATATCTACCGTGAACCTTCTAGGCCTTCCTTAGAAACGCCTTTCTAAACGGTATGATAAAGGTATAACCGATTTCAAAGTAAAACCCATGTTTACCAACAAAGTTAAGATATGCTAGTATCATTCCTCACAGTGCTTTTTAGAAATACCTTCATGAACTGTCGTGCTGTGTAATCGATAGTTATCGATAAATATAAAATCGAATTAAATTCTATTATTAAAGTTAGTTTCATTTCATGGCTTTATATAAAACTGACTATGAAAACTAAGAAAATGTTATTTAAAACACATTTTAAAAACCAGGCTATGAAAGAGTCTCGTGTTTTATTTAATACCATCGTACCTACAAGTATATCCTACATTGTACAGTACAACTATATCCTAAACAGTACAGTACAAGTATGTCCTGCATTACAAGTATATCCTATGTCGTACATTACAAGTATATCCTACAGTCGTATATAGCGTTGAATTTTCAAAAGCAGTTCGGCTGAGACACTGTGTAAGTTACCTGGTATTAGTCTGAGAATTATAAATACAAAGCGATAATCATACTGTGGAATTTTAAATAGAATGTTTATATATTACGTTTCGTTTCTTTCTGCCTTCCCGGTGTCTAAGGACGCCGAAACCAGATTTTAATATCCGCAGTGGGAAAGAAAACACCTGAGTTAAACGGTAAAGAAACCTTTATTTATTACAATATATCTTATTCTCTCATGTTAGCAGATTACTAAACGTATTTAATAATTATTCGCAGCACATGATGTATTAGTTTCCTAACAAAACGTCTCAAATATTCTGTAGGTTTAAATGCTTAAAACAAAACTTGTATTTTAGTTTCCGTAATACGATTGTTCGCAGGTAAGCTTAGCAATAATTACTCCAGTTAGGAGTTGTTTGAATCCGTAAAAATATAGTTCCGTATTCAACTTACTTTCGTGTAGTAAGTGAATGAATTCAGTGAAACTAAACGTGTATTTTTTGAGAAACAACTTACATATGTGTGTTTATGCCCTCATATTAATACTTTGAACTAAGTTGTAATCGTTAGATGAACGTTAAACAGTAAAACTGGCACGGCATAGCCAGGTAGTTAAGGCGCTCGACTCGTTATCTGAGGGTCGCGGGCTCGAATCTCCGTTACGCCAAACTTGTCCGCTCTCTCAGCCGTCGTAGGTTATAATGTTACGGTGAATCGCACTATTCGTTGATAAAACAGTAGCCTAAGAGGTAGCGATGAGTAGTGATGACAACTGCCTTCCATCTATTCATACACTGGTAAATTAGGGACGGCTAGCGCATATAGTTCTCGTGTAGCTTTGCGCGAAATAAAAAAAAAAACAAAGAAACGGTAAAACTATCTTATATGGGTAAAACGCATTGTTTACGTTGTAAGTTTCATTTAAATATATTTCATTTTGAGGAACTTTATTTGCGTAATTTATATATATGTGTATATATATATATATCGTACGCATATATCGTTATTTTAATAATGTTAAAAATATCGTTTTTGTCATATTTAAGAAAAAGAGAAAGAAACGTTTAATAGAAACGTCACTCTATTAGTTTTTAAGATATATATGTACAGGAACATCAGTATTAAATTGATGTAAGAGTGCATCAGAACAAAACATTTCTTAATGACTTGAAAAACGTAAAAAAAACAACACAAAAAACGACTTGAAAACATCGGATAAGTGGAGTTAATTACCTGATACTTTCGTATAACTCCTGGCAGAAATCGAAAGGTCCTTGTCTCGTAATTCCGCGAAAGTTTCACGACATAAATGTTAGTTCAAGTATTAGTTAGATTTTTTTTATGTTGTAGATAAAAATATGAAGAAAACAGTTGAGAACATGAACTCACCGAGATTATTACATTAATAACAAAATATCGGCGTTTCTCCGAATAAGGCTGTCTCTTCGTGGGTAGTTACTTTGTCATGTTTACATGTCGCCTTCAGCAATGTAGATGTTGTAAGCTCGTCTCAGTTTGAGCAATGCAGAAACTGTAAACATATCTGGCTTCGAGGATTGCAGGCACTGTAGAATATCTCGCTTTGAGCAATGATGGCACTGTAGACATATCTCGCTTTGAGCAATGCGCGCACTGTAAACACATCTGACTTTGAGCGATGAAAGCACTGCAAACATATCTTGCTTTGAGTAAAGCAAGCACTGTAAACGTATCTCGCAGATAAGTAATGCACACACTGTAAACACATCTGACTTTGAACAATACAGATACTCTAAACAGAAGTAATGTCATAAAAGCGGTGTTGTCACTTCTAAAGCTGTAAACAACACTGTAGTTAAAACAAGAAAAAAAATCGTATTAGTAAAATAATTATGTATCCGATATAAGGTTTAGACAAATTTTAATATACCTGTGTTAAGCAACGTAAGCGTATGAAACGTTTCGTTTTAAACTACTGTTAAAAAGCACTTATAATAGTTTGTTTTACAAATGTTATTAGTATGGCAATAAACGCACTTTTTAAACGCATATTTTAACAGTTTCCAGAAGTCTATATAACACAGGAAAAACTGGCAGCTGTTGCTAATGTTAATGACAAATGAGGTTAGTTTAGACGGAAATGTATCGTCCCCTAAGTATACAAGGATAGCGTTAAAAAACACATTAATGTAGTGCGAATACATTGATGGTCAAAAAACATTATAGGTGTATTTTACACTTAACTATAAATAAATAAAACAACCGCGAACTCCAGAGAATATTCCAAATTGTTTTTATTTGCTCAACGTTTCGGCTTTTTGTCTTTTTAAGGAGCCTATAGATTCTATAATTCTCTATCACTCACATCAGTTGTTATATAATCTGAACAAGAGTGTTCACTATAGAAACTATAGGCTCTCTTATAAAGACGTAAGCCGAAATGTTAAGCAAATAAAAACACTTTGGAATATTCGCTGGAGTTCGCGATCGTTTTGTTTGTTTGTTTGTAATTATGTGTAATATGCTCCAATTTCCATTACGTGGATTAAACAAAATATTCTGATCTATATAAATATACAGGCAGTAAATGGATTTCGGTAATATTGTATTTAATATGGAACTGTACAGATGAGTACTGGTGAGTTTTTAAAAACTTTTATATAGAACATCACCAGATATGTATGAATATTAACAAGCTTTCATAAACTACATTTCTAATATATTTTGCAGTTTAAATTTGATTCGAAAAGAAACTGCGAAATATATTAGGGCCTCGCATGGCCACCAGGTGGTTGAGGTACTCGACTCGAAATCTGAGGGTCGCGAGTTCGAATCCCGTCACACCAAACATGTTTCCCCTTTCTGCCGTGGGGACGTTATACTCTGACAGCTAGGGACGGATAGGACAGATAGCCCTCGTGTAGCTTTGCGCGAAATTCAAAACAAACCAAACAAAATATATTATAAATGTAGCGTACTGAAGCTTTTTAATACAGGGTGTTCGGAAAGTCACTGTGCACTTATATATTTATTAACATACAAAACTGCACAGTGAATTTCTGAACACCCTGTATTATTTACATATATTTTTTTCGTTGTCATGGGTGAACTTGACGTTATATGTTCTTCGAGCCTATCCTTTTCACAGACCGTGTACGTTACTAAATATGGCACCAGACATAGGACACGAATGCTGCCTACGAATGAAAAATAACGTGTCAGTTTCATTAACACGAGCTATTTTACGGATGGATGAGCCATAGGCCGTATAAACGATATTTAGTCGGTTTTGATTTAGTCAAATAATTCATTTTATAATGTTTAGTTAATCATTGCCCTGCACCAAACGGATAAAGAGGTAAACCATGTGCGTAGGAAAGACGTTTAATAAAGTCACTCACGCACATATTGTAAATTTCTGACAGCAAATGTAGAAACAGGTTGGAAAATACCGATACCTTATTTTACACACTGACAAATTTTATAAGTGTCTAAAATAGTGTTAAAACAATAAATATAAAACTGGCTTTCAAAACGCACACATATCTTTTATAATGGTTTTCTCTTTTTTAACGTCTCAGATAAAACTAGTTAAACGTTTCTAAGTCCTTCTACCAGTTTAATGTTCTTGAATTTACTCATGTGAATCAAATAATATTAAATTAATAACCAGTTGGGTTAAGGCGTTTGACTCGTAATTTGAGGGTCGCACCAAACGTGGTCGTCCTTTCAGCCATTCGGGGTGTTACATGTTAAGGTCAATCCCACTCTTTGTTGGTAAAATAGTAGCCTAAAAGTTGGCGCTCAATGGTGATGACTAGCTGCCTTCCTTCCCTCTAGTCTTACAGTGCTAAATTAGGGACGGCTAGCACAGATAGCCCTCGAGTAGCTTTGTGCGAAATTCCAAAACAAACAAACAAACAAACCTCTGCTGAAATGAAACATGAGTTGATATTACTTATAACACGTGTTAACTTCACCTGACAATATTAGAAAGCGCCAAACTGTACGCCACTTAATAAATATATATTTTCGTTTGTGGACGTCAATGGGTGATCACCAAGCGAATAACTATTATATAACATTGGATAATATTACTTACCAACTGATCTTATAACCAACTGCAGCTAACTAACTTTTTGAATACTAACAAAGCAAATATTTCAAAATAAATTATTTTAATTTTTAATGCTTTTTCCCCATATCCTTCTATCGGAATTTTATTAGTATTATAGGTGTTCATAAAACCCTTCTTGTCACACCAAACATGCTCGTCCTTTCAGCCGTGGGGACGTTATAATGTGGCGGTAAATCCCACTATTCGTTGGTAAAAGAGTAGCCCAAGAGTTGGCGGTGGGTAGTGATGACTAGCTGCATTTCCTCTAGTCTTACAATGCTAAATTAGGGACGGCTAGCGCAGATAGCCCACGTGTAGCTTCGCGTGAAATTAAAAAAAAAACAGTCAGTGTTTTTCTTATTATCACAAAACATTTATCAATGCTCATTCCATGTAGTGTGATGCTGTTCCAGATACCTTGTCACCGAGCACAGAGAAAGAGAGCCAACCAGTTGTAACTGGTTTTACTTTATCATTGTTATTTGTTGTGTATCTGCTTATTATTGTCGTTATGTATTCATACGTATTTTTAATCCCAAGTACCCAATGCACATAAAGTGATTTCTATACTGCTACTATTAAACCGATTTTAGTTTCTCAGTACGCCGTTACAGTCCATGTAGCAAAGTTTGATAATGCTCTATGTGAACACTGGCTGGCTAGTGTGTGATAAAGGTGGTTCACTAGCGCCATTTCAGTTATTTAATGGTAGAGAAATCTATAAGCGCTGTGTTCTGTAACTTGATACGTCATCGTATGGAATAAGATGAAAACAGTTTGAGGTATACAACGATTTAACAGGTATGTCGTGTGATCAGCTTTGTTACACATTTCCTGTGTCTCTTTTATAAAAAGATATTGTTTATGATTGCGTTGTTTATTATTGCTTGAGACACGAAGACAACTTTATGTCATTGACTTTTATGCTCGCAGATTCTTACTTGTGACAAGACTCCGCACAATACTTACCATGATTCGAGTACGACATATTGTAGGTCTTCTTGTGAGAGGTCCTGGGTTCCCAAGATGATTCATATTCTTCATTTTTATTTCCATTAAGTACTTGGGATATCCCCTTCTTGGAAATGTTAACTTTGCGTTCAATGGTTGTTATACATTATTTTCAAAGGAGATTCACATTACCCATGATTGTCAAAATAGTTGTGATACATGCCATTCCACCACGACTTTAACTCGGTTTTGATTGCGTATGGTAAATTTTTTTAATATAACATACTCAACCATCTGTGTTACTTCTTTCACACACTTGAGGAATTTGGATGTAGTCTTGATACCGACTCTCTTCCTTCCAATAAAATTATCAAGGTTTTTCTAGAAATAAAGCCTAGCTCAGTATGATTTCAGTATGTCTGTTCTTTTCAGTTTTCAAATTACAAAGGAATTTTACCGAGCTCATGTTCCCATCTCTTTTAAATGACATTAAATATTACATTACGTAATAATTATTAAGTTTTGTATGTTAAATGTAATATTACGTTAAATATTAAGTCTGATGTTATTTAGCAAAGCTAATGACTCACCAGTTGTTTAGTTATTCTGTTTGTTAAAATAGGTGATAAAATAAGTCAAACATTTTGTAATACATTTAAACTATCATCATCGGTGTCTGTAAACAAGTAAAACCAGAATAATACTCGAGAAAATGAAGCTTGAAAACCATCGAGAATGAATAGACACGTGTAATCCATGAAGTGGATTGTAGTATATAAATATGGTTATTCATAATTACAAGACTTTCCTTAAGATAAGTCTTTAGATGCAGATGTAATGATGGTAGAGTTGTTAATTGTTATTACCTGTGGTTTCTTCTTGTGAAGGGGGACTTTAGTAAGTACTTGTAAGTGTTTAAAGACTTGTTTCAAAATGGCGTTTAGTATTCCCAATGTAAGAGACTTTGCGGTCACTACACTTGCTTACGGATATCAGTCCAGATAGAATAACTTTTAGTGCAGCTGGTTGTCACGTAGAGAAAGGTTTTTAATTAAGAAACTAGGCATAGAGATAAATTTGAGTTAGATCTGTGGTGGTGGGGTGGTAGAAAGTTTGTTTTAAAATCAATCTAGAGATCTGTCTTTTAATTTATAAGTTTTGAGAACCCTTGAAAGATAAATAGACAATGAGAAGAGATGTGAAAAGAATGATTAGTTTGTTACGAGGTTCTAATCTGCTGTTAAAAGAACTAACTTCTACAGGTCCGGCCACTCTAGGGAGCACCAAAATCGATGTCTTAATTAGCAGTTATTATCCATTTTACAGGGGCATGGGCAGCGAATGCAAAGTTCGCAAAGGTCACAATGTTGCCTCTCGGGCCGGACCTGTATGTGTGACGTTACTTAGAAGGTTTGTGAGGTAGATATTTTGTTAATTAAGGATACCGACTTTGAATAATTATATTTAACACCAAGATCGTTTTGGGGCAATGTTGTGGTTTAAGCATTACCTTAGGCCGGCATGGCCAGGTGGTTAAGGCACTCGACTCGTAATCCGAGGGTCGCGGGTTCGAATCGCCGTAGTAGCGTTATAAAGTTACGGTAAATCCCACTGTTCGTTGGTAAAAGAGTAGCGCAAGAGTTGGCGGTGGGTGGTGATGACTAGCTGCTTTCCCTCTAGTCTTATACTGCTAAATTAGGGATGGCTAGCGCAGATAGTCCTCATGTAGCTTTGCGCGAATTTAGAAAAGTAACAACAAATATTACATTTTCATATTTTAATGTTAAATTGATATATATATATATGTATGAATTATCTACTTTCACATAACACTGACGTGAAACTTTGTATATTTTCTTTTTTTCAGGAACGAAATTTACTTATTCAACATTGGTTAGAAAATTGTTTTGTTTGTTTTGAAATTCGCACAAAGCTACACGAGGGCTATCTGTGCTAGTCGTCCCTAATTTAGCAGTGTAAGACTAGAGGGAAGGCAGCTAGTCATCACCACCCACCGCAAACTCTTGGGCTACTCTTTTACCAACGAATAGTGGGATTGACCGTAACATTATAACGCCCCTACGGCTGGGAGGGCGAGCATGTTTAGCGCGACTCGGATGCGAACCCGCGACCCTGAGATTCCGAGCGTATGCCTTATCTCGCTCGGCCACGCCAGGCCTTAATTAGAAAATAAAGAGTACTCTGTATTCTGTTAAATCAGTATTAAAATTAACAATGAGTATTACTTAATAAACATTGTTTAGAAAATAAACAATACTCTATATTCTGTTAAAGCATTATTAAGATAAAAACGATATTAACTCAATAAACATTGTTTAGAAAATAAACAATACTCTGTATTCCGTTAAATCAGTATTAAACTTTTAAAAGTATTCCTCGTATTTAGCTCTACCTGGTATCATGATCTTTATATTTGTCTAATCCATAATCTTTCTTCCCACTCTCTAACGTATTAGTCTGTATTAGTTGAGAAGATACTTGCTATTTTCTCAATAAAGTTTGGAAACTCCACGCTTTGGAGGTGTAGAACGTAAATACGTTGATAAATAAAGAAAGTCTTTGGACCAACATAAACTGGCGAAGCGTGAAACTGTTTACGACCAACATAACTGGCGGTCCATGAAAGTCTTTATGCCTAATATAAACTGGCGAAGCATAAAATTGTTTAAAACTGCCACAACCTGAAAAAAGAGGGATTTCTTTGAGACCGAGGTCTTGGATAAAGCTTTATAACTGAAGTTTCATATTTAAAAAAAAGTTATATTTGTATGTGTTTCTGACAGGAAGCCATTATTGACCTGCTAACATTAAAGTGCCCAAAAGAGTTCAGTGGTTAACTGTGGTATTCTGTGGACTTCAATCTTTTCAAACGCGATGTTTCGTGAATAAAGCTTTGTTTGTATATTGATCCATTCATATGTCCTTTGGGATTAGCAAAACGGCTGAGAAAAACCACGAAATAAGTGGATTATGTTTCAACAGAACTACTTTGTGTTGGTGTAAACAGGTCATGGTAAAATAATCTCCAGGATTCGTCTTCAATATCATCTCAATATGACATCACCCATGTGTTTGTACATAATTTTACAGTACAGTAGATGTATAAGTAACCAGTTTTTAAATATCATCTCAATATGACATCACCCATGTGTACGTGCATGATTGTACATCTGTAAGTAACCAGTTTTTGAATATCATCTCAATATGACATCACCCATTTGTTTGTACATAATTGTACATATGTAAGTAATCAGTTTTCGAATATCATCTCAATATGACATCACCCATGTGTGTTTGTACATACATCTCTAATTGTTTTAAATATCATCTCAATATGACATCACCCATGTTTACGTGCATGATTGTACATCTGTAAGTAACCAGTTTTAAATATCATCTCAATATGACATCACCCATTTGTTTGTTCATAATTGTACAGTATAGTAGATGTATAAGTAACCAGTTTTTTTTAATATTATCTCAATATGACATCACCCCCGTATATGTACATGGCTATACAGTACAGTAGGTGTATAAGTAACCAGTTTTTAAATATCATCTCAATATGACATCACCCATTTGTTTGTTCATAATTGTACAGTACAGTAGGTGTATAAGTAACCAGTTTTTGAATATTATCTCAATATGACATCATGATATCATGCCCAGCAGGTGTATAAGTAACCAGTTTTTGAATATTATCTGAATATGATATCATGCCCATGATTGTACAGTACAGTAGGTATTATAAGTAACCAGTTTGTCATCTCAGTACGCTGTCGTTTGTTAAATTTCGTGCCAAGGTGTACGAAAACAATGTCTGCTAGCCTTTCCTAATTTTAAAGTGAGAAAAGTGAAGGAAACTGGTCACCATCACCCTCCACCAACTCGTGGAATACTCTAACCGAAGAGTGGGATTTAAACATACTATTATAACGCACTCTCGGCTCTAGAGTGTAGAACCCGATTTTAGTATGGCTTTAACAGGGTGCGAACAAATTAACTTCAGGACAGACAGTCTGGCACGTTAACAACTGGGCCATACGTATGAATATGGTATAATCGATATGTAAACTTAGGACTAATCAGTAGAGGAAAGACAGAAGTAATATATTGGGTAACCGATATTAATTCAACATAATGTGTAGATATGCTAACTTCAATCAACATAATGTGTAAGTATGCTAACTTCAATCAACATAATGTGTAAGTATGCTGACTTCAATCAACATAATGTGTAAGTATGCTGACTTTAATCAACATAATGTGTAAGTATGCTAGCTTCAATCAACATAATGTGTAAGTATACTGACCTCAATCAACATAATGTGTAAGTATGCTAACTTCAACCAACATAATGTGTAAGTATGCTGACTTCAATCAACATAATGTGTAAGTATGCTGACTTCAATCAACATAATGTGCAAGTATGCTAACTTCAATCAACATAATGTGTAAGTATGCTGACTTCAATCAACATAATCTCTAATTCAAACAGAATTTGAGAAAATGGTAATTTAATAATAATAATAATTATGAATTACACATAATTTGTCTCTCTTTTTCGAAAGGGGACGCTTCTGTTAGAGTTTATAAGACGATCAGTGAGATGCATAATATGGCATCTTAGGTCTGGCTCACTTCACTTATGCCGCCCTCTTCCAGTTCTCCCGTCTTCTGGCTCACTTCACTTTTGCCGCCCTCGTCCAGTTCTCCCGCTTTCTTATCACTCTCAATTTCCCCACTCCACCCTAA
Organism: Tachypleus tridentatus; assembly: GCF_004210375.1. Taxonomy (NCBI): domain Eukaryota; kingdom Metazoa; phylum Arthropoda; class Merostomata; order Xiphosura; family Limulidae; genus Tachypleus; species Tachypleus tridentatus. The sequence goes on from NC_134835.1 coordinate 26,487,704, forward strand.
AAATGTCAAAATTAAAATGAAGGAAAACCCACGGAAATTTTAACAATTTCTCACGTGGGGGGACGAAAAGGAACCACAACGTTCCCCAGTTCGAGAGAGGATTCTTCAGGTTTTGACTAAACCCCTGCCACGTTAGTTTGCGTTTGCATAATATGGCACGGAAGTGTCATCTGTGGGTCAATGCGTCCGTTTTTCACGCCTACACGTTTTGATCGATTATAACCAAACTTGGTGTTCACCCTAAGCTCCCCTCCTACGCCACTTCCTAAGGAGCTGCGGCGTCCGCCTCTAACGCCCGTAGTTTTTCTAACAGACCCTTAACAGACTTCGAAGGCACCCTTAAATGCTCCCTCGGGAGTGACGTATCTGACCCCTCCCCATGACACACCCTGTTGTCCTTGTCATTCTATCCATGTGTCCGCGTTTCACTTTTTACCTATCCCAACACGTTTGTCATGTGTTACGTGTGCTTGCTTTTCATCATTATGTAAAAAAGCACACTTTAGAAGCAGTGTTTATGTATGTTTAAACAGATACTTTAAAAAAACGTATATTTTACTCATTTGTAACTGGAAGACAATAACCGAATTTAACTATCCATTGTAGAGACGAAAGAAGTTTGAAGTAGGTGTGACCTTACGATAGAGTAATACGGTGGTTTCAAGTTTGTTTGTTTGAAGTTAACCACAAAGCTACACAAGGGGCTATCTGTGCTCTGCCCTCCACAGTTATCTAAACCCGATTTCTGGCGTTGTAAGTGCCGCTGTGCCACTGAGTAGCTGGTGGTTCGGTACATAACAGGGCTGCAGACAAGTTTTTAATTTCGGGGGTAATGCCTTTCCTGGAATGTACCACGTAAATTATGGATCAGAAGCAAAAACGTTTCGTTACAGTATTGGTAAAATACAGAGGGTACTTCAGGGTAGTTGGGAACTTTTCAGGTTTACGAGTACATAGAAAGATTAGTCAATAAAACATGTGTTTAAATAACCTGTTTCTTTAATGTTGTTTCAAAACAAAACAAAAATTTAAGAAAGTGGAAACTGTAGTCACATGGGATACAAGAGGGATAACATAAGGCTTTCAGATCCGAATAACAACCCCATTATCACTTCACGTAAAAAACTGAAAACATTGAAGACGGACGTACAGATAGATAGGGGTCTTCTGGGAAGTGACATAAGATGAGTTTCATATTCAAACTCCAATACCCTGTAGGGTAAATCTGAAATTTTGTAAATATCAATGGGATAGTATGTAAAAGACGCGGGGAATCTCGAGAGGGTGACTTAGAGGATCAGATTCAAACGTCGAGCCCTATGCTAACCCTAAAGGTGCATGCCACGGTTAGTTAAGATTGGTTAAAAGCTTATAGGTGTGAAAAACAGATGTATATAGACAGTGATTCCCGGGAAGTGATGTGAGTAACTCAGATCTGAATGCAGACCACAACGACACTTCTCAGGGAACGTTGAGAGTGATGTTAAATTTAGTCAAAAAATACAGGTGTGAAAATAGGACGTACAAACTTTACTTCTACTTGATATATACAGGTTATATAGCGTTAACAGCTTTAACCACAGGTTGTATAGCGTTAACAGCCTTAACCACAGGTTATATAGCGTTAACAGCCTTAACCACAGGTTATATGGCGTTAACAGCCTTTAAACAACAATTAGCTTTAAATGTAATTAGTTTAGATATATAAATATATGTACACACATATATAAACGTAGAGAAAGATAAAAACATATGATTCATCCGGATAATTTTATAATCTCTCAACTTAACTGCACAGTTTCATAAAACGAACTTTTACGACTTGAAGAGTGTGTTATGTAACCGAACACTGTATACGTAAGACACTTTTACACTTGTAATTCGTGTCAAGCGCAAATCTTGGCATATATTAAAATTATTTAAATAAATTTGAGGTAATTCTCTACTGTAAGCTTAAAAAGTTTAAACTTAAAACGTACATACGTAAGTATGTTTGCTCTCATAATTGTGGAATGTTTTTAAAAAATCATTATAAGACTTCACAACCAGCTAAATTATTAATTAAGTATATAAATCTAATGTAGGTCGTAGCGCTCGATACGTATATCTATATACACAATATTAATCAGGTTGTACACAAACATAGACAACTTTTCTTTGTTTGGGTCCATATGGTTAAATTCCAGTCTTTGTAGAACGTTATTTCTGTCAATGACTTACTAAGCTAGTAACTACAATATTTCTATTTTTATTGTTTCTGTCGTATCTGTTCTCACATAATTAAAGGATGCAAACTTAGTCTAATTAATTATACTTCTTTAATAATGTATCATTTTTCTGAATTATAAACCGTTGGTGCTGATAACATAGTGACATTCTCATAAAATACGCTGTATTTTCACTTACTGAGCGTAACGTTACTGCTTTTATCTTAGAAATCAGATATACGATATACAAATAAATTAACTGAGGGTCAAAGCAAGAAATCATGTATATTGCTTATTGATTTATAACGATCCTTGTCGTAGCAAGATATTAGTAGTCATGGTTATCTTTGACATAAATATGCCTGGCTATGTTAAGTATTTAGAACAGGCAGTTGAAAAATCAGGCGGGAATGAAATCCATTGGAAAATGGCGGGTTATCTTTGGCATTAATGAAGATGACTTTATTTATAGTCAGTTACAGATTACAAGTTTCCGAGTAAATTAGCTTGATTTGTTTTCAAATTTTCTGATAATTTGGTTTCAGCTGACCGTAATTTAGTTTCAGTTGACCTCAATTTTTTAACAGCTCGTTTTCAGCTGACCAGAATTTATTTTTAATTGACCTCAAATTTTCTGATAATTTGGTTTCAGCTGACCATAATTTTTTTTAATTGACTTCAAATTTTTTGATAATTTGGTTTCAGCTGACCATAATTTATTTTTAGTTGACCTCAATTTTTTCTAATAATTTGATTTCAGTTTACAATAATGTTCTGCTAACTACAGAGTAATAAGATAAAAATACCATATTTCAGACTTATTTAAGATGTTTCTCAGTGGTTTAGCATTAACTGACCACAAATTGCTGAATGAGTTAGTTTCAAGTGACCAGTTTTGTAAGCTGTATCTTTATAAGACCTATCTCGACTTTGGGTTATAATTACAGTAGTTTTGACTGTTGGTACTAATTTTATTTTGACCATAGAAAACAGTTATGTAACTTCATATGCATATTAGCTCAAACTGCCTCTTAAGTAAACACCGTACAAAATATATCAATAAATATGAAGTGAAATATTTTTTATGTCCAGTGAGATAACCAGGCTTTAAATGAATATTTTGTAATTTAGGACTGGAAAAGCCTGACTTATAAGCCATTGTTTGAAATTACAGATAAATGGGAAATTCAGTTGGTGCTCACCAGAATTCAGTACCAGTTCTTTATGGAATTGTAACTGGAGTACTGTTTCTTCTTTCTAATGTTTTTTAAACCATGTTTTGTTCTTGTGGATGGTCAATTTGAATAGTGCATACATAAAGAGGTCAATTTGCTGAAAAAAATTTACATATCATACACATTGAATCTAGGTCCTGACAGAGGTGAGTATTCATACCTCTTTAAGGATAATTCCACAATTCATTACACGTGAGAACATATCTATCTACCTGAGAAGTCAGTCAACCCAATTACAGCTTGCTGTGTTTGTGTTTGTTTGTTTTCTTGAAATAAGTAATAAAAACAGTAGGTTTTATAAGTATGACAATTAGGAATAGGAATTTAGACGAATGTCAAAAGAGGCACATGCACGTTTTATCTTGCGAATTTAATCATGAAAACACTTAATTCAAAGCCTAGACTTCCACAGGCACATTTGAGAGTTATTGAATAAGCAGCAAAGAAGATGGGCGTGGCTATACTGCTGTGAAATATACAGTAAAGAAAATAGGCGTGTCCATACTGCTGTGAACTATATAGCCAAGAATGTAGGCGTGGCCATACTGCTATGAAACATACAGAAAAGAAGATAGGCATGTCCATACTGTTGTGAAATGTACAGTTGAGAAGATAGGCGTACACATACGCTGCTGTGAAATATATAGCTAAGAAGACAGGCGTGCCCATACTTCGGTAAAATACAAAGCTAAGAAGATAATAAATGTACAACTAAGAAAATGGGCATGTTCATAGAACTGTAAAGCATGCGATTTACAAAATAATAACACTCATATTGTTGTAAAATAAACAACTTACAAATATTGGCATGTCCAAACTAGTAAAATTTACAACTTAAAAAAGATTGGCATGTCTATACTAGTAAAATATACAGCTTACAAAATATTGACATATCATACTATTGTAAAATATACAGCTTACAAAATATTGACATATCCATACTATGGTAAAATATACAGCTTACAAAATATTGACATATCCATACTATTGTAAAATATACAGCTCACAAAAGATTGACATATCCATACTATTGTAAAATATACAGCTCACAAAAGATTGACATATCCATACTATTGTAAAATATACAGCTCACAAAAGATTGGCATATCCAAACTATTGTAAAATATACAGCTCACAAAAGATTGGCATATCCATACTATTGTAAAATGTACAGCTCACAAAAGATTGACATGTCCATACTATTGTAAAATATACAGCTTATAAAAGATTGGCATGTTCATATTATTGTAAAATATAGAGATTTAATGCTTTAATAAAATTCGAGGGTTAGCGCTTCAGCTCAGTTCTATTCACTCTTAAGTTTTAAAGAATACACGATAGATGTCGTTTGGTTGGTAAATATTATGGTGTTTGTTTGTTTTGGTTTTTGAATTTCGCACAAAGCTACTCGAGGGCTATCTGTGCTAGCTGTCCCTAATTTAGCAGTGTAAGACTAGAGGGAAGGCAGCTAGTCATCACCACCCACCGCCAAATCTTGGACTACTCTTTTACCAACGAATAGTAGGATTGACCGTAACATTATAACGCACCCACGGCTAAAAGGGCGAGCATGTTTGGCGCGACCGAGATGCGAACACGCGACCCTCAGATTACGAGTCGCACGCCTTAACACTTTGGCCATGCCGGGCCAGGTAAATATTATGATCATGTTTTTTTCAGTCACGAGGTCTTGTGGTCACTGACACTGTGGTTCTTTGACCCACTCTAAGATGAAGAAGATTGGCGTGAGTTATTTAAAATAAACACAAATAGTTTTACTAAATTAATAATAAAGTGTTAACCAATCTTTAACCTAATTCTGATTTGTAATGATTTAAATAAAATCGATAAAAAATTACACTTTACTAATTTGATCCAGTTCATGCTAAATCAGTTCTTGCTCGCTCTGTGTGACGATATAATTAATTTTTCGACCACATCTATGTCAGTTGTATCCAGCTGGCCTGATGAGCCCTGGGATTGGCCGAAAGGCTCCGTCGGCATTAAATATGGTTGATGTAGTATTAGGTTGACATATTTATTGTATATTTTTTTTACATTCTCTCTAACGTTCTAAGAATGTAATTGATAACCACTTTTAATCGTGATTTGTCAATATGATGATGACCTCAAACTATTGACATGTTGAAAGACGACGCCAATAATAACGAGCGCCACCACGTGACGTAATCAGATCGCTTGAACGTTCTATATAACACGCGTTTACTTTTATGACATAATAGAAAAACATATATTTCTAATTTTAACGTACTAGGTAGATTTTAAATGACGAAAAATACGTCAAGATCTCACGCATGCTCAATGGAAGTATTACCAGGGCTCAGGGAAGAGCAAATTGATGCAATGTGTTGTCATTCATTTGCAAGAATCTTACGGTTTACATCTCTTCTATATCTACATGTACATCTGTTGTGCATTCTTCCTGTATAACATACAGTTGTTTGGACCTTTTGACAGAAACGGTTTTAAAGAAAATATTATACCCGTTCCAAGCGATAACTGTTTATCTATCGTCACGTGAATTCTTTGTGGTATGCTGAAGATGATATTGGATTACGTGGCAGGTATGTTTATTTCCTTAATGAGTTGAATATAAGGAATAGGGCTATCCATCACAAGGACCTTTTTGTCGCTGTTTGAAACAGATAAAACGTTTTAACACTCGTGTGTCAAAAGTGCAGAGAGTTTTCGTGGATATCGCTACCCAAACTCTTCGATCCACAGCCAGGCTAAGTTCCAACGAGATAAATCTAAAGACAAAGACGTTATCGATACTTTGTTGTTTCTAACTGCGCATCTTATTTAACAACGGTTTCATTTTCACCTGTTTTATTCACTTTTTTTTACGACACTCAAATAGTTTAGTCACTGACCGCTAGGTTTCAGTGCACTCTTGCATTATTGGTCGAACCCCGTCACGTTCCATAACAGACCTTATTTTTATAGTGAGGTGAGTATTTATACCTCTTTCAAACCAATTACAGCTTGGTGTGCTTCTGTTTATTTCTTTTCTTGAAATAAATCACAATAACAGTAGGTTTTATAAGCACGATGATTAGAAATTTAGACGAATGTCAAAATAGGTATATGCACGCTTTTCCTTGCGATTTTAATCATAAAAACACTTAATTCAAAGCCCAGACTTCCACAAGCACATTTGAGAGTTATTGAATAAGCAGCAAAGAAGATAGGCGTGGTCATACTGCTGTGAAATATACAGTGAAGAAAATAGGCGTGTCCATACTGCTGTGAACAATCTAGCCAAGAAAGTAGGTGTGGCCATACTGCTGTGAAACATACAGTAAAGAAAATAGGCCTGCCCATACTGCTGTGAACTATATAGCCAAGAAAATAGGCGTGGCCATACTGCTGTGAACAACACAGCTAAGAAGACAAGCGTGGCCACACTGTAGTTTTATAACAAACTTTACTTTTGTACAAAGTACCAATGTGACATTTTCTAGGCAATCGTACAGAATTTCAATACACTACTTATACGAGAAGACTAGTTGTGAAATTCACCTTGATGTGTCAGCCCTCTAATTGTATATGATCCAATTATAGACCAGAAATTACTTTACAGTGCTTGAATTATTCCATTTATTGGCTAATGACGGTAATGCGTTGGAAAACAAGAAAATAATTAGCTAATTAATATTCATTACACTCTAATACCTATAAAGAATTGCGAATATCAGACCCAGCATTTGCGTTTAACACTTCGCTAAAAAAAAGATTTATAAACAATCAACATCGGTTTAATTCAGCGTTTCACTGGATTATTTAAATCATTATAAACAGACATTTTTACTACAAGCACGTTGTAATAAGAAAGATTCCAGCGCATGTTTCAAGATATAGAACTTAAATCTCCGTGGCACTGCAGTCCCTCTGTCTTAAAAGTAGCGGTCATTAAATATTTTGTTTATGAGATAAAATAAATTATCTGATTTTAACAATTAATTTAACTTCAATTCAATTTCACGCACAATACTTAATGTTTCGCCTCTTAATCCATTATTTGTAACAATGTTCTTAACAACAAATAAATCAAACGATATACAAGGTGTATGAAAAAGGCCTGGAACAATAGGGGTTTGCAGCTATTTTTAATGTCAACACGTGACTGATTATAGCAATGTCAAAGCACGAGAGTGTCGATTTAATCCATCTGTCAGTTTTGTTTGGAACTACAAGGACGACACGTGGAACACAATTTGTAATTTTCGTTGAAGGGCCAGTGGTTTTAGACTTTGCAGACACTGTGTTGTTAAAATATATTGTTTAACAGGAACCAAAAGTACATTTGTTTTTTTGTCACATGTTTGTAGTTGATTTATCGATGATAATTTGAACACCAATAATAAACACACAGCAGGAATTAACCCATTAAAACAAAAGCAGTGTGTAGAAACTGTTGAAAGCAGTTTTGTATCACATACCTAATTTATCACTACGGTTTCCAACAGTCGCTTTTGACAAAATATCGTTTGTAGACTGAGTTACGTCTGACTTTTCCAGAGCTTTCTTTAACACCGGTACAGTAAGTAAGAGAATCAAATTATCTTTGGATTTTTTACAGACGTGAGAGCTCTCCGTTTGTTATTTCTAGAAGCTATTTATTGGGCGTGGCTCTTACCAACAAATTCAGACTTCAATAGACTGATATCAAACAATACTTGATATTGTTGTTTTTACGTCCTGTATTGTAGGAAACAATAAAAACACACACAGAATAGAAGTGAGACTTATTTTCTAACCATCAGGTCTCAAGTAGTTGTAGAAATGATTTAACTCCAACAAGTGTACAACATATGCTTTCGAATGGTTACATTACGTTTATGAAAATAATGTTTTTGCTATTCCTAATTCGGTAACAAAGATTATTTTATAATTCGCCCAGTAAGTGAGACCGAAAATAAGGGTCAATCAAATGTGATGTAAAAGTTTTACTTCCTCTCGATATATACGTAAGTGTAATTCAACAGGTGGTCGAGACAATTGAAAATTAGTTTTTGAAAGTCATGACTGTTTACAGTTCCTCCAGGGTGAGATGTCTCGAAACTTTAACCCTAAAAAGGATATTAAATAAAGAAACCCCTGGATATCACTGCCACTTCAACAACAAATTACTGTTATATTAGCATATCACAGACGTTATATCAACATTTACCAACTGGACAGTTACTTTATGTTACGCAACAATAAACTTACCTCCACGAATTATTTTCTGTGTCTTAAATTAATGTTCGTTGTTTGAAATTAACTTCTGATTGCCTAAACATGATAATGGTTATTACACTAATCTTATACTCAACCTTAGCTAATAATTTACAAAATTGTTAGTTAGCCTTCCCAAATTGAATAGTATAAGGCTAGAGGGAAAGCAGCTAGTCATTGCCACCCACCGCCAACTCCTGGGCTACTCTTTTTACCAACGAATAGTGGGACTCATCGAAAATTATAACACCCCCATGGCTGAAAGGGAGAGCATATTTGGCGTGACGGGGATTCGAATCCACGACCCTCAGATTACAAGTCGAGTGTCTTAACGACCTAGCCATGTCGGGCCTCTGTCCTTTGATCTGGTCCAGCCAATACAAGCCAATGTCTGCAGACATACATCATTAGAATCCGGATTTCGATACCAGTAGTGGTCAGAGCTCAGGTAGCATTTGTCCAGCTTTGTGCTTAATTACAAACAAGAATATCAGCCAATAATACCTCGAAAATTCTTGAATTTTCACACTTATTTATTTTAATATTTGACAAAATCTTGAAAAATATAATATTTCAAAATCAGGGACCATAAAGAAAACAATATTTCAAAATCAGGGACCATAAGGAAAACAATATTTTAAATCAGGGACCATAAAGAAAACAATATTTTAAGTCAGGGACCATAAAGAAAACAAAATCAGGGGCCATGATGATATTTTATTAATTTATAAGATTATGTTTTCATTTTTCGGGAACAAACAACAATTACTTATTCGAAACAAAAAAAAAATAATAATAAATGTATTCCTTTGTATTTATTCAATAAATTTAGAGCTGTAGATAAATGTCTTTTTTTGTTCGTCTTGATGAGCGGGAAATAATGTAGGGAAACTCGTTAAACGTTCTTAACATGGGTTATTAATCTGTGTGCGTTAAACTTCTGGTATTAAAGTTAATAATTTGTTAGGTTTCAATTACTAAATAAACTAGCAAATCATTTTTAAGTGAAGGTATCCACAAACACCGAAACCGAACCGTTATGCCCTTCCAAAATATTAGTCTTACGGATTAAAGTCAGTATTCTGGGTGATTCAAATCTGGTACACATCTTAGACGCGTTACTAACAAGGCTCATAAAAGTAGCCTACAACATTATGAACGTTCAATTTCCTGCTGGGGAAAAGATATTTACGTACACAGGTCTTTGTATCAGACGTAGCATTCGAAAGCCTTTTTATGATAGCGTTCTTCTAGAAGATGAAATAGACTAGTTTACAAGAAGAAGAAAAACCGTAATAATAATATTTATGGAACTTTTATAGATGGCGCTATATAATTTTGTTTTATATTTCACACATGAAAGATCCCCATGCAGACTGCATTAACATTTGATTTCAATAACTGCATCCAAAGTTTACATTGACATAAATTAGCTATTTCTGTAACTCGATATATTGTATAATGGACAATTACATCAACTTATAAACCCTGTTTATTTCGTTATTTACCTTTCAAAACTTTATTTTCGATGTAGAAAATAAATTGATTTTGTTTTGTAAAACATCATATTAATACAATGACAAGTCTACAGCATCATTTCTAGAAGTTGTGAGATCATCTACTCAGTTAACCAACTTACTTACATCACAGTTAAATATTAAAACAAATAAGGTAGATATTATTGTAATGATTATCGCTCAGTTTTTTCTTATTTCTGTACCAAATATTTAAAACCAGAATCAAGAAAGAAAAAGTGTCTGAGGTTTATCTTTCTCAGTAAATATCTCGTATATCTGAAAGAAATATAAACTTCGGAAACAAGATAATAGCATTAAACATTGAGTATTATGTTCCCCTAAGGAAGGTATCTGGTTTCATGGATGTACAACAAGCTAGTTTATTTTTCAAATGGTTGTTGTTTTTTTATTAAGCTCAAAGCCATTAAATGAGCTATTTTGGCTGTGCCCACTGTGGGTATCGAAACTCGCTGCTTAGAATTCAAAACCCTGAGTCACGTGAGGGGGGAATTGCATTATAAGAAGAAAAACTTCTCGATTGTTGTAGTTTGGATAAATTAATAAAATAAACCTTTTACTTTATGTGTTTAAATTGATCGTAAGATCATATAGTGCTCCATTTAGTTGTAGTTAAGATCATATAGTGCTCCATTTAGTTGTAGTTAATATTCTTGAAATACGTTTTACTATTCTATGACCAGTTGATTAACATTAAAACTAACCCTATTTGAATATAGTTTAATTTACACTAATCTGTTTACATTGATCCACGCTACTCCTTGTGTTGTTAAGCAACAGAATAAGACATGGTGGCACAATACTCTGTTCTTTTCAAAATAAAGTTTCAGATCTACCAATTTCTGTTTATAACCGTAAAGAGTAAAGTTTTAGACCTGCAAGTTTCTGTTACAACCGTGAAGAGTAAAGTTTCAAACTTACCAATTTCTGTTTACAACCGTGAAGAGTGAAGTTTCAGACTTACCAATTTCTGTTTACAACCGTGAAGAGTGAAGTTTCAGACTTACCAATTTCTGTTTACAACCGTGAAGAGTGAAGTTTCAGACTTACCAATTTCTGTTTACAACCGTGAAGAGTGAAGTTTCAGACTTACCAATTTCTGTTTACAACCGTGAAGAGTGAAGTTTCAGACTTACCAATTTCTGTTTACAACCGTGAAAAGTAAAGTTTCAGACTTACCAATTTCTGTTTACAACCGTTTAAAATAAAGTTTCAAACTTACCAATTTCTGTTTACAACTGTTTAAAATAAAGTTTCAGACTTACCAATTTCTGTTTACAACCGTCTAAAATAAAGTTTCAGACTTGTACGGCGAAACAACACCTCTTGGTTGCTATAACTGATTTATTCCAAGAGACGCCACTACTAGTATATTGATCTGAGACTAGACACCTCTACTGTGCATCTAGGTGACTTGTACGACGAGACACCACCTCTTGGTTGTCATAACTGATTTATTCCAAGAGACGCCACTACTAGTATATTGATCTGAGACTAGACACCTCTACTGTGCATCTAGGTGACTTGTACGACGAGACACCACCTCTTGGTTGCTATAACTGATTTATTCCAAGAGACGCCACTACTAGTATATTGATCTGAGACTAGACACCTCTACTGTGCATCTAGGTGACTTGTACGACGAGACACCACCTCTTGGTTGCTATAACTGATTTATTCCAAGAGACGCCACTACTAGTATATTGATCTGAGACTAGACACCTCTACTGTGCATCTAGGTGATTTGTACGACGAGACACCACCTCTTGGTTGCTATAACTGATTTATTCCAAGAGACGCCACTACAAGTATGTTGATCTATTAGGAGCACCGCACACTTGTTATACAGAGCCACAGTGTTGAGTTTATCAACAGCACGAGATTTTGTTCGTTTGTATTTAGTCGTATTTAACGATTAAGCAAAGTGTGCAAATTTTATTTATTTGCTCTGGACAAAACGATACATAACTTTATTTGCGATTCGTACCATCCGTTGTGTGATGGCCAAACAGGATTGATCACTTTTTGATGTATTTCTTATTACTCTGGATAACGGCACATCATTCTGTTTTATATTGCAGAGAAGTTAAAACAATCATAACATGATTATCGAAATAAAAACATTTTTTGCTTATCCTTAAGATTTAAACTTGAAACTATTTTCTGACATCTCAGGAAACTACAGTTTATGGTTTGCTTATCTTTTATTAACAGTTTACGTTTTTCCTTTACATGTGGGTGTCTATTAAACGCAATTAAACAAAAATGTTTATTTAATGCGATTAGCGTTCGTTAATCATCTGTGCTAACCAAGGACGTACTTATCACTGCTTATTTTGCCTTGAGTGAAACTGTAAAACGTTCAGTTCGATGGTACTTTTGCATGTTTTAATGTTAATCTTTGCATATTATCACACGAACAAGACTTGGTTGGAATGTCAGGTGCCTCTATTATTGTGAACTAGTTTTTCTGTCATGATTACTGTTTCAATTCCAACTCTCTGCAGGAAAAAAAAATATTTATCACAAATCATTTGTAGATGTGAATGAAATGCCATATATTCATGTTCTTGAATAGTGTGTTTTTTCCAGATTTAAAAAGTATCACTTGAATATATACATAGAGCTTGAATAACTACAGTATGTTTCTATTGATTCGGCTAATGCATCTTTCGGAAACTTACACTTAGATCAACAACATTCTATTTTGATTCGTCTAATGAATTACTACATTACGTTTTATTTTAGAAAATTACATAACAGTTAAGGACATTTTCTCTTGATCCGTTTAATAAATCACTACATTACGTTTTATTTTAAAAATTTACACGTAGGTCGACAACATTCTATTTTGATTCGTATAATGAATTACTGCATTACGTTTTATTTTAAAAACTTACACGTAGGTCGACAACATTCTATTTTGATTCGTATAATGAATTACTACATTACGTTTTATTTTAAAAACGTACACGTAGATCAACAACATTCTATTTTAATCTGTCTAATAAATGACTACTTTATGTCTTATTTTAGAAACTCACTAGATCAAAGAAACAGTAATGCAAAACTAATACGCCTCAATATTTTTTGAAACATAAAAGTTTATTTCAGAACTAAAATAAATCGAAACCCAGGGTTGAAGGGTTTGTTTTTTTTACACACTGCAAGATTGAGTCTTTTTTGTTTTGGTTTTTTTTTGAGCATCAGTGCCAAAAAAAAAACAACATTCTGAACGTTTCTTTATAATCCTCAGAAGAAACTTGCTGTCTCTCTAACCCTCGGTCATCTATCTTGTGGGCAAAGCCTCCAGTAGCAGCTGTAGACCCGCCTTCCTTTCTGTTTCTCGCATCCGATTGCCCAGAGTTACCGGGTAAGAAAGTTGACTTAAACCATCGGTCCGTGTCTTCGAAAGATCGCGAAGAGTGTCAGTTATTAACGGACATAAAGTGAGTTGTCCGGAAGAGGTAAGATGTACAGTATAGCATCATTTATTAATCAAACCCAATCATTTTTCTTCTTTCAATTTTTGTGTGTGCATACATTATTCTCAAGTGATTCTGTAGATAAGGTCTGTTTAAAATTTGATGTAAAAAATTAAATAATTTTCTATATTAAATCGCCGGAAAGTAATAACTGGGAATTTCTAGTTTTTTTTTTATCCTCACGACAACAAACGTGTTTATCATTTGGAAATGGTACGAGTTTTATTTTAGCGAAATAAATCGTCGGGGAAAATGAGTGATACAAACGAAATTCGCAAGTGGAGTCGCAAGTGGAGATTCTAAATGTTTGTTTCACGTTATAGACGTTGAAATCACCGAATTACGTATCACCTAAACTCTATGCAGTTTGGCTTTTCTGGTGCAGTTTATTATCCACCAGCGCCTCGTTCTGAACAGTTCAGTGAGTGAAGTACTTTCTTTTCACCAGATGGCGCGATAAGAACATTAAGGTAGTTCTGAAGGCCTGGCTCCTAGTGACAGAGAGAACGCGGTACTTGTAGTTTCAGTTCGGTTACCACGAGATCCCTGAGAACTCGCTTTCGAAGCTTAGAGGAGTGCCTATTGCATATGGCAAGCCTACTACGAGGGGTTAGGTTACAGTTGTCGATGTGTGGTTAGGAAGATATTTTAACGCTGGACTAGTAGAAGGTTTGCAGAGAAGCGCATTTCATGACGTAAGAGACGGAAATCGTTTGCAAGAAAACCAGAAGGCTGAGTGAGATGTAACTAGGTGTATGGCATCATAAAGTTGTTTCTCTTTGAGTTTCTTCAAGGTTCTTCTTTATCGCTGTGTTTGTGTAGAAATGTAGACGAAACGATATTAAAATTACTTATGTTACAAATAAACTCCTGTTACGTTAAAACTCTCTCTGTTTACTTTTTAACAGCGCAACGCTAACCAGAACCTTCTTAACATGTTATTCTTCAGTAGGTTTTTAATTGATTTTCCGAATGGCACTGGTATAATTAACTGCGGAAACTAAATGGAACAATAACATAGTTTGTGTAGTAGTTTCTATTGTGGACTAGCAAGTGTTAATATTGGTCGAAACTGCAGCTTTGAGCAGATTAACTGATCTGCTTAATATGTTTCATATTACAATATAAAAAAGTAAATTCGATTTTTATTTTCAAGTTTTTAACTGTTTTTGTTTTGACACTGTGGTACTAATTTCTTGTCAATAAGCATGGTTATTTATGTGTTTTGTTTGTTTTTTTTAGCCAGTGTAAGTAAGATTGTGCAGTTACTTTTTGGTGGCGTGTGACGTAATACTCACGTGACTTTACAATTTACTAGGTTGAGGTCCTAGTGTTGCGAGAATAACGTGCCAAGACGGCCGAGTATGATGAACGGAGCCCTCTATGAGGACAGCACGAGCAGTCGGCCAACCCTGGATCCCGTGCCGCCAAGTCAACCTGCGCCTCTTCACATTCCTGCCAAGAGAGTCGCCAGTGGTTTGTCAGTATCATACACACATCACGAGCACAACGTGGAAAACGCTGCTGCCGTTATCCGACACGGGCATGGTGGACAACCATGGTCTTACGCCGCCGAAAACCACACAGCTTTTGACCCCCACCCTCAGTACAACCAGACTCTGTGTAATGTCCGAGAGGCTGGGATGGCTCCAACCTATTACTACAATGAACACGCCGTCAGAGCTGTGGGCACGCCAGACAGGAAACCTTCACTCAAGTTCTGGTCGAACACGTACGAATTGGGGTCCCCGGGACCTAGCAGTGTGGCCCCTGCAGATTCCTGTCAGAGTTTCGCTCCACAGACCTGGTGTAACTATACTCCGTATCCTACGCGAGTGCCGGGCCACATGGAGCCCCATGCACCTCAGCACATGCCATATCTCGCCAGCGATGAGCGAGGACGGGCGCCCATGGACTTCCCCCACCCTGACAGCTATGGATTTCGGGGTTTCGGCGGGACTGAAGGCCATGGACCGACACATTATATTCCAGGTGGTGGCGGTAAGTAATGTTAAGCCTTTCATATTCAAGAACTTTATATTTTGAGAAACAAATAAAGAAAAAGGCACAAAATCGTTGGATATTCTCGTTTTATATTTTGTTATATGTCGCATACCATAAGACCTTGAATTTAGGAAACATAGCATTCTTACGAAGGGCATGACGTAGCAAGATTACCGAATCAGCAACTGGCGCAGATGTTGGTCAACTTAGTTAAAGTGTAACACACACACACACAAAGAGAGAGAGAGAGAGAAAGAAGATTTAAGTCTATAAATAAACACATCGTATAAAGGTGTTTTATTAAGTACGGACACACTTAAAAATCATTTTAAATTTTACATCCTTAAACCCGAAAGTTATATACAAATTATCCAGTTTAACGTACCATGCTGTTTCGAATGAGCCAAAATAACAGTAACTATCACTACTTTGTTTCTTCTTTGTACTGTAAAGACAGATACAAACATTAATTTTTGTGTTTATGGTAAATTAAAGTCGAGATCTGCCTGTTTTCTGCTGTGTGGAGCTACTTTAGTGGCGAAGTTGAGAAAACACAACTCCAGTGCATGCGTTTAGCTCGCATGTCATGTATTCTGGGCTATTACTGTTTTATTGTCTCATGAACGGTAGTAAATACGTTTATGACTGTTAAAGAGAAGCTCATAACACATTTGTTTCGTTTTATTTTACAGACAACAAAACTTCATGTGAACGTTTCACATTTGTATGTGAGTTTCACTAAAAAAAGTAAAACTTAAATAGTTACTAAAGCACTGAGTGTTTGCACTTACAAGTGAGTAGTACGTTTAGCTCGTGACCTTGAAACGAAACTGTTCTGTATACAACGTGGCTTAAACAATTAACCACCGTTTCAAAGCTCAGTTTCGATCGTTATTAGAGGTACAAAAATCGTCTTGAAGTGTAAAGTGTTACCGAGATAAAAATTCTTATTTTATTTTGTTTTTTTTTCTCAGTTCCGTTCACAGGTGAATCGTTAATGTCAAATCCTCTGGACTGCACGGGGACGGTCACAGTGAGAAAGAAAAGAAAACCGTATTCCAAATTTCAAACGCTTGAATTGGAAAAAGAGTTTTTGTTCAATGCTTACGTTTCGAAACAGAAACGGTGGGAACTAGCACGTAACTTGAACTTAACAGAAAGACAAGTGAAAATTTGGTTCCAGAACAGGAGAATGAAGAGTAAGAAAAATGCCCAAAGAAGTGGAGATGCCCAGAATAACAACAGTATCATTGTCAACAACAACAACAACACGGACCCGATTTCTGCCAAATAAAAATGTTGATTAATTGAACATCTTAAGTCACAAACATGATTATCGCCACTTCGAAAGAACAGCTGTACCAGCAGAAATATTCAGAGAAACTATAATTGCTCAGAGAAAGAATGCAAAACAACCTAACAATTAGTTGAAACCTGGCAACAACAACATAAAAACCAGAAAAAAAAAAACACTACGGGACCTAAAGGTATCTTGATGTGAACCAATGTTTTCCAACTTGTTCAGATGTTTAATTGAAGTTAGCTTTCAATTTGTTTTAATTATGTTTAAAACAACAACAGTAATAAATATAGGCGAATGCTATGCTAGAAACCTTCTAATTTTCAGACTGTATCGACTGTATCCGAAGATGGCTCAGTTCAACAATCTGATATGTAAAACTCGCTGACAAAACAAAATATTGGTAGTCTGGGGTTTAAATGTTGTGTTTCTCTCGATATTATACGAACAAATCCACGTTCTGGGTTGTGATACTTGTATTACCGATATGTACAGCCTACCTCATGAGCCCTTACTAAGAAAAAGAAAAAAAAAAGTTTAAAAAAATGCAGTTTTTTGTTTTTTGTTTAAGACGGTTAAATTTTGTACATTTGGATTTTTTAAAAAACTTTTTTATGAGTAAAATGCCCGAAACCCGTTCATGAAACAAAGAGATGAGTTTTGTCTTTCAATTGTATCACGTTATTCTATGAGATAGAAACTGTAGAAAATTTTTTTGGAAGTTCTGTCAGTGTTCTAGTTATTACGATGGGCTGCCAATGTGTTATAAAGAGATTAACGCATTTGTTTTGCTAAATAACGTTCTTTATTTAAAAGGTGTTTTCGGACGCAGTGACCTGTCCTAGTCATGGCGTCTCTTGTGAAAGAACCTAATGAGTGGATCACCGTTTTGTTATTCTGTAAAAAAAATAAAAATAAAAAAACGAGTGCGTTGTTTTCATTCTGTCCAAATCTAACGTGGAAATCGATGGCTGGGTGTTCACGTTGGTGTATTTCATTTAGAATATTTCACTGTGACCATATTTAGGTAAGTACAAGTTGTATGTAGTTCACGTGACCAGATTCAATCGTATGGTTCCTAGTGTCATAAATCCGCAGAAAGGTTGTGACATTGACCATTATCATGAAGTATGTTGTTAATACCATAATTTAGCTAGTGTAAATTAATGTTCTATAGTGTCGTTATTGCTGTACATAACGGCTGTCTGTTGAGTTCTTTTTTTCCGACAACTGCTGGTAGTTTGAAACGTACTGTTGTAATAAACGTAACGTTAAAAGTACTATTTAACAACTAAATCATAGGCCTGTACAGAACAGGTGCAATTTTGTAATTTTGTTTTGTTTTGTGTCTAACTTTCAATTTGGAATTATTTTTTAATAGAACAGTTTAGTTTGGTGAAAAACTGACACTGGCTGTACAAAGTGACTGTGCGCATTGTCGCTTGATTTGTAATGTGAATGAATTTTAATAAACGTTGTTCAATGTACGGCTCTGTGTTTATTGGAGTGATCAGAAGTATTATATGGAACACTCATTTAAACGTCTACCAAACAAAAATCAATGTTCGTGTATATATATATATATATATATACATTTTTTTTTGTACTTAAAATGTTACATGTGTCAGGCTGGAAAGGTATGCAGTAAAAAAAAAAAAGTGTTGGATAATAGGTGAACAATCTATTTTTCAAGTTTTTTCTCAGCAGATGGCGTTCTCATCGTAGTTTTTACATATATATATATATACATATATATAAACATATTTTTCTTCCAAAACCCTATCGTGCTGGGAACTATCAATACGATAGCAGGAAACTACCAATATCTCTTTGTACGCATGCGCCGGCGATAATGGAGGCATGAAATAACCCTCAGATCGATGAGCTTTGTGTTTGCCCTTCGAGCGCCGGTGAAATGAATTAAAGGAAAAAGGAAGGGAAGGGGGTTTGAGAAAGATGAACAAGGGGAGGGGGTTTGACAAAGATTAGGATAGTGAGAAGGAAGAAAAGATAAGTGTTTCTGAAACATAGCTTCCATCTCGTGTCCATTAATTCTATTAATCTTAAGGTTGGGAATTTTGAATGACTTCACTTGCATTGTCTCAGACAACGTTTCGAGTAAAATGTTGTAGCACCTTGTTACGATAGTGCTGGAACTGTTACTAAATCAGTATTGATTTTTAGCCTAAGAGCCTCATTCGTTTTCAAATAACAACGAATTAAGTAGTTTTAATGCTGTTTCCGTTAGAGTCGAAAAGTGGAACCAATTACTTCGAACTATGATAGTATGGATTTTGGGAATAACATATAGATAATTTACATGTTAAAAAGTAGAAGCTTAACTTTATAATCAGATTATTGTAATGCTAGTTTCGGTATCACACAACCAGCTGAGTCCTTAGTGAATTTAACTTCTTAGTGTAAGACACTTTGACTAATAAAAAATAAAGATTTAGGTTCTGAGTATTATTTGAAAATGTAATAAAAATTCTATATTCACTTTGTTGTAAACAGGTACAAACAATTACATCAAGAATAGATAGCCAAAACGATTCTGTGGTAAGAACATATCTTTCTTCGTAAACTCAGCATGGCCAGGAGCTTAATGCACTCGACTCGTAATCCGAGGGTCACGGGTTCGAATCCCCGTCGCGCCAAACATGCTCTCCCTTTCAGCCGTGGGGGCGTTATAATGTGACGGTCAATCTCACTATTCGTTGGTAAAAGAGTAGCCCAAGAGTTGGCGATGGGTAGTGACTACTAGCTGCCTTTTCCCTAGTCTTACACTGCTAAATTAGGGACGGCTAGCCCAAAAAAGCCCTCGTGTAGTTTTGCGCGAAATTCAAAACAAGCCAAACCAAATCTTTCATCGTAATGAAAAAAATAACTGGAAAATTATTATAGAATTTTAAACTCACGAGTTTATAAGAATTATTGGGTGTTCACAAATATATTTCAATAGTCTCCTGACTACTGCTCAGGGTCGTCACCACATTTTGTAAACATCACATGCCACCCGAGTGTAGTGATTCTTAACTGTGGAACAAGTAACATAGATGTAATATGAGGTGTTAAATGTGGTTCACGACCAGATTATTTAAGAAAAGAAAAACATTGAAAATTTTGGGTGTCCAATGTTACTGTTATTATCTCAAAGTATTTTTTTCAGTTATTAATATTTTATACAAATAAGTTGTCACTTAATCACGTGAGAGAATAAGTTGTCAGTTAATCACGTGAGTGAATGACATTAATTTTATTTTTATTATCTTGTGTTTAGTTTCTTTTTTAGTAGAAGATTTAGTGATATCTTTTGTACGTCAGTTTTGTAATGTGTTTCATATAAAAGTTCACTAGATGGTTTGGTTTATAGTCAAGTGGTATAAATACCGAAGAAGTTAGGAAGTTTTTCTGTATGGTATAAACAAGTCGATTATCTTACATCAGTTTACAGTGTTGTAGACAAAATAAGGTACTGAAAAAAAACGAAAATAAACCGAATCTGAGTTTGCCTTTATTAAACACAAAGATACTCACTGGACCATCTATGTCCCGCCCGCCAGGTGCATCGAAGATGGGTTTTCAGCGTTATAAGCCTTCAAACGTACCACTGAGCCACAGAAGGACATCAGAGTTTATATTCTTTGGATATTTTGCCCCACAGAAAAATTCTTAACAGGTTTACACATTTAACTTTTGTTTTTTAAAATAAACTGCGAGAGATTAATACTAAATATTAATTTCAATACAACACTTCGCGGGGTGTTTTTATATTTTTTTTGTTCTTATCTAAAGATAACAGCTAAGTCGTGAATTTCTGTATTGGAGATGCTATAATCCGTTTACTAACAACACAATAAACATAGAGTGAATGTCTTCACACAAAGAAAAAAGTTAAATGTTCATACAGATTATACTATGTAACACAAATTTTGTTCCTGGATAGTATGAGTTATTTCTTAATTGCTTATGCTGTAAAAGTTCAGAAAATGACCTTTATTCCCTTCAAACTTTGCTTTTGTGACCTGGATAATGAAATTTAGAAATTAACCTATTTTCTATGTAAAAACGGGCAAATTTGTACATTTTCATTTACTTAAAGTTTGAATAAAACAACATATGAATCAAGATTTACATTTATTTATACTAAAGTTATACAAAAAATAACAAAAATGTTTAGAAGTGAGTAGTTTTTCGAGATTTGCGACTTTCACGTATCAGCCCCCAGTATAGTCTCTCATTATGTTTTCGTTATACGCTCCCAGGTCACAAAAGTAAAGTTTGAAGAGAAAAATAGGTCATTTCCATTTACTTTAGGCATAAGCAATTGGGAAATAACACTTTCTGTCCAGGAACAAGAAAAAGTAACAATTTTGTTGTATAGTGTTATTTAATGCTACTGAATAAATAGATGTCTACTCGGCCTATAATTCAGTTAAATTAATGTATTAAAAAAGTGTTATGAATATGTGTGTATATGAGTGACGTTTCAAATATCAGTTACGTCATCATCTATATTAAAAAGGTTGATTTGATTGACGATAGCGCCATCTATCACGTTACTAAATCTGTACAAGGCGCCATATTATCTAATTTAAAAAAAAAATTAAGTTAAACGGTTCTTATTTTTGATCACGACTGTTTAAAAATTAAAAATAAAATTCATAAGGGAAAGTTTCTAAACAATAATACTTCTAATACAATGCATGTGTAACAATAAAGAAACCAACTTGAAATACAGATCATCAAAGATACAACACATAAAATATGGTTGTGCTCTTTGAAACATTTGCTACAAGTATGATATAATTTGGAAACGTATGATTTACGTATTATATCGTAAAATATGAATGAAAAATCTAAAAATAGAGAGCACGAAGGTTAAAAACTAAACAGGATGATATGAAATACCAAACCTTAAAAACGTAAACAGGATGATACGAAATACCAAACATTAAAAACTAAACAGGATGATATGAAATACCATAATTAAAAACTAAACAGGATGATATGAAATACCAAACCTTAAAAACTAAACAGGATGATACGAAATACCAAACCTTAAAAACTAAACAGGATGATATGAAATGCCGAACCTTACAAAACTAAACAGAATGATATGAAATACCGAGCCTTACAAAACCAAACAGGATTATATGAAATACCGAGCCTTACATCACTAAACAGAATGATATGAAATACCGAATCTTACAAAACCAAACAGGATTATATGAAATACCAAACCTTACAAAACTATTAAAGATAGATCTTTATGTTTAATGTTTTAGAAATTGCATTTAATGTACATCTGTGTACTTTTCATTTCAAAACCATGTAACAATTATTATAATAAACGTATAAAACGTAATATTCAGATTGCTAATACAATTACAAAAATCCACCATTTCTAAATCCGCTACGCACTTTATGCTATGAGTAAGTTAACAATAATAAAACATTTTGACATTGGAACTATATTTTTCACAATAACTGAATGTTTCAACAATGCGATTTTTTTTTAATATTCAGACTAGAATTACTTACAACGATCTATCACTCAGTTGAATTTATTAAGTCTGTTTTCTCTCCTCATTTTTAAAATTAATAATTAATTTAAAACGACACAAGACCGAAAGTAGAAGAACCTAAGTCGTCTTACTTCTGTAAACAGTTACCAAAACACCTGCAATATTCACCCGGAGTTCATGGTGGGAAAATTTGTGGTTTGGGAACAAAATTTGCAGTGTAGTGTGATTTTTTAACAAAAAGTTAGATCAAAAATCATTTTAAGTTGTTGTTTTAAATTAAGCACAAAGCAACACAATGGGTTATCTCTGCTCTGCCCACCACGGGTATCGAAAGCCGGTTTTTAGCGTTGTAAGTCCGCAGACATACCGCTGAGCCACTGGGGTGGTTTCATTATAAGTACTCTAAAGTTAAATGTGGAATAGAAGGCTCGGTTTAGCGCGGTTAAATAGTTAGATTATTTTTTACTATTATCTTTTAAAATTAGTTATGAACAGCCTAAAAATGCTGTGTAAAGGTAAACTATTGAAACACCTTCTGACCTCCTGAAGCAACCCACTTAATGTTATTTCTGGCCTGTAAAATTACAAGGTTTAAACACATTCACAAATGTTATCGTTATGCCGGTTGATGATCAAATACTCTATATTTCGTTCCAGGAGAACAAGTTATCTCCAGCGCGTAGCTGATTTTTGAATCAAGTACTGCAACAACGCCACCTGGTGTTAAAATAAAACAAGTCATCAAAATTCTGTGAAGTGAATTCACATTGCCACTATTTTAATTTGATATTTCAAGTTTGTGGTACAAAATTCAAGGAGGGATTAAACTTCTAATGTTATTAGAAACTTAATGGCCATAGAGGCGTTATAATGTGACGGCCAATCCTACTATTCGTTGGTAAAAGAGTAGCCCAAGAGTTGGCGGTGGATGGTGATGACTAGTTGCCTTCCCTCTAGTTTTACATTGCTAAACTAGGGACGACTAGCGCAAATAGCCCTCGAGTAGATTTGAGCGAAATTCTGAAAGCAAACAGTATTATAAACAATATTTTAATGGCATGTTTAACAACTGCAGGCTTTAATTATAGTCGGAATCTTTCTAGTTTAAGGATATATTATGATTCATTTTCATCCGTTCTTCAAGGAACATTGCCCCAAGAATTTTCTAGGTTTCATGTAAAGGATTGATTGGTTTTGTTTGTTCTGAATTTCGCGCAAAGCTACACGAAAGCTATCTGCGCTAATCGTCCCTAATTTTGCAGTGTAAGACTAGAGGGAAGGCAGCCAGTCATCACCACCCACTTCCGACTCTTAGGTTACTTTTTTACCAACGAATAGTTGGATTGACCGTAACATTATAACGCCCCCACGGCTGAAGGGGGGAGCATGTTTGATATGATGAAGATTCGGACCAGCGGCCCTCATGTAAAGAAATGTGTACCAATCTCCGAGGTATTTGTAAGTGTATTCTTTGTTAGCAGCTGGGACTAATCTCCGAGGTATTTGTAGGCGTATTCTTTGTTAGCAGCTGGGACTAATCTCCGAGGTATTTGTAGGCGTATTCTTTGTTAGCAGCTGGGACTAAGCTCCGAGGTATTTCTAAGCGTATTCTTTGTTAGCAGCTGGGACTAATCTCAGAAGTATTTGTAAGTGTATACTTTGTTAGCAGCTGGGACTAATCTCCGAGGTATTTATAGGTGTATTCTTTGTTAGCAGCTGCGACTAACGGTTTGCATACAAGACAAAGGTTATTACATTTAATTTCTCGCTCATGTTTGTTCTATATTTGTGAAATGGCTGGTTCTGGTTTTCGGTTTCCGTCATCTGCCATTTATTATATGTTGAGCATTTCCTAATGTCCATAGCACTTGGTAGACACCATTTCTCGAACCAGTTTCCTTCAGACACGTTATTTTCCACTGAGGTTGGTTGTCCCTGACTTCCTAGTCAGTTACAGTGTTGTTGTAACTGAACTTATCCTTAAACTTTACCACTTTACAGAACACTGAGCCACATGAAACTGTGTTCAAACTGGACTTATCCTTAAACTTTACCACTTTACAGAACACCGAGCAACATGAAACTGTGTTCAAACTGGACTTATCCTTAAACTTTACCACTTTACAGAACACCGAGCAACATGAAACTGTGTTCAAACTGGACTTCTCCTTAAACTTTACCACTTTACAGAACACTGAGCCACATGAAACTGTGTTCAAACTGGACTTATCCTTAAACTTTACCACTTTACAGAACACCGAGCAACATGAAACTGTGTTCAAACTGGACTTATCCTTAAACTTTACCACTTTACAGAACACCGAGCAACATGAAACTGTGTTCAAACTGGACTTCTCCTTAAACTTTACCACTTTACAGAACACCGAGCCACATGAAACTGTGTTTAAACTGGACTTCTCCTTAAACTTTACCACTTTACAGAACACCGAGCCACATGAAACTGTGTTCAAACTGGACTTATCCTTAAACTTTACCACTTTACAGAACACCGAGCCACATGAAACTGTGTTCAAACTGGACTTATCCTTAAACTTTACCGCTTTACAGAACACCGGGCCACATGAAACTGTGTTTAAACTGGACTTATCCTTAAACTTTACCACTTTACAGAACACCGAGCAACATGAAACTGTGTTCAAACTGGACTTATCCTTAAACTTTACCACTTTACAGAACACCGAGCAACATGAAACTGTGTTCAAACTGGACTTATCCTTAAACTTTATCACTTTACAGAACACCGGGCCACATGAAACTGTGTTCAAAACTGGACTTATCCTTAGACTTTACCACTTTACAGAACACCGAGCAACATGAAACTGTGTTTAAACTGGAGTTATCCTTAAACTTTACCACTTTACAGAACACCGAGCAACATGAAACTGTGTTCAAACTGGACTTATCCTTAAACTTTACCACTTTACAGAACACCGAGCAACATGAAACTGTGTTCAAACTGGACTTATCCTTAAACTTTACCACTTTACAGAACACCGAGCAACATGAAACTGTGTTCAAACTGGACTTATCCTTAAACTTTACCACTTTACAGAACACCGAGCCACATAAAACTGTGTTCAAACTGGACTTATCCTTAAACTTTACCACTTTACAGAACACCGAGCCACATGAAACTGTGTTCAAACTGGACTTATCCTTAAACTTTACCACTTTACAGAACACCGAGCAACATGAAACTGTGTTCAAACTGGACTTATCCTTAAACTTTACCACTTTACAGAACACCGAGCCACATGAAACTGTGTTCAAACTGGACTTATCCTTAAACTTTACCACTTTACAGAACACCGAGCAACATGAAACTGTGTTCAAACTGGACTTATCCTTAAACTTTATCACTTTACAGAACACCGAGCAACATGAAACTGTGTTCAAACTGGACTTATCCTTAAACTTTACCACTTTACAGAACACCGAGCAACATGAAACTGTGTTCAAACTGGACTTATCCTTAAACTTTACCACTTTACAGAACACCGAGCAACATGAAACTGTGTTCAAACTGGACTTATCCTTAAACTTTACCGCTTTACAGAACACCGAGCCACATGAAACTGTGTTCAAACTGGACTTATCCTTAAACTTTACCACTTTACAGAACACCGAGCCACATGAAACTGTGTTCAAACTGGACTTATCCTTAAACTTTACCACTTTACAGAACACCGAGCCACATGAAACTGTGTTCAAACTGGACTTATCCTTAAACTTTACCACTTTACAGAACACCGAGCAACATGAAACTGTGTTCAAACTGGACTTATCCTTAAACTTTACCACTTTACAGAACACCGAGCAACATGAAACTGTGTTCAAACTGGACTTATCCTTAAACTTTATCACTTTACAGAACACCGAGCAACATGAAACTGTGTTCAAACTGGACTTATCCTTAAACTTTACCACTTTACAGAACACCGAGCCACATGAAACTGTGTTTAAACTGGAGTTATCCTTAAACTTTACCACTTTACAGAACACCGAGCAACATGAAACTGTGTTCAAACTGGACTTATCCTTAAACTTTACCACTTTACAGAACACCGAGCCACATGAAACTGTGTTCAAACTGGACTTATCCTTAAACTTTACCACTTTACAGAACACCGAGCCACATGAAACTGTGTTCAAACTGGACTTATCCTTAAACTTTACCACTTTACAGAACACCGAGCCACATGAAACTGTGTTCAAATTGGACTTATCCTTAAACTTTACCACTTTACAGAACACCGAGCAACATGAAACTGTGTTCAAACTGGACTTATCCTTAAACTTTACCACTTTACAGAACACCGAGCCACATGAAACTGTGTTCAAACTGGACTTATCCTTAAACTTTACCACTTTACAGAACACCGAGCCACATGAAACTGTCTTCAAACTGGACTTATCCTTAAACTTTACCACTTTACAGAACACCGAGCCACATGAAACTGTGTTTAAACTGGAGTTATCCTTAAACTTTACCACTTTACAGAACACCGAGCAACATGAAACTGTGTTCAAACTGGACTTATCCTTAAACTTTACCACTTTACAGAACACCGAGCAACATGAAACTGTGTTCAAACTGGACTTATCCTTAAACTTTACCACTTTACAGAACACCGAGCAACATGAAACTGTGTTCAAACTGGACTTATCCTTAAACTTTACCGCTTTACAGAACACCGAGCCACATGAAACTGTGTTCAAACTGGACTTATCCTTAAACTTTACCACTTTACAGAACACCGAGCAACATGAAACTGTGTTCAAACTGGACTTATCATTAAACTTTACCACTTTACAGAACACCGAGCCACATGAAACTGTGTTCAAACTGGACTTATCCTTAAACTTTACCACTTTACAAAACACCGAGCAACATGAAATTGTGTTCAAACTGGACTTATCCTTAAACTTTACCACTTTACAGAACACCGAGCAACATGAAACTGTGTTCAAACTGGACTTATCCTTAAACTTTATCACCTTACAGAACACCGAGCCACATGAAACTGTGTTCAAACTGAACTTATCCTTAAACTTTACCACTTTACAGAACACCGAGCCACATGAAACTGTGTTCAAACTGGACTTATCCTTAAACTTTACCGCTTTACAGAACACCGAGCCACATGAAACTGTGTTCAAACTGGACTTATCCTTAAACTTTACCACTTTACAGAACACCGAGCAACATGAAACTGTGTTCAAACTGGACTTATCCTTAAACTTTACCACTTTACAGAACACCGAGCCACATGAAACTGTGTTCAAACTGGACTTATCCTTAAACTTTACCACTTTACAGAACACCGAGCAACATGAAACTGTGTTCAAACTGGACTTATCCTTAAACTTTACCACTTTACAGAACACTGAGCAACATGAAACTGTGTTCAAACTGGACTTATCCTTAAACTTTACCACTTTACAGAACACCGAGCAACATGAAACTGTGTTCAAACTGGACTTATCCTTAAACTTTACCACTTTACAGAACACTGAGCAACATGAAACTGTGTTCAAACTGGACTTATCCTTAAACTTTACCACTTTACAGAACACCGAGCAACATGAAACTGTGTTCAAACTGGACTTATCCTTAAACTTTACCACTTTACAGAACACCGAGCAACATGAAACTGTGTTCAAACTGGACTTATCCTTAAACTTTACCACTTTACAGAACACCGAGCCACATGAAACTGTGTTCAAACTGGACTTATCCTTAAACTTTACCACTTTACAGAACACCGAGCCACATGAAACTGTGTTCAAACTGGACTTATCCTTAAACTTTACCACTTTACAGAACACCGAGCCACATGAAACTGTGCTCAAACTGGACTTATTCTTAAACTTTACCACTTTACAGAACACCGAGCAACATGAAACTGTGTTCAAACTGGACTTATTCTTAAACTTTACCACTTTACAGAACACCGAGCCACATGAAACTGTGTTCAAATTGGACTTATCCTTAAACTTTACCACTTTACAGAACACCGAGCAACATGAAACTGTGTTCAAACTGGACTTATCCTTAAACTTTACCACTTTACAGAACACTGAGCAACATGAAACTGTGTTCAAACTGGACTTATCCTTAAACTTTACCACTTTACAGAACACCGAGCCACATGAAACTGTGTTCAAACTGGACTTATCCTTAAACTTTACCACTTTACAGAACACCGAGCCACATGAAACTGTCTTCAAACTGGACTTATCCTTAAACTTTACCACTTTACAGAACACCGAGCCACATGAAACTGTGTTCAAACTGGACTTATCCTTAAACTTTACCACTTTACAGAACACCGAGCCACATGAAACTGTGTTCAAACTGGACTTATTCTTAAACTTTACCACTTTACAGAACACCGAGCAACATGAAACTGTGTTCAAACTGGACTTATTCTTAAACTTTACCACTTTACAGAACACCGAGCCACATGAAACTGTGTTCAAATTGGACTTATCCTTAAACTTTACCACTTTACAGAACACCGAGCAACATGAAACTGTGTTCAAACTGGACTTATCCTTAAACTTTACCACTTTACAGAACACTGAGCAACATGAAACTGTGTTCAAACTGGACTTATCCTTAAACTTTACCACTTTACAGAACACCGAGCCACATGAAACTGTGTTCAAACTGGACTTATCCTTAAACTTTACCACTTTACAGAACACCGAGCCACATGAAACTGTCTTCAAACTGGACTTATCCTTAAACTTTACCACTTTACAGAACACCGAGCCACATGAAACTGTGTTTAAACTGGAGTTATCCTTAAACTTTACCACTTTACAGAACACCGAGCAACATGAAACTGTGTTCAAACTGGACTTATCCTTAAACTTTACCACTTTACAGAACACCGAGCAACATGAAACTGTGTTCAAACTGGACTTATCCTTAAACTTTACCACTTTACAGAACACCGAGCAACATGAAACTGTGTTCAAACTGGACTTATCCTTAAACTTTACCACTTTACAGAACACCGAGCAACATGAAACTGTGTTCAAACTGGACTTATCCTTAAACTTTACCGCTTTACAGAACACCGAGCCACATGAAACTGTGTTCAAACTGGACTTATCCTTAAACTTTACCACTTTACAGAACACCGAGCAACATGAAACTGTGTTCAAACTGGACTTATCCTTAAACTTTACCACTTTACAGAACACCGAGCCACATGAAACTGTGTTCAAACTGGACTTATCCTTAAACTTTACCACTTTACAGAACACCGAGCAACATGAAACTGTGTTCAAACTGGACTTATCCTTAAACTTTACCACTTTACAGAACACCGAGCAACATGAAACTGTGTTCAAACTGGACTTATCCTTAAACTTTACCACTTTACAGAACACTGAGCAACATGAAACTGTGTTCAAACTGGACTTATCCTTAAACTTTACCACTTTACAGAACACCGAGCAACATGAAACTGTGTTCAAACTGGACTTATCCTTAAACTTTACCACTTTACAGAACACTGAGCAACATGAAACTGTGTTCAAACTGGACTTATCCTTAAACTTTACCACTTTACAGAACACCGAGCAACATGAAACTGTGTTCAAACTGGACTTATCCTTAAACTTTACCACTTTACAGAACACCGAGCCACATGAAACTGTGTTCAAACTGGACTTATCCTTAAACTTTACCACTTTACAGAACACCGAGCAACATGAAACTGTGTTCAAACTGGAGTTATCCTTAAACTTTACCACTTTACAGAACACCGAGCAACATGAAACTGTGTTCAAACTGGACTTATCCTTAAACTTTACCACTTTACAGAACACTGAGCAACATGAAACTGTGTTCAAACTGGACTTATCCTTAAACTTTACCACTTTACAGAACACCGAGCCACATGAAACTGTGTTCAAACTGGACTTATCCTTAAACTTTACCACTTTACAGAACACCGAGCAACATGAAACTGTGTTCAAACTGGGTTATCCTTAAACTTTACCACTTTACAGAACACCGAGCAACATGAAACTGTGTTCAAACTGGACTTATCCTTAAACTTTACCACTTTACAGAACACTGAGCAACATGAAACTGTGTTCAAACTGGACTTATCCTTAAACTTTACCACTTTACAGAACACTGAGCAACATGAAACTGTGTTCAAACTGGACTTATCCTTAAACTTTACCACTTTACAGAACACCGAGCAACATGAAACTGTGTTCAAACTGGACTTATCCTTAAACTTTACCACTTTACAGAACACCGAGCCACATGAAACTGTGTTCAAACTGGACTTATCCTTAAACTTTACCACTTTACAGAACACCGAGCCACATGAAACTGTGTTCAAACTGGACTTATCCTTAAACTTTACCACTTTACAGAACACCGAGCAACATGAAACTTTGTTCAAACTGGACTTATCCTTAAACTTTACCACTTTACAGAACACCGAGCCACATGAAACTGTGTTCAAACTGGACTTATCCTTAAACTTTACCACTTTACAGAACACCGGGCCACATGAAACTGTGTTCAAACTGGACTTATCCTTAAACTTTACCACTTTACAGAACACCGGGCCACATGAAACTGTGTTCAAACTGGACTTATCCTTAAACTTTACCACTTTACAGAACACCGGGCCACATGAAACTGTGTTGAAACTGGACTTATCCTTAAACTTTACCACTTTACAGAACACCGAGCCACATGAAACTGTGTTCAAACTGGACTTATCCTTAAACTTTACCACTTTACAGAACACCGAGCAACATGAAACTGTGTTCAAACTGGACTTATCCTTAAACTTTACCACTTTACAGAACACCGGGCCACATGAAACTGTGTTCAAACTGGACTTATCCTTAAACTTTACCACTTTACAGAACACCGAGCAACATGAAACTGTGTTCAAACTGGACTTATCCTTAAACTTTACCACTTTACAGAACACTGAGCAACATGAAACTGTGATTATGTTATTTATACAAGTGTAACATCAAGTGTGGGATAGATTTTAATTTTTTTTTCGACACAAATAGTAAAATAATTTAAAATACGAATCAATAACCATGTTTCTAATCTTTTTCTACCAACTAGTGGTGTTTCAACATGCTATAAAAAAGATTAATTATTTCTACTTGAGGCTAAAAATACATAACATACTTGTTTAATAAGTTTTATGTCTTGAGATGAAAGAATGTTTGGAGTTGTTCTGTATTTTCGGACCTCCTGTATGTTTAGTACTATTTTCTGCTTTGTACGTTTATTGTTTTCATATTATTAATAGGTAAAGTATAATCTCATGGTATTCTGTTCGCGCAAAGCTACATGAGGGCTAGCTGCTCTAGCTGTGCCTAACTCAACAGTTTAAGACTAGAGGGAAGCCAGCTAGTCATTATCATCCACCATCAACTCTTGGGCTACTATTTTACCAACGAACAGTGGGATTGATCGATGTGATGTTATTTTGTCAACTGATTTTCTTTGTTGCAATAACAATGAAATTATATTTATTGTTGTATATCAATGGAAGCTCTTGACCATAATATTAGTTGTAAACAAATAATATTTTTATAAAATGAGAACTGTATGGACCAGTCCTAATATTTACGTGATTTGGTAAAAACTCTAAGTGCAATTAGAACATGAAATAACGTGAGAGACGCAAGAGGTTCCCTTCTTTCCTTAGTACAGGAAGGCAAAAATGAACATTAATTTCAAATGTATAAAACTCATATGTTTGTAACAATTTGGAAGTACATAAAACCCATATGTTTGTAACAGTTTGAGGGTGAATAAAAACTCTTATGTTTGTAGGAACTGACAGTGCATAAGATTCTTATGTTTGTAACAATTTGAGGGTGAATAAAAACTCTTATGTTTCTAACGATTGACAGTGCATAAAATTCTTATGTTTGTAACAATTTGAGGGTGAATAAAAACTCTTATGTTTCTAACGATTGATAGTGCATAAAATTCTTGTGTTTGTAACAATTTGAGAGTGAATAAAAACTCTTATGTTTGTAACAATTTGAAACTGAATGAAAACTTTTATGTTTGTAACAATTTGAAACTGAATATAAACTCGTATGTTTGTAACAATTTGAGGCTGAATAAAACTCTTATGTTTGTAGGAACTGACAGTGCATAAGATTCTTATGTTTGTAACAATTTGAAAGTGAATAAAACTCGTTTGGAGCATTTCGTACTAACCAGTTCTAATTATATAATCTAAATAACAATATATACAAATAAGAGATCACATACTTTGTAACAAATATGTATTAAATTTAATAAGTGTCCTCACTAGTTGTTCAAGTCATATTCAACACGTTGTAAGACTCACACTCTTCCAATTAAAGTTTAAAAATCTTCTATTAGTTGAGTGTTTAATCATGGTTTTAAAGTTGTTATGAATAATTAGTAATACGAGGACAAATATGTGATTACAGCAAAACCTAATTTCTCATTTGCTTTAAAATAGTTAATTTAACCGTAACGTGAATACCATAAAGTTAATGAAACGGTTGATTAACAGATTGTTAATTAAAAAGATATGTTGTGATATGTTTATATTTTTTATTTTCTAATAGGTATTGTGTTCTTGTGTTTTGAAGTTAGTAATGTTTCTATACAATATTCACGTGTGTTTCAAAGTACTTTTCATATTTCTATACAATATTCACGTGTGTTTCAAAGTACTTTTCATATTTCTATACAATATTCACTTGTGTTTCAAAGTTCGTTTCATATTTCTATACAATATTCACGACTGTTTCAAAGTACGTTTCATATTTCTGTACAATATTCACGAGTGTTTCAAAGTACGTTTCATATTTCTATACAATATTCATGAAAGTTTCAAAGTACATTTCATATTTCTATACAATATTCACGTGTGTTTCAAAGTACATTTCATATTTCTATACAATATTCACGTGTGTTTCAAAGTACTTTTCACTTTTCTATACAATATTCACGTGTGTTTCAAAGTACTTTTCACTTTTCTATACAATATTCACGCGTGGTTAAAAGTAATTTTCAGTGATTTAAGCCGTAATATTGACATAGTCGCTGAAAGTTACTTAAGATAAGTAGAAACGTGTGAATCTTAGTTGTGACTATTGTTGGTCAGAAACATACAGAGAATGTAGAATAGTAATATGTTGGTATTCACGCAAGATAAAATTAGACTGGTCTTGTTTTCTGTATGTTTCAATAATAGCTTATTGTTGTAGTACGAATGCACCTAATGAAAAACAGCTCTTATTAGAACTTATTGTTGTAACACTTTCCAACTAAAGATTGTTCTTTTATTATTATTACACGTGTTAGTATGTGTTTTTGACGATTTAAGAATGTTGAACAGTTATTTTTATACACGTAACAAACTATTGTTCACTTGATCTGCATTTCCATCTTCTTACTTTATTTGTTGTATTTTTTCATTCTATATTTATTTATTAGTATCCCAACCTGAAAACTGTGGTTTTGGAGTCATTAAGTTGACTCTCTTGTAGAAAATACCTGAGTGAAAGACAAAACCGATCCAATTATTGCTTTTCTTAACATGTGTTTATCAGCACAGAAATGCGTATTACATTCTTAGCAGAGTGTAAAATAGATCTATCTTCTTACTGAGACGTGTTCGAATTCCATTAAGAAACGCTCATTCAGTATTGTTTATGTATACGGTTTTTCTCCTATACAATTTCATATTAGTGTAATATCAGTTTTATAAACTGAGTTGGTATGTTATTCAATACGGATATTCTGATCTTTTGTAATTATACGTACATGTTATGTATAAGTGTGTACACCTTTAAATACATTTACAGCTAACTCGTATTTTATTTCTTTTAGCTAGTGTTTTAAGCCTAATTTTTACATTGAAATGAAACAGTACCTTTCCAGTTACTATAAAATGTAGTACATAATATTGAAGACGAAAATATAATTCATTAAAATACTGAAATGTACAACACGAGACTAGAAAGGGTATATGTTATCGTTATTACAATATGTAATAATTCCTATTTGTAGTAAGGTTTTGGTGACACCTATCAACGTTGATTCAGAAAGTTGATTCGTTGTGTGTAAGAGAGAAAAGAAACTAGCGTGGCGGAAGTATCAAAAATGAAACCAATCTATAAACAAATAGTGTACCGGAAGTATTAACTATGAGACCCATCTAAAGCCAAATAATCTGTGGGAAGTATCAAAAATGAAACCAATCTATAAACAAATAGTGTACCGGAAGTATTAACTATGAGACCCATCTAAAGCCAAGTAATCTGTGGGAAGTATCAAAGATGAAACCAATCTATAAACAAATAGTGTACCGGAAGTATTAACTATGAGACCCATCTAAAGCCAAGTACTCTGTGGGAAGTATCAAAGATGAGACCAATCTATAAACAAATAGTGTACCGGAAGTATTAACTATGAGACCCATCTGAAGCCAAATAATCTGTGGGAAGTATCAAAGATGAGACCAATCTATAAACAAATAGTGTACCGGAAGTATTAACTATGAGACCCATCTAAAGCCAAGTAATCTGTGGGAAGTATCAAAGATGAGACCAATCTATAAACAAATAGTGTACCGGAAGTATTAACTATGAGACCCATCTAAAGCCAAGTAATCTGTGGGAAGTATCAAAGATGAAACCAATCTATAAACAAATAGTGTACCGAAAGTAATAACTATGAGACCCATCTAAAGCCAAACAATCTGTGGGAAGTATCAAGAATGAAACCAATCTATAAACAAATAGTGTACCGGAAGTATTAACTATGAGACTCATCTGAAGCCAAGTAATCTGTGGGAAGTATCAAAGATGAAACCAATTCCAGATCAGTTAGAAACAGTTTTACGAATGGAAACCAAAAAGATGCTCTTGCTGTAGCATTTGTATAAAAATCCACCCAATAGATCACGTGAGCTTCTAATGAAAAACAAACAAGCCAATCATATGCTATACATGGACAAAACGATGTTTCATGAAAAAATGATTGTTATTGTTACAAAAAGTACCATTCTGAATATGTATGTTCTTTGTGTGTGTGAAATGCTACAGATGAACTTGTAAGTACGCATCTGATACAAAACAGGTTGTAACTAAGTTACCACGAACTACACTACTGAAGCCTGCTACAAATCAGTTTGTAACCATCTAACATACTACATATGAGTTTGTAACTATCTAAGATACTACAAATCAGTTTGTAATTATCTAACATACTGCACATCAGATTGTAACTATCTAATATACTACAAATCAGATTGTAACAATCTAATATACTGCATATCGGTTTGTAACTATCTAACATACTACATATCAGTGTGTAACTATCTAACATACTAATATCAGCTTGTAACTATCTAATATACTGCATATCAGTTTGTAACTATCTAACATACTACAAATCAGATTGTAACAATCTAATATACTGCATATCAGTGTGTAACTATCTAACATACTAATATCAGCTTGTAACTATCTAATATACTCCATATCAATTTGTAACTATCTAATATACTCCATATCAATTTGTAACTATCTAACGTACTAATATCAGCTTGTAACTATCTAATATACTGCATATCAGTTTGTAATTATCTAACATATTTTTATAAGTTTGTAACTATCTAACATATTTTCATAAGGTTTTAACTATCTAACATGCTACATATCAGTTTGTAATTGAGATACTACAAACCAGCTTACAATACTTAAGGTATTACAGTATGTTATATCAGTTTGTAATTGAGATACTACAAACCAGCTTACAATACTTAAGGTATTACAGTATGTTATATCAGTTTATTATCACCCACAATACTTAATACAACCTGAAAAGGGTTCATTTAATCATTTTAGAAGAAATTAAAAGAATATACAACAATGTAACCGACAACTATTCAATACACAACAACGTAACCTACAACTATTCAATATACAACAACGTAACCTACAACTATTCAATATACAACAACGTAACCTACAACTGTTTAATATACAGTATTTTAGGCTATAAATGTTTAATATATAGCAGTATAGCCTATAAATATCTAACATACACCTGTCTAGCTTACAAATATGCAATATACAGTAATCTGGAACTATATAATTATAAATACATATACGCATCATATACGTCAGTTTGGATGTATATAATTATAAATATAAATACATACCATAAGCAGCCTACAATACATACCTACAATATTACAGTATGTTACAAAGTTGGATAACAACACTGGTTAAATACAAAACAACTTGTAGCAGGCGTTTTAAGCCAAACCGCTGTTTTTACCGTAGCAGGTGTGCTAAACCAAACCAAGTTTGCAAAATGAAATCCCTGACTTTGTTTCTACAATCTTGCAAAACCAATAAGCAGTCTCTACCAAATCATTATTCCCAACTTATAGTTTCATATGAATGCTGTTAGCAAAATTTGTTAAATAAACGATAGGTGACATTAAACATACTCTATATGGGTCTCCGTATTTTGTGTTTCCGTAAAATATTGAGATCCAAATACAATTAGCACTGGGTCATTATATTGTAATCTATATCAAGCTAAGATATTGCGACAGTGTTATACTGGTTGTTATGATAAACTTTTTACCACATCAACGTTTATAAGAATTCAAAGTCCAACTGAAATAAATATTCTAAAAAACTTATCCTTGGGCTGTGAACGTTCAGGCACGATATAGACGCGATATGGTTGCTTATGAAATACTAGGTTGGAAACTGAGATCTCTCCATGTTTTGATTTTCACGATATATTTACAAAAAAAATTAACGTAAAATGTCCACGTGGCTACTGGGTCGTGCATACTTTTCTAATTACTACAAAGTAGAATTGCGCTCTGTCTCAAGTGTAAGTAATATCCGTAAGTTGGGTCCCTTCAACTTGTTATGTTTTTTATAGACGTAGACGTCTCTGATGCATCACCAATGTGCTCTGCTTTCTGAACTACTTGAAGATAAAATATATACAAGCATAGTGTTTTATGTCAACATAAAAACTATAACACTATGCTTCTATACGGTATCTTTCCTCGGTTTAATCACATTACGTTTCTAATGTTTGGAAGCAGGTTTTAGGAAACTTTCTTTATAATGAAACTTATAACATATATATATATATTTATAAACCAAACCAGAAACAGCTGGTTCTATTTCCTAAATATAAGTTCAACTGACAGCAGAGCTGCACAGGGTGGGGCACTCTGATAGAATAGTAATATTATAATATGATAGATGAATGTTGATAACTTTTAGATTCTGAAAACAATTGTGAAATTATGTAGTCCTGCCTTGTATACCACAAAATACAACTTCAACAATAGTTTTGTGTATATTCATAGTGAGAGTTTTGAAACGGTTGTGAAATTATATGGTCTTATATTGTATACAGACAAAAAAAGCTTCAACAATGTTTTGTTTATTTTCATAGTTAGATTCTTAAAACAGTTGTTGGAAGCATGTGGTCTTATCTTGAGTTGTGTACGGACAAAAAAGCTTTAACAATAGTTTTATTTTACTTTCATAGTTAGATTCTTAAAACAGTTGTTGGAAACATGTGGTCTTATCTTGAGTTGTGTACGGACAAAAAAGCTTTAACAATAGTTTTATTTTACTTTCATAGTGAGATTCTTAAAACAGTTGTTGGAAACATGTGGTCTTATCTTGAGTTGTGTACGGACAAAGACAGCTTCAATAACAGTTTTTGTGTACATGTATAAATAGATATTTCTACTTAGGTAACTAACTGCTTTCTGAAAATGTTACTATTTCTAAGCTCTCTCTGCTATTTCGACCTATTAAAACATCTTGTCAGTGTTAATAAAGTGGCTGAAAGCACAACAGATTAGTTGTTCCAACCGACTGAGTTTTACTCATTGTAATAAAAATACCAGTGTAAGTCCTGAATAAGGTTACCTTCACTCATTCAACCAAATGAATTACACTCATTTTAAAAGAAAATACTAGAGACAGTTCTGAATAAGGTTACCTGTTCGTACTTTTTAAACAATAAAGATTTTCGTGTTACACATATTGATATATGTTTTGTAAAGTGTGTATTATCCAGGTTTCTATAACCCCACATTGTATTATCCAGGTTTCTATAACCCCACATTCTGTATTATCCAGGTTTCTATAACCCTACATCCTGTATTATCCAGGTTTCTATAACCCCACATTCTGTATTATCCAGGTTTCTATAACCCCACATTCTGTATTATCCAGGTTTCTATAACCCCACATCCTGTATTATCCAGGTTTCTATAACCCCACATCCAAATCTGTAACTGCCATTCATTGCACTTCGAATTTCTAGGTATCTAAGATATAAAAACTATTTTCAAAATGTAATGTATGGCGCAGAAATAATGTTTGTGAAAAGAGAGAAAATAAACACATTAAACGGCTTTACTTTCACATATCTATTAGAATTGAAAGAAATTTCAGCCTAAGAAATCAGGTAACTGCAGAAAACAATCTTTACATTTTAAAATCTGGTAATTGACAAGATGTCGGCCAACGTTTCGCAGCAAACATGAAAACAAAACATTTTTGACAAACATTTTCTGTTTCGTGGCCAAAATAACAAAAAACAAATTCTTAACTGCTCACAGAATGTTTCTTGATTCTTTAAAGGATTTGTTTGTTTGTTTGTTGAATTTCGGAGCAAAGCTACACGAGGACTATCTGCGCTAGCCGTCCCTAATTTAGCAGTTAGTCATCACCACCCACCGCCAACTCTTTGGCTACTCATTTACCAGTGAATAGTGTGATTGATTGTAACATTATAACACCAACACACCTGATAGGGTGAGCATGTTTTTCGTGATGAGGATTCGAACCCGCGACCTCGGATTACGAGTCGAGCGCCCTAACCACCTGGCCATGCGGGGGCGTTCATTAATAGGAAAAATGATTTTAAACTATAAACCTGATTTATAAGGACTCCAAAATATATCTTGACTCCAGGGATGTTGAAGTTCGTTTGCAGTTTATTCTCAATATTTTAACACTGACATAAATATCCAGTGTTTCTAAAGATAGTTTTACACGATATGTGTTTCTATTGCTTCTCTCTGCGAGACAACACCATGTGCTATCTGCTTTATGCCCACTGCGAAAATCAAATCTCATATTTCTGTTACAAGCCCTCAAGTTGAGTCAAAGAAGGAAGTTCATCTCATCAAAATATGAATTCACATTAGATATTTTAAAGTATCTAAACACAGATTTCTGACTGTTAAATTTTAAGATAGGAGTTTTTCTAATGAACACTAAAAGCTCTTTAAAATTTACATAAGTACACGGTGATAAACAACAACATATGACATGGTTGTCTCCGTTATGAAAACTTGGTGGGTAGGCTGTAAACATTCATTTTATCTTATGAAGTTCTATAATCAATATAGGGCATGGTGTGGTCTGGTGGTCAGCGTGCTCGAACTGGGTGTGTTAGGGGGCACGTTTTATATCCAATTGCCGTAAAAACAAATCTCTTTCCACAATATAGAGCAATGGGTAAGTTATAAAAGTGACAATAATTCACTGTTCGATTAAAGTTATCCAAAAGTTGGCGGTGGATGCTATAGACTAGCTGTTTTCCCTTTAGCCTTCGAGTTAAAACCTAGGAACGGCTATTACAGGTTACTCTTGTGTGGCTGTTCTCGAATATTTGAAATATTAAAATGTTAAAAGTAGTGGTTATTTGAAAGCAATGCTTTGGTTTATTTATTTCGTAAAGTTGTATAAAATGACATTTTTAAGTATTAACCTTACCAAAGGATGTTATGTGTGTTTTTCTTATAGCAAAGCCACATTGGGCTATCTGCTGAGCCCACCGAGAAGAATCGAACCCCTGACTTTAACGTTGTAAATCCGAAGACTTACCGCTGTACCAGCGGGGTCCATAGGATGTTATATATATATCGATACCGATTGTCTTTTTTTTTTTTTGTATAAGTATGAGATCATAATACTAAAAATTGGGTTTCGATACCGGCCATGTTGAAATCACGGATAGTCCATTGTATAGCTTTGTCTTTAACAATGGAAAAACGAAAACAAAAGAAAAATAAACATTTACGCTTGAAACTTTGTTGTGAATGAAGATTCTAGTCTTGCAACAGACGAATAAAAAAGTCGGTGAGGTAAAACGAACTTAGTTTCACGGTAAGTAAACAGAATCAAATAGTTAAACCTAACTCTCTAATAATAAAAAAACATATTTTGTGTTAACCAGAAACATTAAGATAAAAACTGAATTATGTGAAAGTAGTTACGCATTTTGTAGTGCACTTAGGCGATTATTTCATTACTCATAATGCATGCTATAAACAATGTGTAATATTACTGTATTTTGTAGAAGTGAATATCTTGATAATTAACAGTCGTAAACGTATATACTTACAACAAATATCTTATCTTAGCAAGCTAAAGATAAAACTGGAATTTGCGATACGTTTATTTGGACAAAACTTTTTCAATTAACTTTTAACGGACGTGAAAATGTTTAAGTGCGAAATTTAGTCACAACCCGCTACGATTTTCCTTATAATTTGCGTTACTGGCTGGACAACCAATGAGCAGGCATTTTACAACCTTAACCAAATATCACATTCGATTGTAATTAATGTTTCATTCGGCTGACAGATATCATATCTGAGCACAATAGACTTAACATGTTCGGATATGTACAAGACAGAACAATCGTGTTAGTGTTGGCATCCGAAGAAAGCACATACCTTCAGGGTATATCCCATTCTTCAAAATCTTCTATTGTTTCAGGCTTGGGAATCTTAATCACGAGATTAACTGATTTCACGAGAGAACTTCCATGGTTTCGTAAGGTTCACGTCCAGGATTGTCAGTGATGGTATGAAACAAGTGCTTCTCTACGAAGTACCGCTGTGACTAGCGTAATAAACACACCCTTTCTTATCAGTGTCAACTAAAATACGTTTCTCAACAAACTTAACGACTTTTATTTTCAGAGCAGGTTTTTAAATACAAAAGAATTCCCCCACTAAAAAAAAGGTATAAGAAAATTAATCATTACTGTATGTAAAAAAAAACACAAAAAAAACCAGAAACGATACTGTTATCAAATCTATATTTTTGGTCTGAGGAAGGAATAAATTCGACTGTAATGCACAGTATACAAACACTTTTATTAGTACATTACGTAAGAAGGCCCTTTCTGAATTTCGGGCAAAGCTACACCAGGGTTACACTGCATAACAAAGTTTTTGCTTCTTGAACACTGTTGGGTGTTCCTTGTAGATTTTTGGCTGCTGATTACGAAAATCACATCCAAATTTGTCCATCATGTACCGTTTCATCGAAATGTTCAGTTTTCACCAGGACATTGCTACAATGGAGAAACGATATCAGGGCAACTGGAATCCGTCAATGTTTACTGACTACTGTTGGACACTGCAACGTGATGCACCGGACATTGAATACAAACAAAAAATCAGGAGCAAAACACTTTTAATTATGTTGAACTTTATAGCGTATTAGAAACATAAACGCAATTAAATACGTTATTGCCGGTAAACAGTTAACTGTCTGTTTCTCAGAGTTCCTATGTGATGAAGCAAAACCAAAACTATATTTGTACATACCCACCAGGTACCTGTCACAATCAGCAAAACTTTTCAGGAAGCAAAACTTTTCACAAAAACTGTTGTTCAGGGTTATCTGCACTAGCCGTCTCTAATTTAGCAGTGTAAGACTAGAGGGAAGGCAGCTAGTTATCATTACCCACCACCAACTCTTGGGCTACTCTTTTACCAACGAATAGTGGGATTGATAGTAACATTATAACGCCCCCACGGCTACTAGAGCGAGCATGTTTTGTGCGACGGGGTTTCGAATCCGCGACCCTTAGGTTACGAGTCGAACGCCTTAACCCACCTGGCCATGCCGGGCCTACAGGTATGTTATGTTCGGAGAATATCTTCTCAGTAATTTGTCACTGTGACTTCACCAACAATATTTATGTTCGTAAAAACAAAGTTTCTTTTTTTTATTAATTTCTAAAGACTTTTATCATCAACGCGGACTACCAATTTTCGAATCGTGGGTTTGAACCCGTCATCGAAGATGCACGCGCCCTTTGAGCCATATGTGAGGTTGTATAATGTAACGGTTAAGCCCAGGTTTTGTTGGTAAAGAGTAGCCTAAACGTTGACTGTAGGTGATGTTGACTAGCTATCTCATCTCTAGTCTCTCATTTCAAAATTAGGGACGACTAGCGCAGATATCCCTGGTGTAGCACACAAGAAGATATTACCAAAGCTTTATTCTGGACGTTTATTTTAAAAACTTGTAGCTACAGATTATTAGTTAAATTGAAATAAAGTATCTTACGTAACAAACGTATCAAATGTTTGTTAAACGAACATCAAACCGATTCAGTGAAATACAGTGCAATATGAATAGAACGCAAGTTTTGTGTTTTAACGGTCACAAGTTCTAGTAAAATACAACGTAACTTGAATAGAACGCAAGTTTTGTGTTTTAACGGTCACAAGTTCTAGTAAAATACAACGTAACTTGAATAGAACGCAAGTTTTGTGTGTTAACGGTTACAAGTTCTTGTAAAATACAACGTAACTTGAATAGAACGCAAGTTTTGTGTTTTAACGGTTACAAGTTCTTGTAAAATACAACGTAACTTGAATAGAACGCAAGTTTTGTGTTTTAACGGTCACAAGTTCTAGTAAAATACAA
The DNA here is from genome assembly GCF_004210375.1 of Tachypleus tridentatus. NCBI lineage: Eukaryota > Metazoa > Arthropoda > Merostomata > Xiphosura > Limulidae > Tachypleus > Tachypleus tridentatus. The sequence goes on from NC_134835.1 coordinate 26,531,062, forward strand.
CGTAACTTGAATAGAACACAAGTATGGAGTTCTAACGGTCACAAGTTCTAGTAAAATACAACGTAACTTGAATAGAACGCAAGTTTTGTGTTTTTACGGTTACAAGTTCTTGTAAAATACAACGTAACTTGAATAGAACGCAAGTTTTGTGTTTTAACGGTCACAAGTTCTAGTAAAATACAACGTAACTTGAATAGAACGCAAGTTTTGTGTTTTAACGGTCACAAGTTCTAGTAAAATACAACGTAACTTGAATAAAACGCAAGTTTTGTGTTTTAACGGTCACAAGTTCTAGTAAAATACAACGTAACTTGAATAGAACGCAAGTTTTGTGTTTTAACGGTCACAAGTTCTAGTAAAATACAACGTAACTTGAATAGAACGCAAGTTTTGTGTTTTAACGGTCACAAGTTCTAGTAAAATACAACGTAACTTGAATAGAACGCAAGTTTTGTGTTTTAACGGTCACAAGTTCTAGTAAAATACAACGTAACTTGAATAGAACGCAAGTTTTGTGTTTTAACGGTCACAAGTTCTTGTAAAATACAACGTAACTTGAATAGAACACAAGTATGGAGTTTTAACGGTCACAAGTTCTTGTAAAATACAACGTAACTTGAATAGAACACAAGTATGGAGTTTTAACGGTCACAAGTTCTAGTAAAATACAACGTAACTTGAATAGAACGCAAGTTTTGTGTTTTAACGGTCACAAGTTCTAGTAAAATACAACGTAACTTGAATAGAACGCAAGTTTTGTGTTTTAACGGTCACAAGTTCTAGTAAAATACAACGTAACTTGAATAGAACGCAAGTTTTGTGTTTTTACGGTTACAAGTTCTTGTAAAATACAACGTAACTTGAATAGAATGCAAGTTTTGTGTTTTAACGGTTACAAGTTCTACTAAAATACAACATAACTTAAATAGAACACAAGTCTTGTGTGTTAACGGTTACAAGTTCTAGTAAAATACAACGTAACTTGAATAGAACGCAAGTTTTGTGTTTTAACGGTCACAAGTTCTAGTAAAATACAACGTAACTTGAATAGAACGCAAGTTTTGTGTTTTTACGGCTACAAGTTCTTGTAAAATACAACGTAACTTGAATAGAATGCAAGTTTTGTGTTTTTACGGTTACAAGTTCTTGTAAAATACAACGTAACTTGAATAGAATGCAAGTTTTGTGTTTTAACGGTTACAAGTTCTACTAAAATACAACATAACTTGAATAGAACGCAAGTTTTGTGTTTTAACGGTCACAAATTCTAGTAAAATACAACGTAACTTGAATAGAACGCAAGTTTTGTGTTTTAACGGTTACAAGTTCTTGTAAAATACAACGTAATTTGAATAGAACGCAAGTTTTGTGTTTTAACGGTCACAAATTCTAGTAAAATACAACGTAACTTGAATAGAACGCAAGTTTTGTGTTTTAACGGTTACAAGTTTTAGTGAAATACAACGTAACTTGAATAGAACACAAGTCTTGTGTGTTAATGGTTACAAGTTTTAGTAAAATTCAACGTAACTTGAAGAGAACACAAGTCTTGTGTGTTAATGGTTACAAGTTTTAGTAAAATACAACGTAACTTGAAGAGAACACAAGTCTTGTGTGTTAATGGTTACAAGTTCTTGTAAAATACAACGTAACTTAAATAGAACACAAGTATGGAGTTTTAACGGTCACAAGTTTTAGTAAAATCCAACGTAGCTTGAATAGAACACAAGTCTTGTGTGTTAATGGTTACAAGTTTTAGTAAAATACAACGTAACTTGAAGAGAACACAAGTCTTGTGTGTTAATGGTTACAAGTTTTAGTAAAATACAACGTAACTTGAAGAGAACACAAGTCTTGTGTGTTAATGGTTACAATTTCTAGTAAAATACAACGTGGCTTGAATAGAACACAAGTCTTGTGTGTTAATGGTTACAAGTTTTAGTAAAATACAACGTAACTTGAAGAGAACACAAGTCTTGTGTTTTAACGGTCACAAGTTCTAGTAAAACACCAAACAGTTTGTAATAATGAACAAAACACGTGTGTGATGCTATACAATCTATATAGACGTAATAAAACTAAGATTTCACAATTCAATAGTTTATTTAACCACATATCATTCACTTGTTTATGTCACCATAGTCACCATATTCTTTCACTCAGATTCTAGTTTTTATAACACAGTAAAGTGTTAGTATTAGTTTCCAACAAAACACTTTATAATGTGTAAAGTTAAACTTCGCTCTTTGATAAAAATTATCGAATTACAGTTTGATATTTCAAGAGTTATAATTGAAATAAAGTTGTTGTTTTTTCTTATTCCGAGCTTAAAATAATTTGTCATGTTAAGAGCTATCAAAACTAACTATTGTTACTATTGGCCTTTCTTTAGTATGAGTTGAAAACATATTAAAGAAATAAATTAAACTTTAATTATAGCGATGATTTTGAAATTGCTGGTTTAACAATTTAGAACTTATGTATTTTTGCCATTTATATTTTTACAAATTACGATGTTTGTACGAAATAATTTCTTCAATCATTTTTGTAGCTTCACAAGGTTGGAAGTGCAATATGTATATATACACATTATTCTTAAAAAATAGTCCATAAATCAGTCCATCTTACCTAAAAGTGTAGTGTAATTTAACACTACGCAGTTTTTCCTAATGAGTTAAGCCTCATGCGTAAAAGTTTGTGATTAATTTATAATACAATTGGCTTCTGTATGTTGAAAATATAAATATGTGCTCTGAAAGGAAAAAGTAAAAACAGCAAGACGTTAGCAACATAAAACGCATTTAATATTCAAATACTACAAATTTTGTAAAACATATATTGGAAATTCAAACTGAAAACACGTTTTTCAATCATCTGGCACCAAAACATTAAACATAAAAAACTGAGATCAAGATGCAAAGGAATGTTTTGATTTCCGTATGAGTAACAACAATAAACGTGTCTCAACACAAGTTGATCATCTGATAATATTTGTTCATTTTTCATTCAAATGGATACCAAAACTACTGTTGACTCTTCTAATGATTTAATTCATTTAGAACAATCACTACCTATATCTCTCCTTGGATGGTAGCTTCATGAGATTACCTCTTGTTTCCATTGTTGTTGAATGTACACTTACGTGCCATGTCAGTCGTCCTTCGTTTTAAAAATGGAGATTTCTTTCATAGTCTCGTGAAAAACTGCATATCTGTAGGGAAACAGATAAATCATTACAAAGGAAACGCATCTTTTTACTTCTGTTACACAGAGAATTATATCATTTCATAACTTTATTCGATTCATTCACATAATATCAGAAAACATACTTCCGCATTTGTTTAATTATATACAATATTAAAATTATAAGACTGTCCTCACACAATGATCCTCTATAATAAACTACAATGTCTTTTTAAAGAACTATTAGAGTGTTTTATTTTTGGTTCATAATACAATATCACGAATAATGTTGCATGGTTTAAAACTTTAAATGACCAATATTAACTGAGTTTTAGTAAAATACAACATTTGGTGTTTTTACGTTTCATTCCAAAAGAAGAAATCTCCTAAAACTAGAAATCTGACACTGATAGATAAGTATATATTTTTAAATGTTTTGAAGTACCTAGAAGGAAAGGGCAAACAATGTTCATTTATAGCTCTAATTATCAGAGTTGTGGTCCAGATGATCTTGAAGAAAATCATGCTTAGCAACCTCACGGCGTTTCTGATTCATTATTCCGAACTATAACTATTGTTAGATACTATAAAAAAAGTTCGTGCTGGTGGTCCACTGTTCTTGCTTTGTTTAAGTTGAAAAATCACGTACTCTTTAATTGTTTGTTCTTTTCCGCCAGGAGGAGGACGCCGACTGGACATCTGTTCTAACCGCTTCTTGGAAATGAATCTTGGACAACTATAAACCGAGAATATAGTAACTATACAGTCAATACCAAAAGTACAGTCCAATCCACCAAAGAGGTCGGAATGTTATAAAACCATTCGCTGATTCTTTTATCAAGGCGGCCTCCTATTGGTCAAATTGATCTTCTTAGACAACTGCAATGAAAGGTTCCTGGCAAGATTTTCTTTGACAAAATAAATCTCGAAAAGAGGGTTTGGCCTTTTATGGGAAGATTTTATTGTTTTATGGTAATGTTAAAAGAATTTGAAGTTAAATTTACAGTTTAGTTAAAAACAACAAACCTCTACGACTTATAAAAACTTACCGAGTTTTTAACTCCTGATGAGTTAAAGTGAGTTTTAATGTCGCTTTATTAAATATAAAGAGAACTCAAGGGTAACTAAAGATGGAATACGGTAAAATAGCGTGACATATACAGGAAGTAGATATTGATATAAATTGTATTAACAGCAGATTTAGTGATCGATATTCGTGAATTTTCAACATTATTACGGGAGGTTTTTCTGAAAGGAAATAATTTTGTATAAATCTGGTTACACTTGGAGCATTTGTTCATAAACCAGGATTTTAGGCCTACTTTTATTAGAATTTATACACTGTGAAGTGACTTATCAATTTTATTGAGATATAGCTTTTTCCAAAACTGTACACACGAAACAAGACATCTTAAACACATGTTTTTTCTCTCAGCCATCTTTAGACATCTTAAACACATGTTTTTTTCTCTCAGCCATCTTTAGACATCTTAAACACATGTTTTTTCTCTCAGCCATCTTTAGACATCTTAAACACATGTTTTTTTCTCTCAGGCATCTTTAGACATCTTAAACACATGTTTTTTCTCTCAGCCATCTTTAGACATCTTAAACACATGTTTTTTTTTCTCAGCCATCTTTAGACATCTTAAACACATGTTTTTTTCTCTCAGGCATCTTTAGACATCTTAAACACATGTTTTTTTCTCTCAGGCATCTTTAGACATCTTAAACACATGTTTTTTCTCTCAGCCATCTTTAGACATCTTAAACACATGTTTTTTTTCTCTCAGCCATCCTTAGACATCTTTTATTAATGTAAAATAATCAATAAAAACATACAAAGTAATCTCATTTTGGTCGATTTTATTTTTCCTTATTTAAAATATATAGTTGTCAGTTATTAGATTTAATATATATTTCTATGATATAAAGACGAAACAGGTGATTTTAAATAAAATATAATGGACAACAACTGCCTGGTTCAGACTGACACTTGTAGAAAAACTGTTAGAAAACTAAGCTACGAAAGGTCAGATAGAAGAAAGAGAACCTGAGAAACGACTTCCTGAAGAGAGAGAACCTGAGGAAAGACTTCATAAAGATAGAGAACCTGAGGAAAGACTTCCTGAAGAGAGAGAACCTGAGAAAATACTTCATAAAGATAGAGAACCTGAGGAAAGACTTCCTGAAGAGAGAAAACCTGAGAAAATACTTCATAAAGATAGAGAACCTGAGGAAAGACTTTCTGAAAAGAGAGAACCTGAGGAAAGACTTCCTGAAGAGAAAGAACCTGAGGAAAGACTTCATAAAGATAGAGAACCTGAGGAAAGACTTCCTGAAGAGAGAAAACCTGAGAAAAGACTTCATAAAGATAGAGAACCTGAGGAAAGACTTCCTGAAGAGAGAGAACCTGAGAAATGACTTCCTTAAGTCTGCGTACGAAATAATTAGAATTTAATACAATTTTGTTTAATTTGTTTGATTCTGCCTCCACCACTACCAAAAAAAAAAGTTTATTTTGACCCATTTGAAGACTTGTAAACGCATATTTCACACCACTGAACGCCCTCTTTATTTAAGGTGTTTTTGTACATTTATAAATTAAGTACTTATTTATTTCGTAGTTTTCACGTTTCTTCGTAAACCATGCGAATAAGTACATTAGAAGGAAGTTACGATATAAGTTGAAACCCACCTCTGTTTTAAAGAAAAATATAGGCTTAGTTGAAGGACACGTCATGCCAGTTTTGTCGCTATGTCTAATTCCAGCTTCTATGTATGTATATATATATATTTGACGATCATCTTCCTGATTGGACGAGAAGTAATTTTAATGAGCAAATGTGTATATATGAGTCTTAAAATGCTATGACGTAGATAACGATGATTAAATATATTTTATGAACAACATAAAATATAAGACGGTTTGGTTTCAAAGAAAGTAATTTGTTAACTCCAAGCTCGCTGTTCACTAGAGCGAAAAACCTCCAGGTCTGGAGCTCCACCTGGAAATGTAAACCTACCATTCAGGTAACTAAATCAACTCATCAAACGGTTTATGACACTATGATATCATACATGGGCAATATGCCAGGAGTAGCGAATGTAGTGAGAACTTCTCAAACGTGCTATAATAAAAAGACTTCACAATAATAAGACAACGTTATTTTGGATGTGATGGTCTAAGAGTCCTGAAGAAAGAAGTTTGTGTCAGGCTAGTTGGACAGTCTCTTTTTACCCAGGTAAGATGTTTGAACTGACTTGAAATGGGTTCGAATGAAAATACGGTGTTCTACTAATGCTTTGTGTTTATTTGAGCTTTACGTGTTCGTGTTTTCAGAGGTTTCTCGATTTTGAATACAGTTCTGTTAAAATTCCGTTTACAGCCGAAACGCTAGGACTTAATAAAGGATTTGGCTTAGGCTAAGCAATGACGTAAAAGCAATATTTATGTATGTTTTTAACAAGTATATGTTTATTATTCAAAATCTAAATCTAAAACATTGTTTCTCATGGATAAAACTGATAAGTAAGAGAATGTTAAGGGCTAACTTTAATTTTTTTTTTAAGTTAGTTTAGTTAAGAGTGTGGAACAGTCGAGATGGGCAAATAAATTCCACGTTGTCCCAAAATGTGACGTTAAAAATTATATTATTACAGATGATGTAAAAATGTTGAACGTTTACAACGAAAGCCTATGTATGGCTGATAACTGTAGCTACTAGACGAATGACAAAGACACACCGTGTTCCTGTATAACTAATTATCCTAGCAGATACTAACTAAACCACTGTACATGTACCTATTATTATTCCAAATAGTTAACGCACCTAAATTAAACAATATTATGCTGAGAAATGTATGTAAAAATTATTATATTTTATCCTTTTTACATCTGAAGTGCAATTCCTTTCACCAATATTTCGTTTCTGGTTGCTAACTGAAAACCTGCTATCTTACTGATAAAAATAGAAATACGTAAGATATACGCGGACTCACAATATAGATATGGAATTATTGGTTATTATAAGACAAGCAAGGATAACATAGTTAAATCAATGCAAAGAAAAGTGAGTCTTACTAAACCGTATTAAATATACGAAACCTTTAGTACATACTAGAGAAATGTGCAGATTTTGATAATACAGTTAGAATAAAATTATGTTACAGTTAGAATAAAATTATGTTACAGTTAGAATAAAATTATGTTACAGTTAGAATAAAATTATGTTTCAGTTAGAATAATATTATGTTTAAATTCCTCCTTTTAATTATCTAGTGTAAAATGTTTCATTTTGCTGACTTTATTAGAAAACAACATTAAACTGCCGAGGAAAGAAAGATATAAATCATCTCAATGACATAAAAAATAATAATAACAATACGGTTAATAATATTTAAATGTTTCAAATAATCCGTAAAATTATGACAATTTTCTTCTTTTAATTCATAGAAACCATAATTACTAATATAATATGTATTGAATCTCAGTCCTACCAATCTGTATAAAAACTGTATTAATATCATCCGTATTGTTTCTTAGGCCTACCAAATTTGTGTGAGAAGTGTATCAGTATCATCCGTATTGTTTCTTAGGCCTACCAAATTTGTGTGAGAAGTGTATCAGTATCATTCATCTTCTTTCTTAGGCCTACCAGTTTGTGTGAGAAGCGTGTTAATATCATTCATCTTCTTTCTTAGGCCTACCAGTTTGTGTGAGAAGTGTATCAGTATCATTCGTATTCTTTCTTAGGCCTACCAGTTTGTGTGAGAAGCGTGTTAATATCATTCATCTTCTTTCTTAGGCCTACCAGTTTGTGTGAGAAGTGTATCAGTATCATTCGTATTCTTTTTAGGCCTACCAGTTTGTGTGAGAAGCGTGTTAATATCATCTGTATTGTTTCTTAGTCCTAATAATCAGTGTGAGAAGTGTACTAATATCATACATGTTAAATCTTAGTTCTACTAATCTATATGAGAAGTTAACCCTAATAATTCGCTTGTTATTCCAAACTGGCAGAGAATGATAGAAGGTTTCTTCAGCTAATACAAACTCATACAATTAAAATCTGAATATTATGCTTGCAATTCTAAAAGAGGCTCAATATTTTTAGTTGCTGATGTTTGTTTTTGTTACTATTATGAAATATAGTTGTTGAAACAACACTAAACAAGCTTTATGTTTGTTGAAACAACAGTAAAGAAGCTTTATGTTTGTTGGAACAACAGTAAAAAAGCTTTATGTTTGTTGAAACAACACTAAACAAGCTTTATGTTTGTTGAAACAACACTAAAGAAGCTTTATGTTTGTTGGAACAACAGTAAAAAAGCTTTATGTTTGTTGGAACAACAGTAAAAAAGCTTTATATTTGTTGAAACAACACTAAAGAAGCTTTATGTTTGTTGGAACAACAGTAAAAAAGCTTTATGTTTGTTGGAACAACAGTAAAAAAGCTTTATATTTGTTGAAACAACACTAAAGAAGCTTTATGTTTGTTGAAACAACACTAAAAAAGCTTTATGTTTGTTGAAACAACACTAAAGAAGCTTTATGTTTGTTGAAACAACACTAAAAAAGCTTTATGTTTGTTGAAACAACACTAAAAGGCCCGGCTTGACGGGTGGGTTAAGGCGTTCGACTCATAATCTGAGGGTCGCGGGTTCGAATCCCATCGCACAAAACATGCTTGCCTATTCAGCCGTGGGGCTTTATAATGTGACGGCCAATTCCACTATTTGTTGGTAAAAGAGTAACCCAAGAGTTTGCAGTGGGTGGTGATGACTAGCTGCTTTCCCTCTAATTTTACACTGTTAAATTAGGGACAGCTAACGCAGATAGCCTTCGTGTAGCTTTGCGCGAAATTCAAAACAAACAACACTAAAAAACCTTATGTTTGTTGAAACAACACTAAAGAAACTTCAAGTTTATGTTTGTTGAAATAAAACTAAGGAAATTTTAAGTTTGTTTAAACAAGCGGAGGAAACTTTGAATTTATTTTTGCGCCATGAACTTTTGGACCAGAAATAGCCATTTTCTGTTTAATCACTTTGTTAAACAAATATAAACGACTGCATTATTTTCAAAACTTTTCCATTTCGTCTCATTTTTAATTTTTCAGTTTATCGAAAAATAAATGTCTTTTACTGCATATAGAATACTTATAATTATTTATTTCATGCGGTGTTTAAGTATTAAAAATATCCTATAAACAAATACAAATACAAGAGCAGGGCTTGATCCACTGCTCACGCTAAACCTAATTTTCCAAATCTTGTATGTGTTTGGTGATAGGTTTTGGTTTTGGTTAATCTGCATTAAATGTCTAATCTGCCTTAAATGTTCTTTTCTACTTTTTTTTTTTTTTCTCTCAGTTTAAAATTAGAATTAGCAGTGTGGAACTAACTCTTGTCTAACAACTGGCGGAATTCTGAAACTAATAAACAAGTCTTAATAATAACAGCTAAATACACAATACCGAGTAAGTTAATTTATAATAATATTTAAATTCACAATAACGGTTTAGTTTGTTTTGAATTTTGCACAAAGCTACACGAGAGCTACCTATGCTAGCCGTCCCTACTTTTGCAGCGTAAGACTAGAGACAAGACAGCTAGTCATCACCACCCACCGCCAACTCTTTGGCTACTCTTTTACTAACGAATAGTGGGATTGACCGTAACTTTGTACGCCCCTACGACTGAAGGGACGAGCATGTTTGGTGTGACGGGGATTTGAATCCGCGACCTCGGATTACGAGTCGAGTGCTTTAACCACCAACCCAAACCTACTAAATAAAACTTCAGTTTGGTTTCCAAAGACTGGAATAAATAAACACAATTTTGACAACCTTTCTAACGTTTGTAACAAAAGGCTAAAAAAACCTGTAATTAATCAACTGCCGAAAGTAGTAATTTTTATATCTTGTCATTTATACCGATGGTTTACAGACCATCATATTTTAATACTGTTTTGGAAAGCAAACACATTTCATTTCAATCCAATGAAACAAAGACTGTTCACAGTCAACAAGGAAAGTTCAGATAAATTAATCCTCCGAAAGAAAAAAGAAACACAGAAAAGCAGTCTCCACAAGGTATTCAGCCTTGTTTATTTGTTACCATGCACTAATCTACTGCACCACTTCACCGATGAAGTACATGTTTAGCATATTTTATCCGGAAGATAAACCAGAACAATGACAGTATACATCTGCCATTGTTGACGTGATATTTTATCCTGTTACAGTGGTAGGAAACAATATTTCAATAACAACAAGGAAAGAAGTAAAGACATTTTATTCAACTAGAGAAGTTTTATTTACCTTGAAAACGAAATTTAGATCAAATATTTAAAACATGGCCTACGTATCACTGGGATACGTTGTACAGTCTGAGTGTGGTTGTTGAGTGGACTTGCCTTCGATATATAACACACATCACTGACTTGGTTCGTTATAAGAGGAACGAACGGCTGTTACTGTCTAAAGTTCCTATCATTACCAAGCTGTAAAACAAATGTTATCAAAAATACAATTTTAGGAAGCTTAGCCAGTTAAAGAAAACAAAATTGCATGTTATTTATTGAGTTTTCCGCAGTTATAAAGATAAACTTTACATGTTAATTTAAATATTGGCTGAGTCGGATAAGGTGGCAATTTCTGCCGAATATGTTTACCTCGATAACTACAAACAAAAGGAACAGCACGTGTGATTTACCTATATAACTACAAACAAATTGAACAGTATGTGTGGTTTACAGAGATAACTATCCAAACAAACAAAACAACATATGTGGCTTACAGAGATAAACTACTAACGAACGGAATAGAAAATATGGTTTACAGAGATAACTACTAAATAAAGAAACAGTATGTATGGTTTACAGAGATAACTACTAAATAAAGAAACAGTATGTATGGTTTACAGAGATAACTACTAAATAAAGAAACAGTATGTATGGTTTACAGAGATAACTACTTAAATAAAGAAACAGTATGTATGGTTTACACAGATAACTACTAAATAAAGAAACAGTATGTATGGTTCACAGAGATAACTACTAAATAAAGAAACAGTATGTATGGTTTACAGAGATAACTACTAAATAAAGAAACAGTATGTATGGTTTACAGAGATAACTACTAAATAAAGAAACAGTATGTATGGTTTACATAGAGAACTATTAAATAAAGAAACAGTATGTATGGTTCACAGAGATAACTACTAAATAAAGAAACAGTATGTATGGTTTACAGAGATAACTACTAAATAAAGAAACAGTATGTATGGTTTACAGAGATAACTACTAAATAAAGAAACAGTATGTATGGTTTACAGAGATAACTACTAAATAAAGAAACAGTATGTATGGTTTACATAGACAACTATTAAATAAAGAAACAGTATGTATGGTTTACAGAGATAACTACTAAATAAAGAAACAGTATGTATGGTTTACAGAGATAACTACTAAATAAAGAAACAGTATATATGGTTTACATAGATAACTACTAAATAAAGAAACAGTATGTATGGTTTACAGAGATAACTACTAAATAAAGAAACAGTATGTATGGTTCACAGAGATAACTACTAAATAAAGAAACAGTATGTATGGTTTACAGAGATAACTACTAAATAAAGAAACAGTATGTATGGTTTACAGAGATAACTACTAAATAAAGAAACAATATGTATGGTTTACAGAGATAACTAGATAACTAGATAACTACTAAATAAAGAAACAGTATGTATGGTTTACGGATATAAGTACGTTTAGTTTGATACTTTAAATAATGTAATGTTTTAAAGGTTATTATTTTCATTATGTTATTAACTTCAATAAGAACAATATTTAGAAGTAAAAAGTAGTACATACAATATTTGTTCTACAATAAAGTTGGAGAACCGAGTGTGAACATAACCAGTAACAGAAAATATGTCAATAAAAGTTCTAAACTTGTTATTTCAAATGTATACGTTTTATAAAGAAAGTTGAAATGTTTAAATAATGTCCTTAGACGTTCAATTGTGAATCTTTGAATGTCCGCTAGTTAGTGTGTTATAGGTGTAAGCACAAAGTACGTGGCAGTATGATACGTATATACTGTTGTTTATAAGTTTTGACGAAGAGGTTTGAAAATGACGTTCATTTATTTTTTTTTATAAAACACGTGCATTCAACTTTCATTTTATGGTACTCACTTATTATCTCTGTCTTAACAACACATGTAACATTTTTATTTGTCTAAAATGCAAGCTTTTAGTCAAACAATTTTGACTTCATCTAAAATATTAAAATTCGTGTATATAAATAACTAACGTCACTGAGGATACGGTTATAATATATACTACGCTCTAATGCTGTAACAGTTGTAATTTTATATATATATATATATATATATATTATACCTGGAAATATCATGTTAAAATACAAAACTATCATCTTTCTGATAACATTGTTAATTTAATGCAAATATTTCCACGTGTCAACATTTAAATTATTTAAAAAAATATAATTACGTTATTAGTAGTTCTTTCTATTGCACAATATATTTTACTGAAATAATAATGTAAGTATTATAAAAGTAAGTGTCATAACGTAGAGTATTAAATTTACACGTGACTCGTATTTTACTTTATAAATCCACTATTCTAACACGTAACAATTTTATTTTTTGGAAATATAAACACTTTGACCTTATATGTATAACAAGTTATCTGGATAACTTTTACTGCAACGGTTTACTAGTGAGACTTGTATTAACGCATCCTGAATGATGGAACTGTTAATTTTAATAGGAACATAAACATAAGTTGGTGATTAATAAGTAGATAATGTCCAACTGACCAAACATGAAATCAGTTTTTAGAACATAAAAACATAAGTTGGTGACTAGTAAATAAATAACATATATCTGACCAAACATCAGATCAGTTTTTAGAACATAAAAACATAAGTTGGTGACTAGTAAATAAATAACATATATCTGACGTAACATCACATCAGTTTTTTTAACATAAAAACATAAGTTTGTGACTAGTAAATAAATAACATATATCTGACCAAACATCAGATCAGTTTTTAACATAAAAACATAAGTTTGTGACTAGTAAATAAATAACATATATCTGACGTAACATCACATCAGTTTTTTTAACATAAAAACATAAGTTTGTGATTAGTAAATAAATAACATATATCTGACGTAACATCACATCAGTTTTTTAACATAAAAACATAACTTGGTGACTAGTAAATAAATAACATATATATGACCAAACGTCAGATTAGTTTTTTGAACATAAAAACATAAGTTTGTGACTAATAAATGAATAACATATATCTGACCAAACATCAGATCAGATTTTAGAACATAAAAACATAAGTTGGTGATTAGTAGGTAAATAATATCTGTATGGACAAACATTACCTTAAGTTTTAAAACGTCAAAGCAGTTTGGTTTATTATTATCATTTTGGTTTCCACAAATAAAGAGTTATTGTCATTGTCTCTGGTTACGATGTATGAATGATTTTTACGTTTTGAATATTTAATTTCTATGATACATGAGGGAACTTTCCATGTCATGATTTTTAAAAGTTTCATTTGTTTTTCGTTTCATTCTTTATAGTTGCTTTATATACAGTTATCGTCAGTGTGAAAGTATACATAAATACAGCTGCCTATTAATTAATTCAAATAGTTTCATACTTTTTGTCCTCTTACCATAAAGTTCTTCTCCTGATATGAAAATATCAGACTTTGTACGTTGGGCCAAAGGTAAACTCTCAAAGTAATGATTAAACTCAGAAAAAGTATCCTGAGAGTTGTTGAAGAGTGTTTTTGACTATCTGTAGAACGCGACCTAGTAGTTAGAATGAATGCTTGGACTATGAATCCAAGGGTTCATTGTTTGAGTCCCATTGCAGTAAAATCACATTTTGCGTTACAAAAACAGCGAGGTACGAAAATGAGGGATTTGTTCCCCACATTTCGTGTATATTACAAGATAGTTTTTGAACTCAGTAACAAACTAAATAACGAATTTTCATTGGTCTAAAACGAAAATGAAAACAATAACTTTTTGCAAATTAAATCGAAAATAGTGTGATATGAACAATTGAAGCACACTACAGATACGTCTGCTCAGTGGGCGATTACATTATGAAGTATTATACAGTACCGTATATTACGTCTTGTAAGATGCAGTTTTTTCTTTTAAAATACCTTGAATAATTCCCAAGAGGTTAGCTTAGGGTCTACTCAAAACGACCTCTCATGCGGATTGTAATTTCATTACTTACCAGTTACAAGTATTTTCAAGCATAAAACATTTAATTTAACAAATATTGTTGATATACTGTGAAAAATGTGATATATTTAACTGTATTTACTCAGTAGGTTGATTGGTTTGGTTTGTTTTTGAATTTCGCGCAAAGCTACACAAGGGCTATCTGCGCTAGCCGTCCTCAATTTATTAGTGTAAGACTACAGGGAAGGCAGCTATTCATCACCACCCACCACCGCCAATTCTTGAGCTGCACTTTTACCAATGAATAGTGGGATTGACCGTAACATTATAAATCCCCCACAGCTGAAAGGGCGAACATGTTTGGTGTGAGGGGATTCGAACCCACGACCCTGAGATTACGAGTCGAGTGCCTTAACCACCTGGTCATACGGGGCTTAAGTAGGTAGAAAAAAAACGTCAAGGTTATATCAAGGTGTTGGTTGTTGAGTCAAAATATTTTTTTTCTTAGAATTGTTTTTACAAAATTAGGGTGCGTCTTCCATGATGTAGTGTCTTAGAAGAAGTAAAATACGGTAATATCATAAGCTGTGAGGACCCGAGCTTGGTCCAGGTGTTAGCATACAGGATTTTGGGGCAGAATGTTTCCTAGTGTTTGTCATCTAACCATAAACTTTTCCACCTGATATTAAAATGTACATGGGGCAGGGTAAACTGTAAGAGTACTGATTAAACTCAGAAAAGGTATCCTGACATTTGTCGGAGAGTACTTTTGACTGGTCACTGGCTATCAGTTCCAAATTAGGGAAGAGATTTACAAGTTTTCATAAGAATATATTTGTTTTCATAATAAAGATTGAGCGATCGTTGAAACTGGTTTCCTTTCACGCCAGTCATATAATAAAACAAGACAATGTTATGAGTAATTAACGTTTTAACCAAAATAGTTTACAGTAATTATTTTGCTTTTTTCAAAATTTCAAAAAAAATGTAATTTTTTGATACTTCCATTGACGTGCTGTAAATGTTCTCTTGTTTAAAAAGTTTCAATTGTTTTATTGTTTATTCTGTTGTCTCTTGGAAACAGAAAACTACTATTTGTTTTCTAAAATACGATTAAGTTTTAAAAACGTCTTGATGTTGTTTGTGAAACATAGAACTCTGATTTTTTTACTTTTCTTACAAATTTAAGTTGACTTTAAACAGGCAGATTATTTCGGGAAAAACAATTCTTTTGTATCTTAAAATAACAAAATGGTGGTAAAGTATACGTTTCAATATTAAGCAAAGTATTTTCATGAAAAATACAAAATTAACTAACCCTAAAATCTGTCAGATAATAAAATAATATCCACAACTTTATATAATAATCTGTTATAATTTCTTTTCGATTTTGCATTTCGATGTCAAGTACAAAAATACGTGATATCCACAGCTATGCGTTTCTAGTTCTTATACTTACGGGCTCGGCATGGCCAGGTGGATAAGGCGCTCGACTCGTAATCTGAGGGTCGCGGGTTCGAATCCCCGTCACACCAAACATGCTTGCTCTTTCAGCCATAGGGGCGTTATAATGTTACGGTCAATCCCACTATTCGTTGGTAAAAGAGTAGCCCAAGAGTTGGCGGTGGGTGGTGATGGCTAGCTGCCTTCCTTCTTTTGTTACACTGCTAAATTAGGGAGGGCTAGCGCAGATATCCCTCGTGTAACTTTGCGCGAAATACAAAGAAACAAACATTTATTTGCAACAAGGAAAAAATAAACGTTCGTAAATATTTGTTTGATTAAATATAAGTGAGAAGTTTTCTGTCAAACAAATAATTAAGTAACAGTTACTCTTAGTTATCAATCAAGAAGTTAATCTTTCTAACAGAGATAAATAAAGTTAAAATAATGTAGATTTTGACGTTAATTAAGTTTTAACCTCAAGAAGGAAAATGTACGAAAAGCGTAGATTATAAAACGAAGGTTTTGAAAGGAACAGAATGATGTAGAAAAGAACAAAGCAGGTTTCAAGTTATTTCTCACGGTCCTGCCAATTAAATCATAGCTTCTTTAAATATGACATGAACGTATAATAACAAATATCTTTGTATGTTTGTTTTAGAGCAAAGCCACAGTAGACTATCTGCTGTGTCCACTATTGGAATAGAATCAACCCCGGATTTTAGTGTTCTAAGTTCGTATGGTTATCGCTGTCCCAACGAGAGAGTTTTACTGATAAAGATAGCCTTTCGAATGACAGGAAAAAAGAAACATTAGAGGTATATAGTGTTAACAGAAGGGGCTTGGTCTGACAGTGAAAAAAATAAACAAAACACTGTAAGTATACAGTGTTACTGAAGGGGTCTAAATAAATCTCTGTCGAACCTTCGAACATTTCTGACGATGTTTTTGAAGAGTCAAACAGATATTGTGTAAGATGACATTACCTGTATTTTGTGATTCAAAATTCATATTGATAGTTGATAAATTAGGCATAACAAGCGACATTTAGACACTAAATCTAACGAGAAAATAATTTCCATTAGACATTAGAAAAACAAAAGATAATGCAAGAAACTTGAAGAATGCAGAACATACTAAAGGTTGTATAGTGTTTAAAAATGTATCTCAGAACAGCTGGTATGGGTATTAACTCTTTTATTGATAAGCAGATAACAATGTTTCGACTTTTCTAGGTCATCTTCAGGTTAACAAAATGGTGATTTTTATATTTTGCAAAACTACTTAACTAAAATCATTAAAACGTTTCTTATGATTGACTGAAGATGTAAACAAAAATAGCAAACTCTTGTGCATATGGAACAAAGTACGGTAGTTTTATGTTTATTTTTGAAGTTCAAACTACCCGCTAACGCAAATATTTATTTGCGAATTTTAACTAGATTTTTAACTTATCGTATCTTATATGTCCAATTGTCCTGTTAAAATTCAGTTTTATAACTAGTTACATTGTTTGACCTGGCAAACTTTAAACGTTTTCCAATTTCTAGTTTTACGAAATTATGTCTGCAGTTTATAACGCCCTCCAGGGGCACAGCGGCATGTCTATGGAATAACAATGCTAGAAAAAGAGTTTCGATACCTGTGGTGGGCAGAACACATTGTGTAGCCTTATGTTTAATCTCAAACAAAAAACAGTTTATGGTATTGTTTGGTTTGTTTTTAGAGCAAAGCCACATTGGGTTCTCTGCTGTTCCAACTACCGGAAATCGAACAGAGAGGAGGACGTTTCTAATGTTGTTTTGTTCTCAAAGGTTCTAAAAAAAACAAAAAAACTTGAATTTTAACTTCTTCCAGAATTTTTTGTGACCTCTATACTGTTGACTTAATTAAGTCACAAATATGGAAAAAATAACGTTTTAAAAATTCATTTATCTTACAGTAAAAAAATTAAATGTATTCGAGTTTTCTACAGGACTCTAAAGCATGGAGTTTGGTTAAACATGATTTTGGTCGTTTCGGTAGCTAAAGATGATAATACAACTATGGTCGTTTCGGTAGCTAAAGATGATAATACAACTATGGCCGTTTCGGTAGCTAAAGATGATAATACAACTATGGTCGTTTCGGTAGCTAAAGATGATAATACAACTATTAACCAGTTAAATTTTGAGTTTTTTAAAACGTTAAACTTCACCGTAGCGTGGCCAAGAGGACTTAACGGCTCTCGTCTCCCAACCTGCTGATTACGGGTTCGAATCTTCATTAAACATCAAACACATTAGCTTTTTCAGGAGTAAGGGTTTTATAATATTACGGTCAGTCCTACTGCTCATTGATAAAGGAGTTGACTGCTAAATAAAGAATTGCCATCGCCGATACGTTTCTCGTGTAGCTTTGCCTGAAATTCAAAATAAGCCAACTAAACTTATATTACAGATCACTTAGGCATCGGTATTCAAGTAATATTAGTGTAGATAATTGTTTCTTCTTAGAAGAAAGTAGACACATAACCAGTCGTATGATTTGTCTGTTCTTTCATTTTCTTAGCAACAGTTTCCTATGCGTTCTATGTTTTCTCGCCACGATTACATATATAAATTGCAGTATTATTCTTAGGAGTTCTAAATGTTTTGTTTTATTCGCAGAGTTTACCGAAATGTTATATTTTTTGCTTATCAAGATTACCTATATACTTTATTTTTCCCACCAGAATGACTTATATATCGTAGTATTGTTATTATAATTTCTATATGTTTTGATCTTTTCTCTAGGGTTACTTATACGACTTATTTTATTCTCAATGCAATTATAATATAACCCCCCAGCCATTTTAGCTTCTACTGGTAAAATTTATTTTGAAAACTGTTTACTCTGTTTACACAGGACATAATTTATTTCGCTCCTTTCTGTTTCATGAATGAATAATATTCTTCAGAAGATATCTTGTCATCGTTTTACTAATTATGTAGATTCTGTATTTCAAAGTTCCAATATCACAAAGCTATAACGATAATGCTAAATGCGGTGAAAAAATCTACAAATAAAGACAGGTTTTCGATGCGTTTCTTAACAGGACGGTTCGGCATGGCCAGGCGATTAAAGCACTAGACTCATAATCCGAGAGTTGCGGGTTCGAATCCCCGTCACACCAAACATGCTCGCCCTTTCAGCTGTGGGGCTTTATAATGTGATGTTCAATCCCACAATTTGTTGGTAAAAGTGTATCTCAAGAGTTGGCGGTGGGTGGTGAAGACTAGCTGCCTACCCTCTAGTCTTACACTGCTAAATTAGGGACGGCTAGCGCAGATAGCCCTCGTTAGGCTTAGTCCGAAATTCAAAAACAAACAAAACTAAACAGGACGCGTTAAAGATACAAAAACGGGCTGTGAAATCACATCTACGCTTACATCGCGAATATAATCGAAGTAATTAATCAATTTTTTTAAAACAATGTTGACAGGTAAGCAACAAAATCTCGATTCACCATCGCTATGATTCATCAGTCTTTTCTCTACTGTATTCAGGACTCTATTATCGCTAACTGTTGCTTTTATTTTGTATTGCGTGATTAGGATTTCTTAATAAATCAAGTTTTACTCTCATTAACGTTTCTGAAGACGTAGAGAGCACTGTATATTGTATCAGTTATCAGAAATTGACTCAGCGAAGCGTATTTGATAAGAACGTTATCTGTGATGAAATAATGAAATATATCCAGTCCTGTTTGTTACGTGTATAAATTTTGATTTAAAAAAATGATTTGACCCCTCAACCTACGTTTACAGAACGAGAAAGTGTTGCGATGTGTTAATATGGAGAAGCCAAACACGTGTAAACCGACATCGAAACTTGTTGTTGTTGTTTGGAATCAAGCACAAAGCTATACAATAGGCTATCTGTACGCTGCCCACCACGGGTATCGAAATCTAGTTTCTAGCGGTGTAAGTCCGCAGCTATACCGATGTACCACTGGGAGCTCACATTCGTAAAAAGAATATAAGAAATTATAGCTTACGAACGGATTTTGATGACAGATGTTTAACAAATGCTTCATGTGTCACACCTGTAACGTCAACAATTCTTTTGGAAGATTTTATGAATGCGTCAATCTAGAAGTAATAAAAATCAAAGTGAGACACACACACACGTATATAGATATAACGCTAACGCATTAGCACTGGTTAATGCATACAGCCCAGCATGATCAGATGATTAGGGCAACTGACTCGCAATCTGAGGGTCGTGGGTTCGAGTTCCCGTTCCACCAAACACACTCAAGAAGAGTAGCCCACTGCTAAATTAGGGACAGTTGATCCAAATAGCCCTCATGTATTTTTGGGAGAAATTAAAAAGCAAACAAACAAACCAATCGTTGGCTGGAGTATTTTCACAGGTGAACTCCTAAAACACACTTAGATAAACATTCTGCTAGATAAGGTAATTTGTTTAACATTTATCATGTTCAAAAGTATAAGAACGCTTGTAGTTTCTTAAAAACACTAATATCGTATCTGATTTATAAACCTTTATTGGAATTATGTTCGTTATAACGTATATCTTAAAAAATAATAATAATAATAATAAATTTATTAAGCAATAAATTAGACACAAAAAATCAAATATCAATATAAAACCATCAACAAAGAGTTAACTCGTCCTGTGATGGTTAAACACATAATAAAGTAAAATCAAAACTTACAAAATCAATATAAAGTTCCCAGAATATGCAGTTGAGTTATTGTTGACAATGTACAAGAACATTGGTGAATTATATCGTGTTTGTAAGAAATGTATTAAAACACTATAATTTACCAATGTTCGGTTGATCTGTTGTTAACAATGTACAAGAACATCGGTGAATCATATCGTGTTTGTAAGAAACGTATTAAAACACTGTATAATTTACCAATGTTCGGTTGATCTGTTGTTAACAATGTACAAGAACATCGGTGAATCATATCGTGTTTGTAAGAAACGTATTAAAACACTGTATAATTTACCAATGTTCGGTTGAGCTATTGCTAACGATGTACAAAACGTTTCAAGTGTATAAACAATCAGGGTATGAAGATTTCTAAAATATTCTACTATACCAATAACTGTTACGTTCCATCAGGTGACGAGGTATTCGGTGCCTATAACTAGATACTACCATGTGACGAGACATTAAGTGGTATACTCGTATACCACTACGGGACCTCTAGAATATTAACAAAAAAATAATAAGTTTTTCATTTTTGTAGATAAGCACAAAACTCCACAATGGGCTACCTGCGTTAAGCCCAATATAGGCATTGAAAACCAGTTTCTTGAAGTTTCAATCCTGAGAGGGGGCGGGGCAAAATTTAATGTCGTAAGTGTTCGAAAACAATGACGTCATTCAAACTGAATATTGTTTACATTACATCAGTGGTTCTCATACAATAGTTATTTGATATTGTTAAAATTATCCAGTAATATGTATTTGTGAAAGACCACCAAGTTAAACCTTCTGGAAGGCTGTTTTGTTAAGAGTTTTAGTTTTTATTTTACGTAAATATACGTCTGTATTGCAATACCTTTCCTTTCAAATTTATTTCACCTTAACCTATTAACAGTAGTATAAATCTCATTGATTGAAATATTTCGATATTTGTAAAATAATTTGAAAAAAGAAATAGTTATGCCTAGAATTGCAATAATTATATAGTGATCTAGAAGTCATATAGGGTGAATAAAGTTAAAAAAAACGTTCGTTAGAATAATATTAAATACCAGTGATTTCTTTATTTGAGTAAATATAAGTATATATACTAGTTGATTGTTGTAAAACCAGTTACCAAGTTTAAATAAATCATCGTGCATAAATTAGAAGAAATAATTTCTTTAGTTCTAAGCAACTACGCGTCCCTAAAGCTTATGTGTGAACAAGCGATAGTAATATACGCCCGTTACTGTCGAGAACTGCCGTCCGAAAATGGTACCTGCTTAAATAAAAGAAACATTTTTATGAGTTGTGATATACAAATAATCATTACTGGTAAAATATTCCTCAGAGTTACCCAAAACCAACAGCTTATGGTATATCATAAGTAAGCAAACGTCAGTTTATAAACATAACGAAGGGATCTGTTTATGTTGGACCGAAAAATGGCGTCTTCTTTCTCCAGGCATTGCTTTGTTCGAATGCTATTGATATGCATATCACACTAAATATCAGGATGTCGTTTATCGTTAAAATCTACCAGTTCTTAATACACGTATTTCAGCCAATATCGAGATGTTTTTGTTGTTTATCGTTAAAATCTACCAGTTCTTAATACACGTATTTCAGCCAATATCGAGATGTTTTTGTTGTTTATCGTTAAAATCTACCAGTTCTTAATACACGTATTTCAGCCAATATCGAGATGTTTTTGTTGTTTATCGTTAAAATCTACCAGTTCTTAATACACGTATTTCAGCCAATATCGAAATGTTTTTGTTGTTTATCGTCAAAATGTACCAGTTCTTAATACACGTATTTCAGCCAATATCGAAATGTTTTTGTTGTTTATCGTCAAAATCTACCAGTTATTAATACATGTATTTCAGCCAATATCGAAATCGTTAAAATGTACCAGTTCTTAATACACGTATTTCAGCCAATATCGAAATGTTTTTGTTGTTTATCGTTAAAATCTCCTAGTTATTAATACATGTATTTTTGTCAATCTCAAGTTGTTAGTTGTTGTTAGAACTCAACTGAAACAATGAAAGTTAAAGCAAGACAAATGATTAAAGTATATGAATAGATCAGGAAGCATGTGTACAAGAAGGATTGTATATACGTAAGTATTTGAGAAATAGTATGTATTAATTAAGAGAAGGTTGTATTGGGCAAACAACAATAATATTGTAGTATACAAAGAATCTATAATATCCGACAGATAGTAGTCATACAAAGAATCTATAATATCCGACAGATAGTAGTTATACAAAGAATATATAATATCCGACAGATAGTAGTTATACAAAGAATCTATAATATCCGACAGATAGTAGTTATACAAAGAATCTATAATATCCGACAGATAGTAGTTATACAAAGAATGTATAATATCCGACAGATAGTAGTTATACAAAGAATATATAATATCCGACAGATAGTAGTTATACAAAGAATGTATAATATCCGGCAGATAGTAGTTTTACAAAGAATGTATAATATCCGACAGATAGTAGTTATACAAAGAATATATAATATCCGACAGATAGTAGTTATACAAAGAATGTATAATATCCGACAAATAGTAGTTATACAAAGAATGTATAATATCCGACAGATAGTAGTTATACAAAGAATGTATAATATCCGGCAGATAGTAGTTATACAAAGAATGTATAATATCCGACAGAAAGTAGTTATAGAAAGAATATATAATATCCGACAGGAAGTAGTTATAGAAAGAATATATAATATACAACAGAAACTAGTTGTAGAAATAATATATAATATCCTACAAAAAGTAGTTATAGAAGGAATACATTATATCCGACAGAAAGTAGTTATAGAGACAATATATAATATCCTAAAAGTGTATCTCAGAACGGATGGTATGGATATCAACACTTTTATTAATACTTCAAGTGAGTTTCTCGTCATCACGAATATCCTAAAATATTAGTTAAGCTTTGAAATATGCGCTAACGTTTCTACATTTTCAAGTAAATTTATTTTTGTAACTTCCCTCTATCACTCTTCAAGAAGAGGTCTGGGGAGCTATTTTTGGATTTATAATGCTAACAAACACTTAAAAATCTTCAAACTATCTGTGAATCTGTGATACTAAACTAATTAAAACTAATTGTCAGGTTGTAGTTTCTATTAACCTCCAATAAATAAGTATATCTGCACGGATAAGCTCATTGTGGTTTCTATTATCTTCCAATAAGTAAGTATATATGCACGGATAAACTCATTGTGGTTTCTATTATCTTCCAATAAGTAAGCATATCTGTACGGATAAATTCATTGTGGTTTCTATTATCTTCCAATAAGTAAGTATATCTGTACGGATAAACTCATTGTGGTTTCTATTATCCCTCAATAAGTAAGTATATCTGTACGGATAAACACATTGTGGTTTCTATTATTCCTCAATAAGTAAGTATATCTGCACGGATAAACTCATTGTGGTTTCTATTATCCCTCAATAAGTAAGTATATCTGCACGGATAAGGTCATTGTGGTTTCTATTATTCCTCAATAAGTAAGTATATCTGCACGGATAAGGTCATTGTGGTTTCTATTATTCCTCAATAAATAAGTATATCTGCACGGATAAGGTCATTGTGGTTTCTATTATTCCTCAATAAGTAAGTATATCTGCACGGATAAGGTCATTGTGGTTTCTATTATTCCTCAATAAGTAAGTATATCTGGACGGATAAACTAATTGTTGTTTCTATTATTCCTCAATAAGTAAGTATATCTGCACGGATAAACTCATTGTGGTTTCTATTATTCCTCAATAAGTAAGTATATCTGGACGGATAAACTAATTGTGGTTTCTATTATTCCTCAATAAGTAAGCATATCTGCACGGATAAGGTCATTGTGGTTTCTATTATCCCTCAATAAGTAAGTATATCTGCACGGATAAGCTCTTTCAACTTCGAACATACTATTTTTAGGCAGTCTGGTTTCTATGTATATAGCAAATCGAAACGTTACCTCTCAACAAGCAGTTCTCTCAAGTTCAATTCCTTCCGAGTATCTAATATGCCAAAACTTCTCCAAGTCATCTGCTTGTAAATATGCTCGCGTTAGGAGACCGAGAACATGATTGTATCATTCTTTATGTTTTTAACATCATTACATCCACAAGAACACACGCACTTACGTCCATATACGTTGCACAGCTAGAAGCATTCCACTAAACAGCTTAATGATTATTCTATATATAATAAAACTGTATGCTAAAGCAAGTCACTGGCATTCACATGCTCAGGTTAAAAAAAAACATTTCTGGGAAATAGAAAAGAACTCTATAGAAACATTTACGTTTTTATATAGTATATTGTACTCGTTGTATACTAACATATATTTATTATGCTTATCTGGAATGTCTTATATACGTAACACACACATACATGTATACCAATATTTAAACAATAAAAACAAAACTTTTAAAGTCCTTTTACTTTGGACACATTTTGAATCCTTGTGAGTAGAAATTATTACTGTTAAACAACTATCCAGTAAAGTGTGTTAATTGTGCTACATTAAATAGAGTGATTAAAAACAACAGTTGATACCGTGAAAATCTAGACGATATTATATCAGAAACAGTGATTAACAATAGCAGTTTATACCGTGAAAATTCGAAATGATTTTCTAATAAATACGCATTCTCATGATACGATTTATCCATGAGATTAGTTTTGAAATTTGGATAGGTGTTTAGGCATTTCGGTATAGGACGGTATCTATCACCCTGTATGTGACACACGTAGTATTAATGAATATCCTTAAATTGGACATTAAAATAGAAATATTCTGGGATACTGAGCTATTACAAAGTTCATAAAGTTGTATAATGAAGATACTGAGCTATTACAAAATTCATAAAGTTGTATAATGAAGATACTGAGCTATTACAAAATTCATAAAGTTGTATAATGAACTGAGCTATTACAAAGTTCATTAAGTTGTATAATGAACTGAGCTATTACAAAGTTCATAAAGTTGTATAATGAACTGAGCTATTACAAAGTTCATTAAGTTGTATAATGAACTGAGCTATTACCAAGTTCATAAAGTTGTATAATGAACTGAGCTATTACAAAGTTCATAAAGTTGTATAATGAACTGAGCTATAACAAAGTTCATAAAGTTGTATAATGAACTGAGCTATTACAAAGTTCATAAAGTTGTATAATGAACTGAGCTATAACAAAATTCATAAAGTTGTATAATGAACTGAGCTATTACAAAGTTCATAAAGTTGTATAATGAAGATACTGAGCTATTACAAAGTTCATAAAGTTGTATAATGAACTGAGCTATTACAAAGTTCATAAAGTTGTATAATGAACTGAGCTATTACAAAGTTCATAAAGTTGTATAATGAACTGAGCTATTACCAAGTTTATAAAGTTGTATAATGAACTGAGCTATAACAAAGTTCATAAAGTTGTATAATGAACTGAGCTATAACAAAGTTCATAAAGTTGTATAATGAACTGAGCTATTACAAAGTTCATAAAGTTGTATAATGAACTGAGCTATTACAAAGTTCATAAAGTTGTATAATGAAGATACTGAGCTAGTACAAAGTTCATTAAGTTGTATAATGAACTGAGCTATTACCAAGTTCATAAAGTTGTATAATGAACTGAGCTATTACAAATTTCATAAAGTTGTATAATGAACTGAGCTATAACAAAGTTCATAAAGTTGTATAATGAACTGAGCTATTACAAAGTTCATAAAGTTGTATAATGAACTGAGCTATAACAAAGTTCATAAAGTTGTATAATGAACTGAGCTATTACAAAGTTCATAAAGTTGTATAATGAAGATACTGAGCTAGTACAAAGTTCATAAAGTTGTATAATGAACTGAGCTATAACAAAGTTCATAAAGTTGTATAATCAACTGAGCTATAACAAAATTCATAAAGTTGTATAATGAACTGAGCTATTACAAAGTTCATAAAGTTGTATAATGAAGATACTGAGCTATTACAAAGTTCATAAAGTTGTATAATGAACTGAGCTATTACCAAGTTCATAAAGTTGTATAATGAACTGAGCTATTACAAAGTTCATGAAGTTGTATAATGAACTGAGCTATTACCAAGTTTATAAAGTTGTATAATGAACTGAGCTATAACAAAGTTCATAAAGTTGTATAATGAACTGAGCTATAACAAAGTTCATAAAGTTGTATAATGAACTGAGCTATTACAAAGTTCATAAAGTTGTATAATGAACTGAGCTATTACAAAGTTCATAAAGTTGTATAATGAAGATACTGAGCTAGTACAAAGTTCATAAAGTTGTATAATGAACTGAGCTATAACAAAGTTCATAAAGTTGTATAATGAACTGAGCTATTACAAAGTTCATAAAGTTGTATAATGAACTGAGCTATTACAAAGTTCATAAAGTTGTATAATGAA
Source organism: Tachypleus tridentatus (assembly GCF_004210375.1). Lineage (NCBI taxonomy): Eukaryota > Metazoa > Arthropoda > Merostomata > Xiphosura > Limulidae > Tachypleus > Tachypleus tridentatus. The sequence continues at coordinate 26,558,096 of NC_134835.1, forward strand.
CTGAGCTATTACAAAGTTCATAAAGTTGTATAATGAACTGAGCTATTACAAAGTTCATAAAGTTGTATAATGAACTGAGCTATAACAAAGTTCATAAAGTTGTATAATGAACTGAGCTATTACAAAGTTCATAAAGTTGTATAATGAACTGAGCTATAACAAAGTTCATAAAGTTGTATAATGAACTGAGCTATAACAAAGTTCATAAAGTTGTATAATGAGCTGAGCTATTACAAAGTTCATAAAGTTGTATAATGAACTGAGCTATTACAAAGTTCATAAAGTTGTATAATGAACTGAGCTATTACAAAGCTCATAAAGTTGTATAATAAACTGAGCTATTACAAAGTTCATAAAGTTGTATAATGAACTGAGCTATTACAAAGCTCATAAAGTTGTATAATAAACTGAGCTATTACAAAGTTCATAAAGTTGTATAATGAACTGAGCTATAACAAAGTTCATAAAGTTGAAGAACATTTTGTTTTATATCACGCGAAATAGAAAGCTGGAAATGTTCAATACTGTGTATTTATATGTATTTATATATGTATTTATATGTATTTATATTTATTTATATGTATTTATATTTATTTATATGTATTTATATATGTATTTATATACGTATTTATATGTATTTATATATATTTATATATGTATTTATATACTATTTATATGTATTTATATATGTATTTATGTGTTTGAATTTATTCATTTAAAACCTATACAAAAATACGTAAAAGGGTATTCATATACACAAATAGCGCACACGGGTGAATTACGGAACTCCAATGAAGTGAAAACTCCAACAGTTATAAGTGTAGTGTGTGTTTTAGTACACTGTAGACTTGATAAGTGTAGTGTGTGTTTTAGTATACTGTAGACTTGATAAGTATAGTGTGTGTTTTAGTATACTGTAGACTTGATAAGTGTAGTGTGTGTTTTAGTACACTGTAGACTTGATAAGTATAGTGTGTGTTTCAGTACACTGTACACTTGATAAGTGTAGTGTGTGTTTTAGTACACTGTACACTTGATAAGTGTAGTGTGTGTTTTAGTACACTGTAGACTTGATAAGTGTAGTGTGTGTTTTAGTACACTGTAGACTTGATAAGTATAGTGTGTGTTTTAGTACACTGTAGACTTGATAAGTATAGTGTGTGTTTTAGTATACTGTAGACTTGATAAGTATAGTGTGTGTTTTAGTATACTGTAGACTTGATAAGTGTAGTGTGTGTTTTAGTATACTGTAGACTTGATAAGTATAGTGTGTGTTTTAGTATACTGTAGACTTGATAAGTATAGTGTGTGTTTTAGTACACTGTAGACTTGATAAGTATAGTGTGTGTTTTAGTACACTGTAGACTTGATAAGTGTAGTGTGTGTTTTAGTACACTGTAGACTTGATAACTATAGTGTGTGTTTTAGTACACTGTAGACTTGATAAGTATAGTGTGTGTTTCAGTACACTGTACACTTGATAAGTGTAGTGTGTGTTTTAGTACACTGTACACTTGATAAGTGTAGTGTGTGTTTCAGTATGTAGACTTGATAAGTAGAGTGTGTGTTTTAGTACACTGTAAACTTGATAAGTGTAGTGTGTGTTTCAGTACACTGTAGACTTGATAAGTGTAGTGTGTGTTTTAGTACACTGTAGACTTGATAAGTGTAGTGTGTGTTTTAGTACACTGTAGACTTGATAAGTATAGTGTGTGTTTCAGTACACTGTACACTTGATAAGTGTAGTGTGTGTTTCAGTACACTGTAGACTTGATAAGTGTAGTGTGTGTTTCAGTATGTAGACTTGATAAGTAGAGTGTGTGTTTTAGTACACTGTACACTTGATAAGTGTAGTGTGTGTTTTAGTACACTGTAGACTTGATAAGTATAGTGTGTGTTTTAGTATACTGTAGACTTGATAAGTGTAGTGTGTGTTTTAGTATACTGTAGACTTGATAAGTGTAGTGTGTGTTTTAGTATACTGTAGACTTGATAAGTGTAGTGTGTGTTTTAGTACACTGTACACTTGATAAGTGTAGTGTGTGTTTTAGTACACTGTAGACTTGATAAGTGTAGTGTGTGTTTTAGTACACTGTAGACTTGATAAGTATAGTGTGTGTTTTAGTACACTGTAGACTTGATAAGTATAGTGTGTGTTTTAGTATACTGTAGACTTGATAAGTGTAGTGTGTGTTTTAGTACACTGTAGACTTGATAAGTATAGTGTGTGTTTTCAGTACACTGTAAACTTGATAAGTGTAGTGTGTGTTTTGTAGACTTGATAAGTGTAGTGTGTGTTTTAGTACACTGTAGACTTGATAACTGTAGTGTGTGTTTTAGTACACTGTAGACTTGATAAGTATAGTGTGTGTTTCAGTACACTGTACACTTGATAAGTGTAGTGTGTGTTTTAGTACACTGTACACTTGATAAGTGTAGTGTGTGTTTCAGTACACTGTAAACTTGATAAGTGTAGTGTGTGTTTTAGTACACTGTAGACTTGATAAGTAGAGTGTGTGTTTTAGTACACTGTACACTTGATAAGTGTAGTGTGTGTTTTAGTACACTGTAGACTTGATAAGTGTAGTGTGTGTTTTAGTACACTGTAGACTTGATAAGTAGAGTGTGTGTTTTAGTACACTGTAGACTTAATAAGTATAGTGTGTGTTTTAGTATACTGTAGACTTGATAAGTATAGTGTGTGTTTTAGTATACTGTAGACTTGATAAGTGTAGTGTGTGTTTTAGTATACTGTAGACTTGATAAGTATAGTGTGTGTTTTAGTATACTGTAGACTTGATAAGTGTAGTGTGTGTTTTAGTACACTGTAGACTTGATAAGTATAGTGTGTGTTTCAGTACACTGTAAACTTGATAAGTGTAGTGTGTGTTTTAGTACACTGTAGACTTGATAAGTGTAGTGTGTGTTTTAGTACACTGTAGACTTGATAAGTGTAGTGTGTGTTTTAGTACACTGTAGACTTGATAAGTATAGTGTGTGTTTCAGTACACTGTACACTTGATAAGTGTAGTGTGTGTTTTAGTACACTGTACACTTGATAAGTGTAGTGTGTGTTTTAGTATGTAGACTTGATAAGTAGAGTGTGTGTTTTAGTACACTGTACACTTGATAAGTGTAGTGTGTGTTTTAGTACACTGTACACTTGATAAGTGTAGTGTGTGTTTTAGTACACTGTAGACTTGATAAGTATAGTGTGTGTTTTAGTACACTGTAGACTTGATAAGTGTAGTGTGTGTTTTAGTACACTGTACACTTGATAAGTGTAGTGTGTGTTTCAGTATGTAGACTTGATAAGTAGAGTGTGTGTTTTAGTACACTGTACACTTGATAAGTGTAGTGTGTGTTTTAGTACACTGTAGACTTGATAAGTGTAGTGTGTGTTTTAGTACACTGTAGACTTGATAAGTATAGTGTGTGTTTTAGTACACTGTAGACTTAATAAGTATAGTGTGTGTTTTAGTATACTGTAGACTTGATAAGTGTAGTGTGTGTTTTAGTACACTGTACACTTGATAAGTGTAGTGTGTGTTTTAGTACACTGTAGACTTGATAAGTGTAGTGTGTGTTTTAGTACACTGTAGACTTGATAAGTATAGTGTGTGTTTTAGTACACTGTACACTTGATAAGTATAGTGTGTGTTTTGTACACTGTAGACTTGATTACACTTTCTCAAACTGTTGGTAAGGATCGTACGTATGTGTTTCATCATACATTAACTACAGTAATATGCGCTTGTTCCTTCTTATTTAAATATATTCATGAAACATTTGATATACAGGGTGTTCGGAAAGTCACTGTGCACTTATATGTTTATATATCAAATGATATGATTATACTTTATTACCGAATGATACAACTACATGAACAGAAAACAACAAAGTTGTATAATACGTGGCAGTTTGATGAAACACCAACATACAATTTGATATGATATTGTTAGCCCTCTATATTGACGCTACCCCAGTGGCTCAGCGGCAAGTGTGCAGACTTACGACGCTAGAAACCGTATTTCGATACTCGTGGTAGGCAGACAGCCCATTGTGGAGCTTTGTGCTTAATTACAAACTATCAAACTAACCTCTATATTGATTTGTACTTAGTTTTAGTTCCTTAGTGTCTCTCCCACCTACTTTTAAGCCGCCCAGAGCTTCAGTAGCAAAGGGAAATTGAAGTGTACTGGATTCATGCTACACATTCACAATAAAGCTAATTGTACTGGATTCATGCTACACATTCACAATAAAGCTAATTGTACTGGATTCATGCTACACACTCACAATAAAGCTAATTGTACTGGATTCATGCTACACATTCACAATAAAGCTAATTGTACTGGATTCATGCTACACACTCACAATAAAACTAATTGTACTGGATTCATGCTACACACTCACAATAAAGCTAATTGTACTGGATTCATGCTACGCATTCACAATAAAGCTAATTGTACTGGATTTAAGCTACACATTCACAATAAAGCTAACTGTATGTAGGTAATATACTCACTTCTAATACAGCGTTGGACATTTATCGTTTGTATGTCGTAATAAACTACGTTTACATGGATCAGATACAAAACCTTATATGAATATATATATATATATATATTTATTATACAGACTGATCTATATATACTTACATAGAAATATGCATATTATACACACTTCTCACATAAACCTATATATAGTATTAAAGAATGTGTTTACATGTTTCATTTGACAACTCTTGAAAAATTTCATTGAACAAAAATTATGCCGACAAAAAATATCGTGGTTTGAACAATACTGTTGTTATACACTTTTGTGATCGTTGAAAAACGACAAGGAATCAGATAACGAACATAGTGTTAATAGACGTTATAATGTCACGGTCCATGCCGCTATTCATTGGTAAAAGAGTAGCCCCAGAGCTGACAGTCTTACACAGTTAGGCCCAGCATGTCCAAGCGTGTTAAGGCGTGTGACTCGTAATCTGAGGGTCGCGGGTTCGCATCCCGGTCGCGCCAAACATGCTCACCCTTTCAGCCGTGGGGGCGTTATAATGTGACGGTCAATACCACTATTCGTTGGTAAAAGAGTAGTCCAAGAGTTGGCGGTGGGTGGTGATGACTAGCTGCCTTCCCTCTAGTCTTACACTGCTAAATTAGGGACGGCTAGCACAGATAGCCATCGAGTAGCTTTGTGCGAAATTCCAAAACAAACTTACACTGCTAAATTAGGGACGAATAGTGCAAACAACCCTCGTGTAGCTTCGCACGAAATTAAAACAAACAAATAATGAGTTGTAACAATAACGCTTGATGGAGAAACCTAATAACGATTGTGTATTTAAATACATGATAGCCTTAAGATTTGACTAGAAACCTAATAACGATTATGTATTTAAATACATGATAGCCTTAAGATTTGACTAGAAACCTAATAACGATTATGTATTTAAATACATGATAGCCTTAAGATTTGACGATGCAAGAGCTTGTTCAATATCAGATGGGCCGGACGATGTTTGAAAGAGTTTGGTTTGTTTGGTTTGAATTTCGTGCAAAGCTACATGAGGGATATCCGCGCTAGCCGTCCCTAATTTAGCAGTGTAAGACCAGAGGGAAGGCAGTTAGTCGTTACCACCCACCGCCAACTCTTGGGCTACTCTTGTACCAACGAATAGTGGGGTTTACCATCACATTATAACGCTTCCACGGCTGAAAGGGCGAGCATGTTTGGTGCGAGGGGGATTCGAACCCGCGACCCTCAGATTACGAGTCGAACGCCTTAACCACCAGGTCATGCCGGGTCTCGTTTGAAAGAGAGAAGAGTCTTGTAAAATTCTATTTTCATAACCTCTGATTTGTAATGCAAATCAGGCGGAAAGAAACGTGAAAAATTAATTAGCATATATGGTTGTTTTTTATTTAAAATGTTAAACCTAATACAAACTTTCAATGCTTAAAGGGGTCATAAGGGTAGTTTGTTTAGAGACTTGATCCAAACCTTTTAAAACAACGAACACCCAACTGTAGAGATGGTCTATTAAAGAATTCACCGATTTATAAGTTTTATTAAGATTTATAAGTGACTAAAATTTGCTTGCTAACTTAAGGCGCATTTAAAAGTGCCAAGTTTTAGCTTATTGGTTAAAACAATTTGGCGTATCTGTTGTCATTGATAATTCGTCAATATGAATTATTTATTAATCAATTATTAAATAATTAATTGATAATAAATCGTACGCTTCTTGTATTTCTGTAAAATGTATTACGTAAGCTTAAGTGTTTGATGTGAAAAATTACTTTAATAATAGTGTGACCATTCAGAAATTATCAGTATATCAGGAAAAACCTTCTATAAGGCCGGCATGGCCAGGTGGGTTGAGGCGTGCGACTCGTTATCTGAGGTTCGCGGGTTCGCATTCCCGTCGTACCATACATGCTTGGCTTTTTAGCCGTGGGGGCGTTATAATGTGACGGTCAATCCCACTATTTGTTAGTAAAAAAGTAGCTCAAGAGTTGGCGGTAGGTAGTGATAACTAGCTATCTTCCCACTAGTCTTACACTGCTAAATTAGGGACGGCTAGCTTTGCGCGAAATTCAAATGTAAACAAACTTTTTATAAACGCCACCTACATAATTATTTAATGTAAAGTTCCTGGCAAAAAGGTATCGAAGTAATTGCTTAGACGGTTTTGGTTTTTGTCTTCGTGACAAGAAATAGACAATTTGAATATCTAAATATTGCTCTATCAGAATCTAAGTTGAAAATATTGAATAAACAGGTGACGCTGAAACCGCTGGCAGACGTCAGTGAAAAGGTTTGTTATATCTATGTAATAAGATTCAGTGTGTGTGTGTGTCACGTAACTTCTCCTAAGCCACTAATTTCGCTGACTTCTTTCTGGGATCAAAACGATAGTCCCGGTCTTGAAGTTTATACGGAGTTAAAATTTTTAATTTCACAGCTTGAGGAACCTTGTAATTTCTCGAAAACCCATTCTCTTAAACAGCAGGACTCACCTACTTCTAGATGGTGCCAAAAGAATTATTTCGGCCCCGAGGCTTGGACAAAGATAAAACTTTTCATCAAACGTTTTGAAAGAACCCGGGTATTTTTTCGAAAACACTTTTACAGGGTTCTCCGAAAGCGGGATCCAAATTTTGCATTGATTTACATTAAAGCCCACAAATAAGTAGGCCTACTAATTAATTACTGTTTTTAACTTGGTTAATGAAATTAAACTTGCATTACAGCGGCAACGGACGTTAAACTGAAAGGATGCAAAACATTAATTGAGTCATTAACTTTGTAATGTCCGTCACTGGAACAGCAATGAGTCTTCGGATTTACAACGCTAAAATTAGGGGTTCGATTCCTACGGTGGATACAGCAGATAGCCCGATGTGGCTTTGATATAAGAAAGCACTCACACAAGTTTGTAGTGGATGTACCACAGTAATATTTCACTGTCGCCGCCTATTGTACATATTTTTATGTTCATTCTGAGTTCTGAATGTTTTAAGTAAACAAATTAACATTAAGTCCAAAAGCAATATGTCATCTTGTCCACGAACATGACACTATTATAGAAGTATTCATGTATATACATATCTAGACGTATGTAGGTTTTTCTGTTTGTACAGTTTCGTGCAAACATACTTAAAAGAAATCTGCTATATCCATTCCTAATTTAGAGGGAAGCCAGCTTGTCAGTAACACTCTATACCAGTTCTTGAGCCACTCTTTACCAATGAAATGTGGGGTTGACCATGACATTATAATGCTCTTATGGCTGAAAGAACAAGAATGTTCAGTGACAGGAATTCAACTCCGAAATCCATAGGTTGCGAGTCGAGCTCACTAACCATATGGCTACGACAGGTCAAATGTCTGTAGTCGAGCTCACTAACCATATGGCTACGACAGGCCAAATGTCTGTAGTCGAGCTCACTAACCATATGACTACGACAGGCCAAATGTCTGTAGTCGAGCTCACTAACCATATGGCTACGACAGGCCAAATGTCTGTAGTAAACCACTTGATAAATTCTACATTTCTTCAGTAAAGCATTTTAATAATATATATATAAGTTATATAGACATCAAGCTATTTATAATGTGAAATACACTAGCTCCTAACAAAATCCAATGGTATGTCTGCGGATTTATAACGCTAGAAATTGGATTTCAATAACCATGGTCTATAGTGTAGCACTGTACTTATCTTCAAACAAACAAACCTAACATAATATGTTTTATCAACATTAAGCTAATTCTATATCGAAATATGCAATCATCTATTTGGTTATTTAAGTTCACGTTCTAGGTAGTTAACAATATATTTATCGATAAACAAACAGTCTGTAGGGTAAATAACCATATGTAGAGAAAGCAATCGAACGGATATTTGGTTTTAGTTATTAGTTGCTCTACAGTTTCCTCACGTGTACAATATCCTTACCATGTAAAAGATAAAGGCTTAAGGGTTAATATTTGTGTTTGAGGTACACGTGTACAATATCTTTCCCATGTAAAAGATAAAGGTTTAAGGGTTAATATTTGTGTTTGAGGTACATATTTGTAAGTGAAATTTTCCTTTTTATTATTATTACAACTTTGATCTTGGCGTTGGAGATTTGAATATACGATCGGATGTTTTGAAAACATTCCTGAGGAAGATAAAAAGTGTCTTTAAAAGTAAATATCAAGCATATATTTGGCAGCCATTATAAGACACATAATCTTCTAAACGAAAAGAAAACTGGGTTACCGCTTCGGCAGCACCTGTTTGACACCCTTTTCTAAATATGTTGCCAACCTTCGTTTCGTTACGTTGTATCTTTGCTTAAAACAAATTCTTTGCAACAGAACAATGTAACAATACAGGCCAAGACAATATCAGTTTTCAAGATTAAACCGTCGTTTATAAGGAAACAAAACCTTTTAGTGTAAGGGTTATATTTGGGTTATAATGACTGATACGTTCACACAAAATTGTGCATGTCTTGTGTAAGTGTTTAAGGAATATTTTGATAGAGAAATAGATTCTAATGTACCACATAATGAGAAATGTACGCCTTGAGTAACCCTTGTTAGCATCTTGGTTAACAGTGTTTCATACGCTCTCGTACAACAATATTACAAATTACTGTACACTCAGTCGAACAAAGTGAACATTTTTTAGGGTTCGGCTTTTTAGAAGACCGTAGGAAGAGATAGTGGTACTGGCGAAACTTCGGCATCAAGCAGGACCAAGGGAAGGGTCATACCGGAACTGGTGACATTTCTCCATGATTTATGTTGTCAGTGTGATCGTAGTGCAGAGGATATCTGAAACTGTTTATATCTACTCATCTGGAGAAAGACGGTTTTAGAAAGATAATGTTATACGACACAGCGTTCACAAGGCTGGTCAGTGTGAGTTGTTCCCCCCTACCCCCCAAAAAAAACAAAACAAAATGTAATGCATATCTACAGCTGCAGTACGTGAGACATTCTGAAACCTCACTTTTGAATGTTCGTTTATTTGTTGGTGACTAAAAAACAGTAAAAATAGAAGTTGTTTTGGAGCTATTTTTGAAACTTACAGAGTGAGTTTCCAGAGAATTTAAATGTCGAACCGTTATACGAGAGCGCAAACATAACCCAGAAAATCTCTCAAATCCTAAACATATCATTTTAATTTCTTTGCCAAGAAGTCAGATGTATTTATGGAACAACACAGAAGTTACACTTACTTTGTAATAACAGAGACAGAAACAATTGTCCACAATGCTATTTCAATATTCTACTAAACGAACGTTTAACCAACAAATAAGTACATCGTACGATTATAAGAAGGATCGTTTTTCACAGTGAATAACACTCTTTCATTTCGGATAGCAGACATTAATTTTGTTTTAGGCCTAACTTGATACCTATCTCGTGCAGCTTTGGTATAATGTTTCAGATATATTTTGCAATTCCGTTTTTCATTGGTGTTGACGAAAGATAGAATCAAATTACCATGTTAACGTGGATCTTTCGAGAATCCTTTTTTATTAGCTAATTAAATAATTTGACGATGTATATCAACTAAAATAATTGTTGGTTTTATAGAGCAAAGCCACATTTGGCTATCTGCTAAGTCCACCAGGAAGAATCAAACCCCGGATGTTAGCGTTGTAAGTCCGCACACTTACCATCGGTGTTCCATAGGAGAACAATAAAATAACCACAGCATAATATAATTCATAAATTTAGTACCGATAGAACCAAGTTTGAGTAAGAGTGTATCACACAAATCCCTTGCTTACGATGTCTGACAAACACAAAATGTTCCTTAAATGTCACTTGCAAAAGTGTTCAATAAGATACGGTGTGGTCCGTTAACCAGATTAGTGTTTATGTTTATAAAACTATTTTTGCGTAGACTCTTTGTTTGTTTTTCACGTTTTGTGGGAAGCTACTCGAAGACAACCAACTCTGCTTCACTTGATCCACCTACAGACAAACAGTGAACTATTCGAAAGCGCTCGAGTTTTAGGTCTCGTTCGAGAAAACATTCTAATTTAGGAGTGATAGACTAGAGGAGAGAAAGAACCTATAAACACCATCCACCACCAAGTCTTTGGTTGAGGGCAAACAACTACTCAGGTATAAGCTTTATACCAAAAAAACAACTAATTGGTACAAAACCAACGACACTATTTAATTCGAAATAAGTATTTTGTTGTAATCTCAACGTATTGTAGGTGTATTAACCCAACGCAACAATCTCAGTGTTCAGTGAAACTCAGCTCAACCAGATGTAAAGATACGGATTTGAACTTGAAATAGAAGATTATTGGTACTTGTAACTCGTCAGAAATATGTAATATGACATGTAAATTTACCGAGGCAGAAATTAAAAAATAAGCTATGTGTAACTTAAGCTATGCATAACTTAAGCTATGTGTAACTTAATTTTTTTCAGGAATAACTAATGGGTTTCTGGTTTTTTGTTTCATTTCAGGAGTTTCTGTTTTCTTCAGTGTTTATCTCTAATGATGTTTAACTAATTTTCTAAGTGCTTTTTAATCCCATTTGTCTGTTTTTAGTCTTAACTACAACAAATTAAATATTGTAAGTTCCTTGTACGACTTTCTGGAGTTCCTTGTTTTTTTATTCCATGTTTAATCCCCCCCCCTGGAGGTTTGAGTCTACAATCGGGTTGTGAAAAGCATTCCTGAAGATTGATCTCCAATGAGCTGAAAGACTATAACAACGATGGTTTAAAAAAATTGTTTTAAAATGTAATATTAAGCATGTGGTTAGCCGCCATCACAAGACACATACTCTTCTGAACGAGAAGACAATTAGGTTACTGTTAAGGCAGCACCTGTTGAACATCTATTTTTTAATTTGTTTTCAAAGATCGTTTCGTGACGTTACATCTATGCTTAAGACAGAAGCTTTGTAATGGCAGAACGCAATATTGTAGCTCAAGCGAATAGAAACTTAATAAACAGTTTTTACGTTTAAACTGTCATTCATAGAACAAAATAAAATAAAAATTAAACTTAACCTTTGAATGTGTGTTTGTGTTTTTCTTAATAGCAAAGCCACATCGGGCTATCTGCTCAGCCCACCGAGGGGAATCGAACCCCTGATTTTAGCGTTGTAACCTTTGAAACAAAAAATGTAATGAATTTACATCTTGTCTGATTTTTAGTAAGTTTTCTTACTTTACGGCCAGGCATAGCCATGTGGGTTAAGGCATTCGAGTCGTAATCCGAGGGTCGCGGATTCGAATCCACTTCGCGCTAAACGTGCTCGCCCTTTCAGCCGTTGGGCGCTATAATGTCACGGTAAATTCCACTGTTTGTTGGCGGTGGGTGGTGATGACTAGCTGTCTTCCCTAAAGTCCTACACTGCTAAAATAGAGATTACTAGCGCAGATAGCCCTTGTGTAGCTTTGCGTGAAATTCAAAACAAATTATTCTTACTTTATATTAGTACTATTTTATTATAATTATTTTATTTCTTGGTATTGGCTGGCTAATAATATTTATGAATTACACTAAACAAAATAATTAATTCAAGGTCTGATTTATATTCGGACCTAGATATCTGACGGCTCAAAACTTCGTTTTCTTAACATGTAACTGCCCTTAACAATATTTTACTGGTCAAAATAATTCCTTGTTCCATGTTTGGAGCTTTGAACTTTACAGATAAGCTACAAAAACTGGTAACTTATTCGAACCACCAAATACAAAAATATTACAATTAAAGACTGAATATTAATAAATTAGTTGGTGATTTCGGTACGGAAATTATCAATTGTAATCAGGATTGTAAAATATATGAAATGTAACTGATACACTTAAATTAAGGTGAACGATTTGCTTTGTTTTTTTTGTTCTCGTGAGGCTTTATCAAATGTAGTCCAGAAGGTCCGTAAATAAACTGATCCAAAAGTTTCTTACGCTCGTTTTCCGCGACAAAGAAAAGAGAGCGAAGTAATTTCTGACGGTTTCAGAAACTCTAACTTTATCAATAAACAGAGCACAATATTTAGGCTATTTCATGCATGTATTGACAATGTGTCTTGTTAAGTATGCTATAACCACTGTTTTGTTGTTTATGGGGAAATAGGCTTAACGGTTTGCTTTATGTTGGAAAGTTTATTTACACTTGGTGATAAACTACGAGTGAGGTTGGTCGTTCATCAAATTTTATGAATTATTGACACTTTTACTCTTTATATTTTATAAGCTAACAGAATAAGTTCTTTCTATATAGTCACGTGCTATTGTTAAAATTATCAGAGGTTCTGGTAACCTCCATCGCTGTGCCTTTCAGTATGTTCCTTTCGTTTTAAAACGTCATCTCCAGCGAGAAGATGACAATGAGAAGCAGAAGAGGATTTATGATCCATTTACGGAATGATCCTACCAACGTATAACACGGTTTATTCCACTTTCTGACTTCTGCCCTGTCTGCAGACAACCGATGGCTTTTATGACTGAATAATCAAAACCACCAGCACTAAAACTGAAGTTCCATCATGACTCATCAAGTGTTTCTAGCCCCAGGATTGGCTCGAAGTTTTGACAAGGGCTTTAAATATGGACATAATTGGATTTTATTGGTTCGAATCGACAGCCTGAGCGTGTTTAATGCAAAGCCTGCTTTGAAGCTAGCTCTGACCAAACCCACTACTAACTGAATAGAAACCTCAGGAACCTCCATAATCTTCCACGGATGATGAGTTTATGCAAGTATTTCATCAGGGTATATTACACATTCGCTGGATCATAAGCGGCTCTTTTCACATCAGTTTTATATTACGTTTTAGGAGCTGAAATGCTTTAAAATAGCGTTACTGGGGTTCGACTTTGATTAAAATAAAATGCTTGTCTTTGTTAGTACATCAGTTCTGGTTATTTATCACGCTACTTGATGTACACATTTATTGTTTTTAACGTGCCTCTTTGGCCATTCTTGTTCCAGAGTCCAGTTTCATATGAAAATCATCTCTTGAAGCGACCAAGTACACGATTTTGTCTAACTTCACGAGCTGCGAACATAACTTACAAATACGAATATTTAACAACAGTATTCACTGAACACATTGAAACCAGATCAAATACCAGCAGAGATATACGTATTAAACCGAATAATGTAAGGTAACTTATAACGGTTTGGGGGAAGGGAACTCCAACAAAAATATTAAGGGTACTAATTATGTTATACTTCGCTCCCCTAGCGGCACGGCGGCAAGATGGGAGCTTATAACGCTAATAAATTCAGGTTTCTATAAGCATGGTGGGTAGAGCACAGATAATCCATTGCGTATTTTTATGTTTTACAACAAATAAATAAATGGTGTAGTTTAAACGACTTGTTCGTTTCGAGATATTTAGTTGATCAAACGAACAAGACGAGGAGATCACACTGAGATGATCTCTGACAATGGATCAACTTGGCATGTTAGAATAAAATAGAGATCTATATAGGAAAGTGTGCGTCTCAGCTGTGGCTAGATGTGACACATGTACTGAGAACTGTGGTGAACACATGTTGGTAATAAACTAAATTCATCAAATGATCATACAAACATGAATAAAGGTTTGTATCATTGTTTGTGTTTTAATTTTCTTTTATTGGAGGGTTCCTTATTGTATATTGTTAATTAACACTTATTTTAAAGTAAATACAATAATAAACACGTCTACATTTTTAAGTGTAATTCAATTACAGTTCGTAACGAACATCAAACTATGTACATCTATCTTCAAGTATATAGAACAGCGGACGAACTATGAAACAAATGACTTCAAACGGTAGAAAGGTAGATACATTAGAATTTTGAAGTTTCATTTCGAATATAAATGCTTTTGAGAATACAGAAATAAATAATTATTTCCGTCTAATAGATTGCACGTTTAAGTGCTATTTATTTATTTTTTTTATCAGAATGGGTTTCTTTTTCATTAATTAAACAATCGTTGAACTGAACCAGCTAGCTGTGTGTCATAGTTTCAGGATTAAGCCGATTGACTTACGATCGGCGGGCTGTGGGTTCGGATCCGCTTCGCCGAATATCTCACCCTTTCAGCTGTGTGGGTGTTATAAAGTTACAGTCAATACCACTATTCGTTGGTAAAAGAGTTGGGTAGCCCAAGAGTTGGCGGTGTGTGATGTTGACCAGCTGTTTTCCCTCTAATCTTACAGTACTAAATTAGGGACGGTTAGCGCATACAACCTTCGTGTAGGTTTGCACGAAATTCAAAGAAATAAATGTTGTTTTTAAGGTTTTCGCGCACACTTACTGAAGAGTTACCTGTGATGACTAATTATATACAATGAGAGAGGGCAACGAGTTAAAAGCATCCACCGCCAACATTTGGGCAACTTTAACTTAACAGTTGCTGTGATTATCATTTTTCTGCCATGCCGACAGCTATAAAGTGCGGAGCGCCTTATTTGCGGTAAGGAGAGATGCTTCACAGTTATATACATATACATTTTGTAAGTGAAAGCTAAACACAAAATTTACATTTTTACGAATAATGCATCAGTTTTTTTTTTTTGTTGTTGATGAAGTCTATATATATTCAGGAAGATTGCTCAGTCAGTATAGAGTTTTGTACTTCATTTGTTGCTGTTGTCGAAGTCTATATATATTCAGGAAGATTGCTCAGTCAGTAGAGTTTTGTACTTCATTTGTTGTTGTTGATGAAGTCTATATATATTCAGGAAGATTGCTCAGTCAGTATAGAGATTTGTACTTCATTTGTTGTTGTTGTCGAAATCTATATATAATCAGGAAGATCGCTCAGTCAGTATAGAGTTTTGTACTTCATTTGTTGTTGTTGTCAAAGTCTATATATATTCAGGAAGATCGCTCAGTCAGTAGAGTTTTGTACTTCATTTGTTGTTGTTGATGAAGTCTATATATATTCAGGAAGATTGCTCAGTCAGTATAGAGTTTTGTACTTCATTTTTTGTTGTTGTCGAAGTCTATATATATTCAGGAAGATTGCTCAGTCAGTAGAGTTTTGTACTTCATTTGTTGTTGTTGATGAAGTCTATATATATTCAGTATAGAGTTTTGTACTTCATTTGTTGTTCTTGTCGAAGTCTATATATATTCAGGAAGATCGCTCAGTCAGTATAGAGTTTTGTACTTCATTTGTTGTTGTTGTCAAAGTCTATATATATTCAGGAAGATCGCTCAGTCAGTAGAGTTTTGTACATCATTTGTTGTTGTCGAAGTCTATATATATTCAGGAAGATCGCTCAGTCAGTAGAGTTTTGTACTTCATTTGTTGTTCTTGTCGAAGTATATATATATTCAGTATAGAGTTTTGTACTTCATTTGTTGTTCTTGTCGAAGTCTATATATATTCAGTATAGAGTTTTGTACTTCATTTGTTGTTGTTGTCGAAGTCTATATATATTCAGGAAGATTGCTCAGTAAGTATAGAGTTTTGTACTTCATTTCTGTATAGAAAATATTAAGTTCCTTCAATCGCCTCTTCTCTGAAAGTTTTTAATTTAGGCTACACGTGCTTATGATTCTACATTAAACAATTATATCAAGAAAACGTTGTTATTATTCCACGTTAAATAATTATATCCACGAACCATGCTTACTTTTCCACTTTAAGTAATTATATCAACGAACCGTGCTTACTTTTCCACTTTAAGTAATTATATCAACGAACCGTGCTTACTTTTCCACATTAAGTAATTATATCAACGAACCGTGCTTACTTTTCCACATTAAGTAATTATATCAACGAACCGTGCTTACTTTTCCACATTAAGTAATTATATCAACGAACCGTGCTTACTTTTCCACATTAAGTAATTATATCAACGAACCGTGCTTACTTTTCCACATTAAGTAATTATATCAACGAACCGTGCTTACTTTTCCACATTAAGTAATTATATCAACGAACCGTGCTTACTTTTCCACATTAAGTAATTATATCAACGAACCGTGCTTACTTTTCCACATTAAATAATTATATCAACGAACCGTGCTTACTTTTCCACATTAAGTAATTATATCAACGAACCGTGCTTACTTTTCCACTTTAAGTAATTATATCAACGAACCGTGCTTACTTTTCCACATTAAGTAATTATATCAACGAACCGTGCTTACTTTTCCACATTAAGTAATTATATCAACGAACCGTGCTTACTTTTCCACATTAAGTAATTATATCAACGAACCGTGCTTACTTTTCCACATTAAGTAATTATATCAACGAACCGTGCTTACTTTTCCACATTAAGTAATTATATCAACGAACCGTGCTTACTTTTCCACATTAAGTAATTATATCAACGAACCGTGCTTACTTTTCCACATTAAGTAATTATATCAACGAACCGTGCTTACTTTTCCACATTAAGTAATTATATCAACGAACCGTGCTTACTTTTCCACATTAAGTAATTATATCAACGAACCGTGCTTACTTTTCCACATTAAATAATTATATCAACGAACCGTGCTTACTTTTCCACATTAAGTAATTATATCAACGAACCGTGCTTACTTTTCCACATTAAATAATTATATCAACGAACCGTGCTTACTTTTCCACATTAAGTAATTATATCAACGAACCGTGCTTACTTTTCCACATTAAGTAATTATATCAACGAACCGTGCTTACTTTTCCACATTAAGTAATTATATCAACGAACCGTGCTTACTTTTCCACATTAAGTAATTATATCAACGAACCGTGCTTACTTTCCACATTAAGTAATTATATCAACGAACCGTGCTTACTTTTCCACATTAAATAATTATATCAACGAACCGTGCTTACTTTTCCACTTTAAGTAATTATATCAACGAACCGTGCTTACTTTTCCACATTAAGTAATTATATCAACGAACCGTGCTTACTTTTCCACATTAAGTAATTATATCAACGAACCGTGCTTACTTTTCCACATTAAATAATTATATCAACGAACCGTGCTTACTTTTCCACTTTAAGTAATTATATCAACGAACCGTGCTTACTTTTCCACATTAAGTAATTATATCAACGAACCGTGCTTACTTTTCCACATTAAATAATTATATCAACGAACCGTGCTTACTTTTCCACTTTAAGTAATTATATCAACGAACCGTGCTTACTTTTCCACATTAAGTAATTATATCAAAGAAACGTGATTATTATTCCACGTTAAATAATTATATCAACAAAACGTGATTATTATTTCACGTTAAATAATTATATCAACAAAACGTGCTTTTTATTCCAAGTTAAATAATTATACCAATGAAACATGATTATTATTCCACATTAAATAATTATATCAACGTAACATGATTATTATTCCACGTTAAATAATTATATCAACGAAACTTGCTTACTATTACACGTTAAATAATTATACCAATGAAACATGATTATTATTCCACGTTAAATAATTATTTCAACGAAACGTGTTTACTATTACACGTTGAATAAGTTTAACAACTTTTATAATTTTTGAACCAGTGGCTGCTGCATGGTACGTTATTATCTGCTGGTTTTTATCGAATACAATCTTTTATACTATACGCCTAAGTCTGGAGCAGATAAGGTAAGGTTGAATACATGAGATTTAGAAATGTTTTAGTTCTACCATGTAACTAACCGTTTTTTTTTTTGTCAAATATTGCATATCGCAGGATAACGTGTGTCATATATATTATAGTAATTACAGATCTAATGATATAACAGCTTTATGTTATATATATATATATCTTTATATCATTCAAACATTATACTGCGAGCGGCAAAGAATTCGGGGGAGCAATAGCTCCCCTTAGATTTGTTTTGACGGAAAATTTTAATTTTTCACTTTTAAGAATTTTCAAAACACACACACATACACAAATAAGTGTTTATGCAGTGTTACTTGTTTGTCATTAGAGGCTCAATAGCGACATGTTTCATGTTTAAGTGATATCTGGCATATTCATATTTGTTGAAAAAAATTGTTCAGCTGCGCAATAGTTTCCATCATCCGTTTGTTCATCTGATAATATAACTTTAAAAGTTCAACTTGGGAAGAACATAAAGCAGAAGTTGTCGTGTTTTAGAGATATAATAATTATTATTAGTGTTTCTTTTTTTTTATACAGTTACAAGTTTAGTTTGTCTACATTCTTTGAATTTATGTCTTCAAACTTAGAAACTCAGAATGTTTCATATTTCTCCGAAGGTTGATAACAGCACTTCGTGACGCCTCACAGCAAGTTTATTTGGTTTGCATTTCTTGACCAGGATGTGAACCCAATCTCATAGAACGTTATCTTATCTGAGAAATTCTGTAATCTAAATTCTCTTGAGGTTGATAATCAAATGACGTTGAAAGTCATGTTGAAACAAATTACACATGATGAATGCGGATAATCGGCTTATGTTAAGAAAGGAATGTTATATGCAAATGCAACCAGTTGGCGTTTGCTCGATTGTTCAGTAAAAAACTGTTGTTTGCGAGTTAGTTCAGTAAACAGCTGTTGTTTTTCAAATTGTTCAATGAAAAGCCTGCTTTGGAGCTTTACTGTACAGAGCTAATCCTGGTCGTATCTTTTCTTTAACTAAAAACATAACTATGTTTTTCATAACTAAAACATTACTATCTTTAAACGTGCAGTTGAAAACAAAACAACGTATGTTGTTGATATAACTAGAGCGAATCACGTAAACTAACGTAATAAGCGAGAGTATTTAAAAAGTTCATGGTCCAAAATAAAGCACATGAACTACAGTCTTTCAAAGCTGCTCTTTTAGTAATTTATTAAACAATGTTTCTAAATCTGGAGTTACCGATGTAAATTTTTTTTCAATAAAAGCAATAATAAAAGTTATTTTTCGTCATTAAAAATTTACGTATTTATAAAACTCAACAGTACTCTACATGCAACAGTACCAGTAAAACAGACTGGTTTCAAGAGGCAACAATACAATTTTTCAAAGTATTTACATGACGATCATTGTTCATGTCAACGTATTTTCTCAGTATTTTTTTCATCTAATAAAATAATTTTAGTAAAGTTTGGTATAGAGTATATGTTCTTTCCTTAAACATATTCGATATAAATTTACTGCTACTAACTAAATTACAACAGTTTTGTTTTTATTTATTTGAACATTGTGACATTCTAAATCATTTCTGTATAATTCAGGTAACTACAATTCCGTGGCAAAAACGGTGGTATTTCTAATTTTTTTTCAAAATGCAAAAAGTATTTTAAACATGGAAAGTATGCTATATTATTTACCTTTTTTACAAGTGCAATAGGTGATTTAAACATGGAAAGTATGCTATGTTATTTACCTTTTTTACAAGTGCAATAGGTATTTTAAACATGGAATGTATGCTATATTATTTACCTTTTTACAAGTGAAACAAGTATTTTAAACATGGAAAGTATGCTATATTATTTACCTTTTTTACAAGTGAAACAGGTGATTTAAACATGGAATGTATGCTATACTATTTACCTTTTTTACAAGTGCAATAGGTATTTTAAACATGGAAAGTATGCTATATTATTTACCTTTTTTACAAGTGAAACAGGTATTTTAAACATGGAAAGTATGCTATATTATTTACCTTTTTTACAAGTGCAACAGGTATTTTAAACATGGAAAGTATGCTATATTATTTACCTTTTTTACAAGTGAAACAGGTATTTTAAACATGGAAAGTATGCTATATTATTTACCTTTTTTACAAGTGAAACAGGTATTTTAAACATTGAAAGTACTTTTAAAATGTCAGATATTAATACATTATAGCTATATTGCAAGTAAACATTCTTCTGTAAAATAAACACGCTGAAAAGTACAATGAAATACACGTTATGGGTTTATGGTTCACTCTATTTATTTTCAATGAATTATTGTATATACCAGTTTTTCATAAAAACGCATTTGTTTTTGGCTTCCCGAAAATGACTACATTAGGAATATTCACGTTGTTAGACGTTTCTAGCAAAACAAGAAACGAATCATTTTTATTTTGTGGCTGAGTTACCACTGCTGTCTGCCACCTACAATTTAAGATTATAACAGTATGTAAAAATAGCGTTCAAGCTAAATATAAAATATTTTCGCAGTTTTGTTAAAATTGACAACAGAACCTATCTCAGGTTTTAAACTTATATTACTTTCCCTCTCGTTCTCTTATTATTGAAAACTTTGTAAAAAGAAACACACCAAACTAAAATAGAACACATTTTGAAAGCACATTTTAGTATTTAAAAGTGGAATTTGGATTTAAAAGTAGTTTAAAATATTTTCTATGAATGAAACCTCCCCATCTTCACTGGCTCATCGGTAAGGCTGCGGGTTTATTTATAAACGACCTCCAACACAATGATAAATAACAACAACATTCGTCCCATTTATTGGTTTGTTATAAAATTCCATGTTATCATGTTTATGACCTATTATGATTTATATGCTTTTTAAGGTCAAAGTTTTATAGATTATATCGCTAAAGTTCTGGGTTCGATCCTCATAATCCTTAAAATATTAAGTTTCTTCGGTTTATCCCTTGAAAATTAGAGTAACTTTCTTTAAATTAATTAACCATATATATTACTAAATAACTACATAACTGCACTAAAATTATTATAATTACTCCACTAATGATTTAGAATCAATTATACTAAATTAATAGAAACATTTAAATTTTTTTTCGGTAGAAACATTATTGTCGTCTTTAGTTTCGTAGCGTAAATAACGAAAATAGTAAGCGGCAAAGTACGAAACCTAGTTTTCCCAGTGATGCTATAAAATTGTTATTACATATAGTTGAAACGTTATGAATAGAAACGTTATGAATATACGTGAAATACGTCTACTTACAGTTTACAGTGTATGTTGACAATGTATCATCAAATAGTTCATTTGAACTCTGTCAAAACAAACAAAGAAAGAAACGAATCTAATATCATATACTTTTATTACTACAACCACTTTTCAATAAGTTCATTTCTTCAACAAACTTTTATACTAGATAACAGCAGTAAAGGCTTCAAACTAACACCCACAAATAATTATATTTTTGTCACGCTAAGTATAGTATCCCAGTTATGTAGTGATGTTTTATTTTGTAGAAAAAAAAATAACCAAAAGCCATCGATTTAATTTATCACGAATAGTAAATATATCAATAAAGATGAAACATACAGGGAAAATAGTAAATATATCACATTTACAATTGAAAATAATAAATATATTGCATTGAAATAGGGTTATTTTTTACAACTAATTAAAGGCTATTGAAGCAACCCATTTTCCAAGGAGAAAGACCACGTCACGGTTTTTTTTTATAACAGCAATAAAAGGAGACTGTCGGGTGTTAATGTTTCTCCTCCATTTTATGTCTTCCTTTGAAGGGTAAAGGAGACAAACGAAGTTTTGGATTTTTGTTGAGAATAGATTTGGTCATTTTACTCGGTCTTACATATACTTCAAATCTATTGGATGATACAAAGTACTAGATTGTCATTTACCACAACTGGTTATGTGCAATTTGCGAATGACCAGGCACCCATTTTAAGTACTTTTTACTACCATGCTTATCCCATTGAAAAAGGCCGATCATGATTCGTAGCTAACGGACGAGGGTATGATAATGGAGGTTCATGTAAACTTTTATGGCTTTCTGAGGCCTGAAGACAGCCACTCACAGGAAGCCGTAGACTTGATAGGCCAGTATTCACATTTCTAGACGCCTTTCCTTGCCATTTCGTCTTAAGTTTAGAGACCAGAGTGACTAAGCCTCTCATCTGTGTCTTAATTCTACCAGTGTGTTGTGTTTAGTATACGAATGGTCTTATAAGACGATTATTCGTCTGTCTAGTGTAGGTAATAACATTCTTCTAAATAAAACAAAAGATGGTTATACTTAATCATAATAATACTTGTTACATCCTGATAGTGTGACAAACAAATTACCTGATAATAACATTTTGTGGGTCGTTAGAAAAAAATCTTCAAACAAGAAATATGTTAATGTGTCATTTTAGGCACAAGGCTCATATAACTGTTCGCGTCTGTTGACGGAATTTCTTGCGTAATTTTTATCAAATTTTAACTCTAGCTCGACTTTAGCAAATAAATATAAATACAGACACTCTATTATACGTATTTTAGAAACACGAGGCTCGCCTCACCATTTAAAGGTTTTTCCCGCCAAGATATGGTGTAACTAAACAAAATCGTGTATTATTTATTATCAGGTTTCGATATAAAATGGAAATAATAATGGTCGTTTGTAGGTTGCTTTAGTTACAGAAACTAATTTGTTTTGTTTTTTTAATCTCCAACCCATAAAACTCAGCTTTCAAATAGCGCTTGATCTGAGGCTATGTTTTTATGGTAATTCTAGCTGTTATTGCTATTAGTGTTTAAAGTGAATTAAATGTAAGTTCGGGTTTACACTAGCTATTTTGCTACGGTGTATAGTTTTTAAATATATGTACTTTATCATCATATCAACAATAAAAGTTTCAACACAACCAATTTATGTTATATATTTCTTATACAATGACACGAGACTGTTAACTAATGTTCTGCATCCGCCATTTATGTTTTGCAGTGGTATCTCTGAATCAATGAAACGTTTCGACTTTTATTGACAAGCGTCAGAGAAAAATATAATTTCCCCATTTAATATTTTATGATAATAAAGTACACTTACTGCTGACTTTCAACGTTACAATTCGGGGCTCAATTCCCTGTGATGAGCAGAGCACAAATAACTCATTGTGAGCAGTAAAACCTCTCAAAATAATCCCCGAAAAACGTAAGTGTTTAGGATAAATGGATGTAGTGTAATAAAAACATAAGGCATTATTTTTATTGGTTTATATTATTTCTTATCTTATAACTACGAATAGTCTGCAAAAACATTTTTTTCCTGGATATTATTATATTAAAAACAATAAAGTAAAAATATTCACAAGTAACATTAAACCAAAGTAAGTTCTGTATTCTAACTGGCAATAGATATCTTACTTAAAAACTTTGAAGTTTAGTTGTAACATAGTTTTAAGAAACCTATGTAAGTTTCAAAGTTTATTAGTGCTAAAAACTGAATTGTTAAAAGTTTTGATTTGTTTTAAATTTCGCGCAAAACTACACGAGGGATACCTGCGCTAGCCGTTCCTAATTTAGCAATGTAAGACTAGATGGAAGGCAGCTAGTCATCACCACCCACCACCAACTCTTGTTTTGAATTAAGCCCAAAGCTATACGATGGGCTATCTGTGCTCTTACCACCACGGGTATCGAAACCCGAATTTTAGCGTTGTAAGTCTGCAGACATACCGCTGAGCCACTGGGGGCACCACCAACTCTTGGGTTACTCTTTTATCAACAAATAATGGGATTGACCGCCACATTATAACACCCCCACGCCTGAAAAGGCAAGCATGTTGATGTGATGGGTATTCAAACCAACGACCTTCAAATTACGAGTCGAATGCCAATGTTTTAATCATCTGGCCATGCAGGGCATTTTGAAAAAGAATGATAAATATTATAAAAAACATTCTATTAGATTATAATATCTCTGATAGCAAATAAATACGTTAACTTGATTGAAAATAATGTTACTATATATTCCTTTACTGCAATCTAATATTAAAATATAAATATTGTCATTCAGTTATTCTATTTAAGGAGAAGAATACAAAGAATACAAGGTAGTTCTCACCTTGTCTCATCTTCATCGGTAAATACGCATTATTTTCAAATGATTTTAGTTCTGTGAAATCTAATTTAGTTAGTAAGATCTAAAATACTCTAAGTGTTTAATTTTTGTCTTTCTAAACTAATGTTACTAGAGAAAGAGATTCCACAAAATATTTGTCTATTTTCTTACTTCAAAAGTTATCTAACATACGTTTTATAAGCAGACATGGATAACTCCAGGTTTTTAATTTTCTCTGCTTTAAAACTATTATAGCGAACGTTTAGATGAAAATAGATTACCCTAAATGTTTAATTGTTTTTGCTTCGAAATAAATTTTTCAAAAGCAACATGTTTCTTTGTTTTTAAATTTCACGCAAAGCTACTCGAGGGCTATCTGAGCAAGCCGTCCCTAATTTAGCAGTGTAAGACTAGAGGGAAGGCAGCTAGTCATCACCACCCACTTCCAAATCTTGGGCTACTCTTTTACCAACGAATGGTACAATCAAGCGTCACATTATAACGCTCGGCTGAAAAGATGAGCATGTTTGGCAAGGAATTCGAACCCGTGATCTACAGGTCATTTGAGTGCCTTATCCACCAGGCCACGCCTGGCCACCAAACATGGATCACTGTTAATATTTCATTGTTTTCTCTTTAAAAAATTGTTTCAAACTAGCGGTCTCTCACTGGCACTGCGGTAAGTCTACAAGTTTGCAACATTAAAATCAGGGATTCGATTTCCCTCGGTTTACTCAGCAGATAGCCTGATGTGGCTTTGCTATAAGAAAACACACACACTGACTAGTGATCAAGTCAATATCCTTTATTTGTTACGTTATGTAAAGCTGTTTTTTTAACAATATTTATGTCTTACTTTAATTATTTCATTCAAAACTTATTAGTGTTTTTTTTTACAGAATCATCTGGGTTACTCCTAAATATTAGTATTTTTAAAATAATATCAAAGTTTTATTCTCATTAACAATTACTTAGTTTAATTGTCAATTATTTTATCCTTCGTGTGGTCTTTTACTTTTACCAAATAATCACGCATTGAAATAAACATATTACTTAATATATGTATATATATATATATACAGTTTACGTTATATTAGAACTTAATCAAATGGGTAATAATTTTGTATTAATTATTACTATCATTGTGGTATAATATATACTTGTTACGTATTAAACTTCGATTTTATAATTTATACTTTTCTAAAATTATATTTAAACGTATAGGTATTTAATCTTCATAAATTTTTATCTGTAACACAGACATGTGGTATTTATTTTTTTTATTTATCTGTGTCTGAGCACAAAACTACTGAACAGGTTATCTGTGCTGTGCCCACCAAATGTATCGAAACTGAGTTTTGAATGTTATAAGCCTTAAGTTTTATAAAATTTAACATTTACATTTCATAGAAGCTATTTAAATATTTTGTTTTTGGGACATGAGCAAATACACAGAAAAATACACCAAGTTTCACCAGAGGTTTGATATGAGAAACCACACGTGAGGGTGTGAATTACCCAGAAAAGATATATTTTAAAAATCTACTATTTTTATTAAGAGACTGCTTATTATAAACTCTTTGATAACTGGTTTAAGCAATGTCTTTCAATTAACCTTAAAGCTGTTTCTTTCCTTTGACAGCTAACTGAAGCTACGTGTTTAAATTAACATTAAAACTGTTTCTTTCCTTAGCCAACTAACTGAAGCTATGTGTTTAAATTAACATTAAAACTGTTTCTTTCCTTTGGCAACTTACTGAAGCTCTGTGTTTAAATTAACATTAAAACTGTTTCTTTCCTTAGCCAACTAACTGAAGCTATATGTTTGAATTAACATTAAAACTGTTTCTTTCCTTTGACAACTAACTGAAGCTATGTGTTTAAATTAACATTAAAACTGTTTCCTTCCTTTGGCAACTTACTGAAGCTCTGTGTTTAAATTAACATTAAAACTGTTTCTTTCCTTAGCCAACTGACTAAAGCTATGTGTTTAAATTAACATTAAAACTGTTTCTTTCCTTTGACAACTAACTGAAGCTATGTGTTTAAATTAACATTAAAACTGTTTATTTCCTTTGACAACTAACTGAAGCTTTGTGTTTAAATTAACATCAAAACTGTTTCTTTCCTTTGACAACTAACTGAAGCTATGTGTTTAAATTAACATTAAACCTGTTTCTTTCCTTTGACAACTAACTGAAGCTATGTGTTTAAATTAACATTAAACCTGTTTCTTTCCTTTGACAACTAACTGAAGCTATGTGTTTAAATTAACATTAAAACTGTTTCTTTCCTTTGACAGCTAACTGAAGCTATGTGTTTAAATTAACATTAACACTGTTTTTTCCTTTGACAACTATCTGAAGTTATGTGTTTAAATTAACATTAAAACTGTTTCTTTCCTTAGCCAACTAACTGAAGCTATGTGTTTAAATTAACATTAAAACTGTTTCTTTCCTTTGGCAACTTACTGAAACTCTGTGTTTAAATTAACATTAAAACTGTTTCTTTCCTTAGCCAACTAACTGAAGCTATATGTTTGAATTAACATTAAAACTGTTTCTTTCCTTTGGCAACTTACTGAAGCTCTGTGTTTAAATTAACATTAAAACTGTTTCTTTCCTTAGCCAACTAACTAAAGCTATGTGTTTAAATTAACATTAAAACTGTTTCTTTCCTTTGACAACTAACTGAAGCTATGTGTTTAAATTAACATTAAAACTGTTTATTTCCTTTGACAACTAACTGAAGCTTTGTGTTTAAATTAACATCAAAACTGTTTCTTTCCTTTGACAACTATCTGAAGTTATGTGTTTAAATTAACATCAAAACTGTTTCTTTCCTTTGATAACTAACTGAAGCTATGTGTTTAAATTAACATCAAAACTGTTTCTTTCCTTTGATAACTAACTGAAGCTATGTGTTTAAATTAACATTAAAAGTGTTTCTTTCCTTTGACAGCTAACTGAAGCTATGTGTTTAAATTAACATTAAAACTGTTTCTTTCCTTTGACAGCTAACTGAAGCTATGTGTTTAAATTAACATTAACACTGTTTTTTCCTTTGACAACTATCTGAAGTTATGTGTTTAAATTAACATCAAAACTGTTTCTTTCCTTTGATAGCTAACTGAAGCTATGTGTTTAAATTAACATTAAAACTGTTTCTTTCCTTTGACAACTAACTGAAGCTACGTGTTTAAATTAACATCAAAACTGTTTCTTTCCTTTGACAACTATCTGAAGTTATGTGTTTAAATTAACATCAAAACTGTTTCTTTCCTTTGACAACTAACTGAAGCTATGTGTTTAAATTAACATTAAAACTGTTTCTTTCCTTTGGCAACTTACTGAAGCTCTGTGTTTAAATTAACATCAAAACTGTTTCTTTCCTTTGATGACTAACTGAAGCTATGTGTTTAAATTAACATCAAAACTGTTTCTTTCCTTTGGCAACTTACTGAAGCTCTGTGTTTAAATTAACATTAAAACTGTTTCTTTCCTTTGACAACTAACTGAAGCTATGTGTTTAAATTAACATCAAAACTGTTTCTTTCCTTTGACAACTAACTGAAGTTATGTGTTTAAATTAACATTAAAACTGTTTCTTTCCTTTGACAACTTACCGAAGCTATGTGTTTAAATTAACATTAAAACTGTTTCTTTCCTTTGACAACTTACCGAAGCTACGTGTTTAAATTAACATCAAAACTGTTTCTTTCCTTTGATAACTAACTGAAGCTATGTGTTTAAATTAACATTAAAACTGTTTCTTTCCTTAGCCAACGTTATTTATGTTTTTTAAAGAAATATTTAATCGTTTCTTTCCCTCTCTCTCTTTTTTTTTTGAATTTCAGATATTAAACGTAATTTAGTACCAATATGCAATACATTTTCTAAAGGTTATCGTTTTTTAAGTCCTACATTTATTTTAAATATAATATATTGTTAAGTCATATATATATTTTTTGCTTACGTTTTGTATCTTTGAAGACATCTGGCAGTTTTTTGTAAATGTGTTTATTGCTGAAATTCTTCTTTTGTGAATATTTTGTGAATAAATATTCACGTAATATTTTCAATTTCTTTTAGGTTTCTAACTTCATTTTTGTACGGGTTACTGAAGACACTTTCACCTAATATATCCTAAGAGATGAATATATCGAGTACCACATCTTGAGTCTATACATCAAATTTTTAAGAGCTTTTCTTCAGCTATTGTCTCGTGCAGAATGTCTAAAAGTTGGATGAAATACTTCTGGGCAACACGTAATAAACAACAAGTATGTTTGTGACCGCAACTTTCGTCTTACAGTGAACGTAAATTAAATTACGTTTATGTATTTTGTGTGCACATTTGATAAAATTGTGTTTGTACATTTGGTTACATTCGTATTAATGAAAACCAACCGGATACTAGTTTCGAAATTTCCATGCGTCAGAAGTTATGAGTGTATAAGTTTGATATCGTTCCGTTATTGTGGATTTAAACTTTAGATTAACAGAATCATTTATTTACTTTCTACTAAATGTTCATGTTTTCAATAGCCTATGCATAAAAGCAAATAACACGTTCTCTAATTTGATGTTATGCTCAGTACGTTATTTCTAAACAGATATGATTTGTTACGTATATGAATTACTTGTTGATTTTGTGGCACTTGTTTTTATTTACGTCTTCGAGGATGTTTTGTTAACAAATATTTATTTTCTAAGTTAAAATAGTTCTCACTACCAAATGTATTAAAATTAAGCCTTATGGTAATGTTATACTCAGTACGTTTTTTCTAAACAGATATGATTTGTTACGTATATGAATTACTTGTTGATTTTGTGGCACTTGTTTTTATTTACGTCTTCGAGGATGTTTTGTTAACAAATATTTATTTTCTAAGTTAAAATAGTTCTCACTATCAAATGTATTAAAATTAGGCCTAATGGTAATGTTATACTCAGTACGTTATTTCTAAACAGATATTATTTGTTACGTATATGAATTACTTGTTGATTTTGTGGCACTTGTTTTTATTTACGTCTTCGAGGATGTTTTGTTAACAAATATTTATTTTCTAAGTTAAAATAGTTCTCACTACCAAATGTATTAAAATTAGGCCTAATGGTAATGTTATACTCAGTACGTTATTTCTAAACAGATATGATTTGTTACGTATATGAATTACTTGTTGATTTTGTGGCACTTGTTTTTATTTACGTCTTCGAGGGTGTTTTGTTAACAAATATTTATTTTCTAAGTTAAAATAGTTCTCACCAGCAAATGTATTAAAATTAGGCCTAATGTTAATGGGACTAAAACAGCGATAAAGAAAAGTCGACTTTTTTGCAAACAAGAATCGTTTGAAATTGAGCACCAAGCTACACAATGGGCTGTCTCTGTTCTGCTAACCATGGATACCGAAACCAGCTTTCTGGCGTTGTAAGTCCGCATAAATACCGCTGTGCCACTAAGAGGTTTCTTTCAAGAAATAGAAATAATATTCCGAAAACATGTAGTCTCAAATGTACACAGAACCCTGGAATAAAAACAGATCGTTGTTTGACGTGATAATAACCTTAGTTGTTAGTATAACAATCGTAAGTTTCTTTCTGAAAATGTTCCTTAAGAAAAGACGTGTGGTCCGGAAAACATGCAAAGTGAGTGCTTATACTATGATATAAAACAGTGTTTATTCTATGATGTGTGAACTCAAGTAAGCAAGTAGCGATATTAGAGAATATTTAGAATCTATTAGTAAATTACGAATGTTGTCATGAGGTTTATTATGCACTACTTAATAATGTTAATCGACGTAAGTTAACGAACGCCTTCTCTCGAGGAAACCTAACTCATTTATATGTAAGTAAAGATGTTACGAACATCATAGACTTTCTTCTTTAAATGAAATAAAGAAAACTTTATATTTCTATTTTCTATTTTCTTTTACCTTTCTATTCACAATTCACCTGTAATTTTAAGGCAGATTGTTCGATTTGGAATTAATTTATTTGTGTCTTGTTTATTGGGAGTTTTGTTTGTTTATTTTAGCGTATGATTACACAATAGTAAGCTACCTGCGATCTGTCTGCCACAGGGAATCGAACTCTAGTTTTTAGCATTTTAAGCGTATAAACCTACTGATGGCCCAGTATGGCCGTTTATGAGTCCAGTTTACGCTGCTTTACGGTCTCTAACAAACAGCCTGGAAATAATGTATACGAAACGTTAAAAATATGTAAATATTCTTGATAGAAATGCCTGATATTATTCTTAATGTTTCTCCGACACTTTCCACTGTTGTTTAATACATTTTCAGGAAAGCATACGGCTGTACCTCCAAATAATATGTTTAATCTTAATTATTGTCTGGCATGACCAGGTGGTTAGGACGCTAGGGGTTTTTATTACGTTACATTAATCCCACTATTTGTTGGTAAAAGTGTAGCCCTAGAGTTGGCGGTATGTGGTGATAACTAGTTGTCTACCCTTTAACCTTACTTTACTAAATTAAGGACGGCTATTGCAGATAGCTCTGGTATACCTTTGCGCGAAATTAAGAAGCAAACAAGTTATAGTTAACGAAAATTAAGGATGACACCGTTTAGTTTTGCAAAAAAATTATAAAAATAAACATGTGATAAAAGAATAAAACTTTGGATTTATCGTCAATTTCTCACCATCTACGATATTAACTTATTAGGATGTTAAAGACACCTCCATAGCCTGAATTTTTAACCACGTAAACTCAAAGTTCATGACAGGTACAAACAATCTTACAGACCAACCAGCATAATGTTACACTCACTCGTTGTTTAATTTTACGCTGTGTTTCTATGTTCAGCTTTCCGTTTAACACTGGTTGGGTAGAATATTATCCTAATTATATGCTACATTAATAAGAATTAGAAACCAACTTTCATGTGCTTCGAGGACTTTTGGTTTTCGTTATGTTTTGCTATTAAACACAGAGCTACACAACGGGCTATCTGTGATGCAAGTATTTAACCCCGGTTTCTAGTATTACAAGCCTTCACATTTACCGCTGAGCCACTAAGTGGTAAAGATATAACTGTAAATTAAGATACGATGTTTCATCCACCAGTGTATATACAAATCACTTATGTACAATATTAGTTAATTTTAGTGGCGTTAAGATGTTTCATCCACCAGTGTATATACAAATCACTTATGTACAATATTAGTTAATGTTAGTGGCGTTAAGATGTTTCATCCACCAGTGTATATACAAATCACTTATGTACAATATTAGTTAATGTTAGTGGCGTTAAGATGTTTCATCCACCAGTGTATATACAAATCACTTATGTACAATATTAGTTAATGTTAGTGGCGTTAAGATGTTTCATCCACCAGTGTATATACAAATCACTTATGTACAATATTAGTTAATGTTAGTGGCGTTAAGATGTTTCATCCACCAGTGTATAAACAAATCACTTATGTACAATATTAGTTAATGTTAGTGGCGTTAAGATGTTTCATCCACCAGTGTATATACAAATCACTTACGTACAATATTAGTTAATGTTAGTGGCGTTAAGATGTTTCATCCACCAGTGTATATACAAATCACTTATGTACAATATTAGTTAATTTTAGTGGCGTGGCATATTTCTATGATATCTTACGGAGTCAATCCTTAGTGTTCAGCGGCAAGTCTGGAGGTTTATATTGCTAAAATTCATGTTCTATCCCTGCTGTGGGCACAGCGCAAACTCTACCTATACAACTCTGTACTTTTAAACAAGTAATCATTTCTCTGAATAATTTGATAGATGTTTCTCAATGAGAAATTATTGAATCTAATGACGTCAGTGTGGTAACAGGTTCTCGCTTTTTGTAAGCCCTTTATTGCAAAAATCATTTATTTTACAAGTATGTGGAAGTAGAGATGAGTTTGTTAATGTGGAAGTAGAGATGAGTTTGTCAATGTGGAAGTAGAGATGAGTTTGTTAATGTGGAAGTAGAGATGAGTTTGTTAATGTGGAAGTAGAGATGAGTTTGTCAATGTGGATCATCGTTCGGTAATTAAGACCCTCAGTGTCTACATACTTAAATTAAGATGAGTATAACTGCAATAACAGTGAAGACAAAATACGAAAATTTATAGAACAGCTAACACTAAAGAATGAGTGCAAACTTAATATATAGTAACTAAGCGGCTACTTCGCGAAATGCCTTTGGTAACTGAAGCTACTTGCAATCGTTATTCTCTCTACTGGAACTATTCTGGTATTTTATTAACGTGTTATATTGTGATGTAGTTTAATAAACTAACTACTGCACGGTTAAAAATACAAACACTGAAGTTTACTTGAAGTTGTGCTTAAAAGAATGTTATCAAACGTGGTTAGGCTTATAACTCAAAATTTTCATCAAACGTGTTAGGCTTATAACTCAAAATTTTCATCAAACGTGTTAGGCTTATAACTCAAAATTTTCATCAAACGTGTTAGGCCTATAATTTAGAAGCATGATCGATGTGTCATATTACATTATTTCTTTTAAAACATCTCTGTGGGAAGCAAATAAGAAACAAAGAAAGTTTAGTTTGTTCCCAACTTATAGAACAACTCAACATTAGAAAATCAAATGTTCTATGCCACTTTCTCTAAACGTTTAATGTGTGAATTTTTGTTTAGAAAATACACTGTATTGTAAAGGATAAAACAGTCTAAAATTCCTGATAAAAACTATTAAGTAACTTAAGCACTTATTGTTCTTATGGAGGGTTGACGATGGAAACAGAGAATTATAAAATACTTGTTTGGTTCATCAGTTTTTAATTCGTCAATAATTCTAACAGCTGCCAACAAATAGAACGGTTCAATGATGCAAAACCCTAGGTGATGTAGAGTCAATATGGAAGACAATAATATAAAACATCAGGTGATATAAAGTCAATATGGAAGACAATAATATAAAACATCAGGTGATATAGAGTCAATATGGAAGACATTAATATAAAACATCAGGTAATATAGAGTCAATATGGAAGACAATAATATTAAACATCGAGTGATATAGAGTCAATATGGAAGACAATAATGTAAAACAGAAGGTGATAGAGAGTCAGTATGGAAGACAATAATATAAAACATAAGGTGATATAGAGTCAGTATGGAAGACAATAATATAAAACATCAGGTGATATAGAGTCAATATGGAAGACAATAATATAAAACAGAAGGTGATACAGACTCAGTATGGAACCAAAACGTTTCTAAATAACAGAAAAGAACTTGAATGGTCCTTCAACTTAAATTGTTCTTCAAAATGCCAAGAAATTAAACTTTATTTTATAATAAACATGTTATTATTTTGTTTATAGGGGCACAGTTTTGCATGCAAGCCATTAGTTTCAGAAATCTTCGTGAGGCTACTATGCAATAGTGTATAGTCGACCTTATTATTTCATTTAATTAAATGAACTTGATACTTGTTATAGGATTGCTTTTAGGCTTGATATGTTACACACTGAATATTTAATTTTCTTCTAGCAATTGACGTAATCATAGGCTTAATATGTTACACACTGAATCTTTAGCGCACTTCTTCTAACAACTGACCCAATCATAGGTTTAATGTGTTACACACTGAATCTTTAGCGCACTTCTTCTAACAAGTGACCCAATCATAGGCTTGATATGTTACACACTGAATCTTTAATTTTCTTCTAGCAATTGACGTAATCATAGGCTTAATATGTTACACACTGAATCTTTAGCGCACTTCTTCTAACAACTGACCCAATCATAGGTTTAATGTGTTACACACTGAATCTTTAGCGCACTTCTTCTAACAAGTGACCCAATCATAGGTTTAATATGTTACACACTGAATCTTTAGCGCACTTCTTCTAACAACTGACCCAATCATAGGTTTAATGTGTTACACTGAATCTTTAGCGCACTTCTTCTAACAACTGACCCAATCATAGGTTTAATATGTTACACACTGAATCTTTAGCGCACTTCTTCTAACAACTGACCCAATCATAGGTTTAATGTGTTACACACTGAATCTTTACCCCACTTCTTCTAACAACTGTCGCAATTATAAGCTTCAATTACTGCTTCTATAGAGTTTGTAAGTTTCACCAAATCATGGTTTTATTTTTGTTAATTACCTGTACTTGAAAATGGGAAGTTCACAGGAAGATATCTTATAACTGTTTATAGAACAACGATAGCTGTTCTTCTTTGGTATCTAACCACCTTTCACTTTGTATATATGTATAGAAACACAAATAACATAAACATAGTAAACACCGATTCATCTTTTAGAGACAGGTTTAAAGATAGAAACGAAATATGTCTAAATCATTTGAAGATTAGGACATCCCTTAACTACAATTCAAATACTACTGGTAAGGTTTCGTCACAAAGTGTTGTGTATATAAAACACATTTTAATCATAAGGTAAAAGTTTTATCCTACGTTTCAACTTGATATCTTCTGACTAGATGTGCTAAATTATGTATTTTAAAGTTTCACTTCTTAGCGGTGTGTAAGTATTTAAAACATATATAATTAGTACGTTTAAAGTGGCACGTGTTACATAAGGAAAAAGAAATACTCATACGTCATTGGCTGCATTAAAGACAGACTGTAATTAAGATGGATGTATATTAGATTTCACTACTTTGTCGACGCTAATTATAAATATGTATTTATTATCTGCACGTGCACTAAGATAGAAGAAATGTTTTTTTAGCAACGAATGGAGAAACTAATAATAAATTCTACTTGACTCGAAGCATGCAAAATGTCTTTAATAACGACTAAGGATTACACATGGTATAATTAAAGAGGTTTCAGTTTTGTTTTGTACTGGCTTATGTACTTCTAGACAGTTCACCATACAGGGATGGTTCATTAATATATTCAGTTATTTTTAATTCGAATCTGTACATGTGTTGACTGCTTTAAGTTAGAAGCTGTGATAATTTACTAATTAATAAGTAGTAATTTCATTAACACAAAAAAAACTCTTGTCTTCATCTCACACATTTTTCTAAATATAGAGCAGCGAAATGTACTTTGTTAGGTTTTACGGTGTAAATAAACATCCTTTACTGAAACTTAAGTGTTAACTCTCCAACTGTTTAGACGTAGTCTAAAGTTGTGTTCAGTGTATAGGCTCTTATAAGAGAGAAATACGACATTATTTTCTAATTCTAATGTAATTGCAATGTTTCTATTCTATTCTGTAGTTAAATCCATTGTTTGTTCAAGTGCAAAGTTCTAGAAATGTCGTTTACAGTTCCCTGTATACCAGGTTACACACTAGCTTAAATTTTGCTATCTTTTAGAAACGTGCCATACGATAAAAATGGAACGTGAATGATATACGTATATAAAACATTAACGTTTATATATGTTAGATATACAGTTAAGATGTTGTTTGTCTTTCCAACTAAAATAACCTATGTATTTAACACTTACCTTCAAGAAATGGCTTTTGAATCGGGAGAACAAAGAACCATAATGGCGTCATTGATGGAAACAGGATGCTGGCGGCCATTTTGATGGACAACGACTAAACTGATGACATCGGTGAAAAAAGTGACTTGCACTAAGCAACAAGAAATGTAATTAACCTACATGTATTTTAACCTGTCATTAACTTCTTGAAATACATTGCACGTGACCAGGTTTACACTTGCAGTATACGTCACTTCTTATAGTCAAGAGTCGTTAATCTGAACTATTTAATTGATGTTTAATCTTGAAACTGTCAAATGTGCGTGTTTATAAGTATTTAAAAAACATCCTACCTCACGAGGTTTAGGACTATACGTATGCAAGCGTTTTGCATGACATTCAGATGTACTTCTGTGTTTCGTCACGGAAGAATAGACCAATCACAAGTAAGCACTATTTTATTACTTTGCAAATATTTCTCCATAATTAAGTATACAGTAACAATTGCGGCATGTAGCTAGGACATAGGTTATGTTGGTTACAAAACAACAACAACGCAACACTAAACAAATAAACAAAGTCAAACTACACGCTTGGAGAGCTTATTTATTATCGCTCTAATAAACATAAACAAACAAACGACCTTTACACGGTTCTTTGTTTACATAAAAACAAACTTATGTTTATGTATGTATATTAAGCACATTTTTATTAGTTAACACGAAATCAACAAAGAAAAACACGTCAAAGAATAGCTTATTTTAGAATCATATTTAAGTTTATAAAAGTTTTTAAAACTAGCGTTTCTACAACTGTCTTATGGTAAGGTGTATTACATAACAGGACCAGACATATTTCTGTAAATTACGTTTCATAAACCTTCATCAAGTTTAAAACTAATAAATTCTCAAACTGTGACACAGTCTATAATTTGTTTTTCCAATATCAGGTGTTTTATATTAAGTATTTTTTTTGTAAAGTTAAAAACGTTAAATGTCAGAATGACATACCTATCAAACTAACAACTGAACAGCCTTAGTTCTCGAGAAACCAAAGAACTCTTGAGGCATCAGATTTAAAAATTACTTTAAATATTACATTACCTTATATTCATAGAGCTGCTCGACAATTAACAAAAAACGAATGATATTGGTTTTAGTTTCTTTATTTTCCTTGAACTACAGTGACAGCAGAGCAGAGTGACACAACGTCAGAAAGGTTTCTGGTGTAACGAAACAAACAAAAACGTATTCAGGTCGTGTAAAACACTGTTCTTGAATTCAAACTTTAAAACCACACTTCTAGTTTTACTGTGTTGTCTTTCAAAATTTGTAGTTCATATTGAAATGATTTACATATTTTGGTAAGAAGGTTTACAAAGAGCAACCTTCAGACTCCATTTTTAAACAAACGTTTCGCTTTTAATTTTGAGAAAGACGCAACGTTGGTTAAAATAAATATATAGATCCGGAGCGTGAAGGTACGTTTTTCACCAAAATACATTTTCATAACAAACCACTACATTTAATAACAAATAAATAATATTATTTTTCCCACAACAAGAAATGACTGTTTGTTGCTTTATTTTGTTTTGCTGAAGTCACGAGGTAGAATTACCTGTCAAAGAAAAAAAACAAATAAATTAAAATCAGGAGAAATGTGAGAAAAAATACACACACAGTTTATACCCACGTTTGTTTAACACACCTAAAATATTATAACACAATTAATACATATTGAGGTCAAACATTCTGCATAAGGTATACTGAAGTATTTATTGGTTTGGTGACTAGATAATAACGAATATTAGCACAACATGAATTTTAGTCTCTGGGTTGAAGTGACATCCAGCGTGAACTTCACAGTTTAATCTGGGTTGAAGTAACATCTAGCGTGAACTTCACAGTTTAATCTGGGTTGAAGTATGTTAATATTCCTCCATATATAACTTCCGGTTATTTATTTATTTTAAGTTGTAAACAAGGATCATAAAAAAGCAAAGTAGTGCAAGGCTTCACAAATCTACAGTTTTATGTGAATACATAAGTAAACAAACTAAGTAGCGCTGGGCTTCATAAATCTGCAGTTTTATGTGAATACATAAGTAAACAAACTAAATAGTGCTTGGCTTCACAAAGTTACAATTTTATATGAATACGTAAGTAAATAAAATAAATAGTGATTGGTTTTACAAAGTTACAGTTTTATAAGAATACGTAAGTAAACAAACTAAATAGTGCTTGGCTTCACAAAGTTACAATTTTATATGAATACGTAAGTAAATAGTGATTGGTTTCACAAAGTTACAGTTTTATAAGAATACGTAAGTAAACAAACTAAATAGTGCTTGGCTTCACAAAGTTACAATTTTGTATGAATACGTTAGTAAACAAACTAAATAGTGTTGGGCTTCACAAAGTTACAGTTTTATAAGAATACGTAGGTAAACAAACTAAATAGTGCTTGGCTTCACAATGTTACAATTTTGTATGAATACGTTAGTAAACAAACTAAATAGCGTTGGGCTTCACAAAGTTACAGTTTTATATGAATACATAAGTAAACAAACTAAATAGTGCTTGGCTTCACAAAGTTACAATTTTATATGAATACGTAAGTGAACAAACTAAATAGTGATAGGCTTCACAAGGTCACAGTTTTATACGGATACTTAAGTAAACATATTGAACAATGATGTTCTAAAGGTTAGAGTTTTTATATGAATTTATTTCACGGAAACTGATGTTTGAGATGTGAAGTGACCGTAATTCTAAGTATATTAAGATTGCATTGAGGTTAATTTACGCTTGTTTTTGAAGCGTGTTTGAACTTAGGGTTTATAATGACTAATTTACTGTTTTTACTCATGTTAAAACTTTTAATTTGTACCTGGAGTTGAAGATTCGAGTTCGTATCCGTGTGACAACAAAATATTCCCCACACTTTAAGATGTGGATGCATTATAAAAATAATGTTCAGTTTCTTAGTTTGGATAGCATGTAACAGTCTATTCCTGATAGGCCGTCTTTCCTATGTTTCTTAATTTGAATGGCACGTGATAGTGTGTTCCTGACAGGCTGTCTTTCCTATGTTTCGTAGTTTAATATTAGGAACTACAGCAGTTTTTCTTAGTAAATTTGCCATAAATTCAAAAACGCAAAAACAAATGTTCGTGGACAAACACGGTCACATGTTTTAAGCTTTACATTTGTTCTTCCAAATCGATAACGTTTTCATTCTATGTTTGATCACAAGAGTCACTGTTCTTCTTGCATACCGGTATATAACCTTCTTATTCTGTGTTTGATCACAAGAGTCACTGTTCTTCTTCCATACCGGTATATAACCTTCTTATTCTGTGTTTGATCACAAGAGTCACTGTTCTTCTTCCATACCGGTATATAACCTTCTTATTCTGTGTTTGATCACAAGAGTCACTGTTCTTCTTCCATACCGGTATATAACCTTCTTATTCTGTGTTTGATCACAAGAGTCACTGTTCTTCTTCCATACCGGTATATAACCTTCTTATTCTGTGTTTGATCACAAGAGTCACTGTTCTTCTTTAATACCGGTATATAACCTTCTTATTCTGTGTTTGATCACAAGAGTCACTGTTCTTCTTGCATACCGGTATATAACCTTCTTATTCTGTGTTTGATCACAAGAGTCACTGTTCTTCTTGCATACCGGTATATAACCTTCTTATTCTGTGTTTGATCACAAGAGTCACTGTTCTTCTTCCATACCGGTATATAACCTTCTTATTCTGTGTTTGATCAAAAGACTCACTGTTCTTCTTCCATACCGGTATATAACCTTCTTATTCTGTGTTTGATCACAAGAGTCACTGTTCTTCTTCCATACCGGTATATAACCTTCTTATTCTGTGTTTGATCACAAGAGTCACTGTTCTTCTTTAATACCGGTATATAACCTTCTTATTCTGTGTTTGATCACAAGAGTCACTGTTCTTCTTCCATACCGGTATATAACCTTCTTATTCTGTGTTTGATCACAAGAGTCACTGTTCTTCTTCCATACCGGTATATAACCTTCTTATTCTGTGTTTGATCACAAGAGTCACTGTTCTTCTTCCATACCGGTATATAACCTTCTTATTCTGTGTTTGATCACAAGAGTCACTGTTCTTCTTCCATACCGGTATATAACCTTCTTATTCTGTGTTTGATCACAAGAGTCACTGTTCTTCTTCCATACCGGTATATAACCTTCTTATTCTGTGTTTGATCAAAAAGACTCACTGTTCTTCTTCCATACCGGTATATAACCTTCTTATTCTGTGTTTGATCACAAGAGTCACTGTTCTTCTTCCATACCGGTATATAACCTTCTTATTCTGTGTTTGATCACAAGAGTCACTGTTCTTCTTCCATACCGGTATATAACCTTCTTATTCTGTGTTTGATCACAAGAGTCACTGTTCTTCTTCCATACCGGTATATAACCTTCTTATTCTGTGTTTGATCACAAGAGTCACTGTTCTTCTTCCATACCGGTATATAACCTTCTTATTCTGTGTTTGATCACAAGAGTCACTGTTCTTCTTCCATACCGGTATATAACCTTCTTATTCTGTGTTTGATCAAAAAGACTCACTGTTCTTCTTCCATACCGGTATATAACCTTCTTATTCTGTGTTTGATCACAAGAGTCACTGTTCTTCTTCCATACCGGTATATAACCTTCTTATTCTTGCTGTTGCTTATCTCTAGATAGTTTCAAGCTTATAAATTGATTTTTTTGTTTCTTATCTTGTACGTTTAAAGATGTAGTTTGTTTTAAAGAAAAACATGTAATAAAGTTTTGAAGTCTGCTAATAAGAAACACAAAAACTTCTTAAAGAAAGATACAAAATAAAATCAGAAACGTCAGATTTTTGTTGTTAAAAATGTATTTGTACTTTAATGAATAAAAACATTATATGCTTGTATATATATATATATAACCTGAAAGACATTAATTTATATATCCAATTAATATTAATCATTATGACTGCTCACGTGTTGATTACGTCATTTGAGTAACTGAGACGCAATTGTAGTACATAGAACTGACAATAGTTTCAAACCTTAATAAATGTTTTCGTTTCTAACTTTGTAATTATTGTTAAGCCTATCGAACAAAGCTAAAAATTTTTAGAATTATCAGTAACTTAGTTCTATTTCACTGAGAAATATTTTCTTTTAGTAGAATGAATCATATAATTCAGTGGTTGTCGGTTTGCTTAGCTCAGTTCTTAATTA
Organism: Tachypleus tridentatus; assembly: GCF_004210375.1. NCBI lineage: Eukaryota > Metazoa > Arthropoda > Merostomata > Xiphosura > Limulidae > Tachypleus > Tachypleus tridentatus. The sequence continues at coordinate 26,599,044 of NC_134835.1, forward strand.
ATTTTTATTTTCATTCAGGTTCGTGTTTCAGGCTGTTGTTTTTTTTCTGTATTATCCTAGTGGTAAAAGCTGTAAAACTGAAAATTAAAATGATAAAGGCATTCGTCGGAAATGTATTGAAAATAAAATGATTATATAGCTACTACTGGTTTAAAGTAACGCAAGATGGCTTTCGATGACAACGAACAACCATATAAGCATTTGATGGAAGGCGTAGAACAAAAAATGTTTACTTCCTAGTGAGAAGGTTTTTCTTTATTATTAAGTACAGAGCTACACTGTGCTCAGATCAGCACAGTTATCGAAACCCGGTTTCTAGTGCTGTAAATACGCAGACGTAGCGCTAAGTCACTGTGAACTGGTAAGAAGGCTCAAGTAATTTGATTTAAAAAAATTCTTTGATACTGATCATTGTGGTCCCTTGGTGAGTTAGTGCTAAGTTGACCGATTTGTAGCTCTAAACTTTAAGACTAAATCTCCTTCGGTGTACGGAGCGCAGGAAATACATTAAGATTTGCAGTGAAACAACAACTAGTCATGAACAAATTGTTCGTAATACTTACACTTAATTATGAAATTTCTGTTCTTGCAAGATTAACTTGTTTGTCGTTTAATACGCGTTTTACTCTGTTATAAACAATCAGATCCGGTTAGCTAGGTTACAGTATTTACTATGTGCTTATCTAATTGATGTGCATTTGACAAAACTACATCTACTAGACTAGGATTTTAACAGTTGTTATTTACAGTATGGTTATCTAAGTAATGTGTATTTGACAAAACTACATCTACTAGACTAGGATTTTAACAGTTGTTATTTACAGTATGGTTATCTAAGTAATGTGTATTTGACAAAACTACATCTACTAGACTAGGATTTTAACAGTTGTTATTTACAGTATGGTTATCTAAGTAATGTGTATTTGACAAAACTACATCTACTAGACTAGGATTTTAACAGTTGTTATTTACAGTATGGTTATCTAAGTAATGTGTATTTGACAAAACTACATCTACTAGACTAGGATTTTAACAGTTGTTATTTACAGTATGGTTATCTAAGTAATGTGTATTTGACAAAACTACATCTACTAGACTAGGATTTTAACAGTTGTTATTTACAGTATGGTTATCTAAGTAATGTGTATTTGACAAAACTACATCTACTAGACTAGGATTTTAACAGTTGTTATTTACAGTATGGTTATCTAAGTAATCTGTATTTGACAAAACTACATCTACTAGACTAGAATTTTAACAGTTGTTATTTACAGTATGGTTATCTAAGTAATCTGTATTTGACAAAACTACATCTACTAGACTAGGATTTTAACAGTTGTTATTTACAGTATGGTTATCTAAGTAATGTGTATTTGACAAAACTACATCTACTAGACTAGGATTTTAACAGTTGTTATTTACAGTATGGTTATCTAAGTAATGTGTATTTGACAAAACTACATCTACTAGACTAGGATTTTAACAGTTGTTATTTACAGTATGGTTATCTAAGTAATGTGTATTTGACAAAACTACATCTACTAGACTAGGATTTTAACAGTTGTTATTTACAGTATGGTTATCTAAGTAATGTGTATTTGACAAAACTACATCTACTAGACTAGGATTTTAACAGTTGTTATTTACAGTATGGTTATCTAAGTAATGTGTATTTGACAAAACTACATCTACTAGACTAGGATTTTAACAGTTGTTATTTACAGTATGGTTATCTAAGTAATGTGTATTTGACAAAACTACATCTACTAGACTAGGATTTTAACAGTTGTTATTTACAGTATGGTTATCTAAGTAATGCGTATTTGACAAAACTACATCTACTAGACTAGGATTTTAACAGTTGTTATTTACAGTATGGTTATCTAAGTAATGTGTATTTGACAAAACTACATCTACTAGACTAGGATTTTAACAGTTGTTATTTACAGTATGGTTATCTAAGTAATGTGTATTTGACAAAACTACATCTACTAGACTAGGATTTTAACAGTTGTTATTTACAGTATGGTTATCTAAGTAATGTGTATTTGACTTTAGCCAACTTTGTCTATAACGGGAAAGACATCACTTTACAATTTTTTTACAAGTCAAGTATGAATCTCAATTATATAAAACATATATGTAAGTGGTTTTACATCGTTCTTATAAGACAGTTATAATATTTAAATACAAAATCGTAAATCTTTCCTAGAAATAACGTTAAAAATATGTACGTTTTTGTTTGAAATGTAACACACGAATTTTCATAATTCAGATGACATGGTTCAAGTTTCAAAGCTTTCTTTTACAACACAATCATCTCTATCATAATGCACTGATTTAAACACTTCTTTGGGTCTGGAACTTAAAGACACTCTTTAGAATAGTTGTGCATAAAAAACTGGTAAACACAACTAAAATAACAAACAATCGAAGGTCATGATAGACGTTTAACACATTTTGCTTAAAATGCTACACACTTAAACAAGCAGTTATGGAAAACTTGATAGTTTCATAAAATCCGAGAAAGTTCTCAAATAATCCAAGATAAGAATTAAAATATATTAAAGCAAAAATATCTTACGGATATTGCAGAGAGACACTAGAACATGGGAAGTGTTGCTAAGCTCACGACTAAACGTTTATGTTCGATTATTATGGAGTGACACAACCCACCGCTTCATGATACACTTGTCCTCTATCCTATAACGTCCATATCTCCAGACTTTTGAGGCCATCTTTGCTGAGATGCTAGCATGATGCTGGTTGGCTGCTTCTCTTCGTACCGCTGCAATGCTTGGATTACATCTGTTCTCCGCTTTTAAATCAAAAAATATACCAAGACTTATCTACTTATATAATATAAGTAAGTACTGGTTTATTTATGCTTATAAGCTTACACATAGTTCCTCTATACTTGGTAGAAGTTTCGTCTTAAGTAAACTTAACCAACCTGCTCTCTTTTCTTCTGATATGGAATATTCCATATGTGATATACACCACTCAGTTTGGGCCGTTTCTTTTTAAACTAGGCTCTAATGTTGCATGAAACATCGCAGGTAAATTATAAGAGTAAAACGAATATTTCCAAGCATATGAACATACAGTTCTAGCAGACAACACTTGATGAGATTCGTGAATCTTCACGTAGTGTTGCATTGAATGGAAAAAACAAATGATACATATTTTGTAGTTAAGTATATTAATATTTAAGACAAGAAATTAACGGATGTGAAATACTCATATTTGCATAAGGTCGGCTGGGAGGTTCTCGGTAAGAAATTATTATAAACAAAATCAAGAACGTTTAAGTTGACGGCACTCGTTTTGGATATCATTGGAAAGAAACAGTGTAGCTTCGTTTTAATATACATAACAACACTCACGTGTGATTGTTATTGTTTTCAATTAAGCACAAATCTACTGAATGGGCTATCTGTGCTCTGCCCACCACGGTTATCGAAACCCGGTTTTAGCGTTGTAAGTCCTCAGACATACCGCTGAGTCACTGGGGGGGGGGTTCGTGTATGATAATATTTAATTATACTATTTGTAAGTATTACTTGAGAACGCGTAATAAGTGTGACAATATTTTACCTCAAATGACTTAAAAAACCCTCAGCAATTACGGTGAAAGGCGATTTTTTGCCTCCTAAGAAACGATCAAAAATGAGTTTCAAAGCTTTACTTAAATTAAAAACCTAACCTTTTCTGACCTTAATAAAAACGGACTTTGGCCTTTAAAAGATGATATTTGTACAGCTTTAAATACCGCGACTTATGTTTGACAAAACCAATAATATAAATAATACAGCTTGAGTCGTTTCCATCATTATTTAGTGAAAATCAGTTTCCAGATTTAAATGTAGGAAAACAAACATTTATGGGTTGATGAGTTAAGATTTATAATTTCTGTTAAGTTAAAACAAAACAGAGAAGTGTAGAAATGAACGTATTGTTAGTATTTTTTTTAAATGCAAGAAAACACGTAGCTCTAAGTTTCATGTGACATGTAAACATGTTATCAAAATGCACCCCAGCAATAAGTAAGAAAATAGAAACAAGTTTCTAATATTATATGATGTCGCTGAATAACATATGAGTAATATTTATGCATATAATAATATTCTAACTCATTTTATTTTTTATTTATATTATATATATTACAGATACACAAAAACTGGCATTTTGTAATTGCTTAGGGGTGGATAGAATCTGCAAGTCAGGTTAAAATTTTGGTAAAGAAGTGTATGTTTCTTGTGCCAATAGACAGAAATGAACAGTTAATTAATTATTAGTACTAAAGTATTAATTTAAAATTAATCAGCTGTATTTTACGCTGCGAATGAAGCAGAAAAACTCGGAGATGAAAATCCTTATTAAATTGTTGTCCTTAGTTTGATTTTAAAGCTAAATATGAGATGTTTGTTTGTAAGTCAGCACAAAGCGATACAAAGAACTACTAGTACTCCGTATATATACTATGCGTATCAAACCCGGTTTCCAGAATAGTAAATATTCACAAATATCGCTATTTACATGAGCCAAAGCTCACACTATGATATTTTTAGCCTTAAAGGCATGCAGAATGTCTTCTTATGCTGAAGATATACTGAATTTCTTTTCATTAAAAATGTTAAATATTTCAAGGTGTTGTTGTTGGAGCCAATACTGATTTCGTTTCTAAATACTTAGCGGAATTATCTTAATTTTAAAATAAACATTGTTGTGAAAAAAGGTAAAATGTTTTAAAAATCAAAGCAATACGTGTTTATGGATGAATATGTAGAACAAGTTATACCAGTTCCGGTTTTATAAATGAGTCATATAGATGTTCACTTTGTTCCAAACCTAAATAGTTTCAATGTGTTTAACTACTCTTTTTGTTCAGAGGAGTCAGGGAACGTTTCGTGTAATAGTGGAGAAAAATAGATGAAGTCTTCCATATACAGAATGCTATGTTGACTGGTAGCGTTGAAACAGATAAGAACCTACATATATAGTACACTATAGTGATTAAAAGTGCTGTGAGATAGGGAAAAACCTTCCATATATCGGATCCTCTTTTTACTGATAATGTTGTGAGATATAGAATGTTACGTTTTATAATAAGGCTGTGAGAGACGGAAGTCCTCTAATGGGACCGTGGTCTATTGAATTGTAACGCTAATTCCTAGGCTCATTTCCCGCGCGGTGGACACAGCAGATAGACCAATGTGACTTTGTTGTAAAACAGCCAAATGCGATAGGAAACAAAACACAAAAACCTTCCATATATAAGATGCTGTTATACGGATTGGTAGTGTTATGAGATATAGAATGATATGTTAACTAGTAGTGTTGTGAGATATAGAATGATATGTCAACTGGTAGTGTCACGAGATAGAAGAAAGCCTTGCACTAAAGCAGACAGAAGTCTACAGATTTTAACTGTGTTGTACTATTTAGTGGTAGTGCTGTGGAATATGGTAAAACATTCTATTTATAGGATGTTATAGAAATAATCTACTTACAGAAGTATTATTTCGGGTTATTTAGACCAGATATCTTTTCCAGCAATAGTTGAATCTGAACGCGCAGGATTCGAGTTGATTTCTGATACTTCGGATCTGTTGAAATATATAGAAAACAGAGTAGACAGTAGATAACACAGAGTTTGTAAAGCTGAGAATGGATTACAAGGAAACAAAACACTGAATTTTTTTCAACGTAGTTTGAATAAAAACAAATTTGATATTTCATAGCATAAGTGTTGTTTTTTTTTTATTTGTTTTGATAGTTAAGCTGACTATAAAACTTTACAGAATAGAAGCCACGTGTAATTAAGAATGTAAAAACTTTAACAGCTCTTCTTGTTTCGGTTTAAAATAAACTATATTAAATATATTTCTTTTTGGGTGAATTTTTTCTTCGTTTGTTGCACACGTAAATATATATATAAATGAATAAAAATATGTCTACACGTCGATACATAATCATGTTAATCATACGTCAGCGTTGTTGTTCTTTTGTAAAATAATAAAACAATAAACAAACGTCACGCAAAACTTAGTTTATGTTTAATCCAACTTCTTTGAGATTGTAGTTAGCGGAGTACAGATAATTATCAAACTATATCCGTATCGTTAAGCCTAAATATTACTAACGTTTGCTTCTTCCTTAAAACCGGCTCTTATTTTAAAGACTGTCACAATATTAGCGATATTCAGTGTATTTATTAAAGAGCGGTTTTAAAATATATCAACAACTAATACAAGCTATATCAATGCTAGACACTATTAACATCAAATGTAACAGATGGTGTAACATATTATACAAGGAATGTATCTGTGTATCAAGGAACGTGTACGGATCAAAAATGTATCTGTGTATCAAGGAACGTGTGCGGATCAAAGAATGTATGTGTGTATCAAGGAACGTGTACGGATCAAAGAATGTATGTGTGTATCAAGGAACGTGTACGGATCAAAGAATGTATGTGTGTATCAAGGAACGTGTACGGATCAAAGAATGTATCTGTGTATCAAGGAACGTGTACGGATCAAAGAATGTATGTGTGTATCAAAATTGAAAACAAACAAACCTTCGATTCGAAATCGCAGCGTACCAGCATGATCAAGTGAACAACAATGAAGCGTTAAGTTCTACTAATAAAGATCTTCTTTGTTACTGTTTGTTTTGTTTGTTTGTTTTAACTTTCGCGCAAAGCTACTCGTGGGCTATCTGCGCTACCCGTCCCTAATTTAGCAGTGTAAGACTAGAGGAAAGGCAGCTAGTCATCACCACCCACTGCCAACTCTTGGGCTACTCTTTTACCAACGAATAGTGGGATTAATTGTAACATTATAACGCCACCACGGCTGAAAGGGCGAGCATGTTTTGTGCGATGGGGATTCGCACCCTCGGATTGCGAGTCGAGCGCCTTAACCCGCCTGGCCGTGCCGGGCCTTGTTTGTTACTAAATTCATGCCTGTTCAATGATAGGAAGAGTGTCTAAGTACATATTTCTCGAAGATTCTCGTGGATTTCACATATGACAGTTAAAACTTTAAAACGTTTTCTGTGGTTTTTAACACCTACTGGTTATCCCCCGATAATATCAGTACAATTGCGATAACTGATTTGTACCTTCAAACCCTTGAAGTGTTAACTACGCTGTCAACACTTTTCTAGGTGTATGCGAAGCAAGTAAGATGTATGGGTGCTCTTTCTAAAGATATAATAGAAAACGTAAAGGTTTCTTTAGCTCAGGACTTCAGGAAGTATTTTAAATGTAATATTTATACGTGTTCTTCAACAAAACGTATTTAAGGCCAAGCTTTCTTTAATACGTATCCGTAAGGCTTAAAACTAACATAAACCTGACTGCGCATATTAAAAGTAATAATTACTTTGGCACGTTCTGTTGTTATATGTTCCTGCGAATACTCCAATAGTCTTACAGCTAGACTGTTTGTTTTTTTGTTTTTGAATTTCGCGCAAAGCTACTCGAGGGCTATCTGCGCTAGTCGTCCCTAATTTAGCAGTGTAAGACTAGAGGGAAGGCAGCTAGTCATCACCACCCACCCCCAACTCTTGGGCTACTCTTTTACCAACGAATAGTGGGATTGATTGCACATTATAATGCCACCACGGCTGAAATGGCGAGCATGTTTGGTGCGACGGGGATTCGAACCCGCAACCCTCAGATTACGAGTCGAACGCCTTAACACACCTGTCCATGCCGGGCCAAGAGCAGCTCGAATCAAACCAGGAATTTCAGACCAGCTTTGTGTGTGTGTGTGTGTGTGAAGCAACAATATCAATATACCAGATGTTGTGTTTGTTTCCTCAACTAAAACAAGCCAGTTGTCTCATCCCTCAGTAGTGTGAATGTTGTTTGACCCACACCTGCTGCCTAGAGAGGTTTCCTTTCAGTTTAAGTTTTTCTACATACAAAGAAAAACAAGTGTGACACCCTGACATTTATTTATCACTTCCTCCTTTCATTCGCCCGCCCTGTATTCGTCGTGAATACACAGCTTGTAGGGTCGTATTTTTACTTTATACGTGCAACAAATTTCCTACCAAGCTAGTGTCTGCCAAAAATCAAATGAATGAAATTCCTTTAAGGAAGCTCTAATACGCTTTCATCTGTCAAAGATGAGATCCTTATTTCGTGATTTCTAGGCCCCTCTTCTCACTATGTAGTTTGAAAAGTCCTTCCGTGTCTGCTGTATTACTTGTTTCAATTTTGTGTTGGAATGTTCAGGTCGAGTCCATATTTAATTAATAACTGTTCTGAATCTTCATTGTTCACTGGAGGTGGTTGATTAACATATTGATTCAGGTTTAGTTAGTAACTAGTCTGAATACTGAACGTTTATTACATTGGACGATTAAAGCCTGAGAAAGGTTTTGCGTAGCTGGCTTTTTTCACACAAGAATGTCTCAAAGTTACATGGTTGTAGGGTTTTCGATATAGTGGACACTACCTGAAATACGCTTTACTTTCATTACGAACTTTAAACCTGTTTGTTGATTACAATTATTGCTTAGTGTTTTATCTTGGTTCCTACGTACAAGTTATTGGTAAATAACAGGAAAAGATACAGTGGAGCTACACATGTATAAAAGTGTAGTGGGACAAAAAGCGTATTATGATACAGTGAAATTACGTATATATTAAGTTATGATGAAGCTACTCGTGTATTAAGATACAGTGGAACTATATATGTATAAATATTAATATATAGTGGAACAACATGTTTATTAAGGTATAATGGAGTTGCATACATTTTGAGGTGTATTACAAGTACATGTATATTATGATACATTGGAACTATATAGTTCCAGACTGCTCAACCTTTCACTTCCTTCCTTAACCCAAATAATAAATCATTTGTTTAGGCAGTTTAAACCATTCAATATTACAGTTGAGTCGATAGCCAAGATACAAAATGTTTAAGAATAGTTTGTAGTTAGGTTACTTAAGTTGTCAAAATGGTATTAAGTTTTATAAATAATTCCTTTATGTTAAAATCAAATTGATATTAGAAGCTGTTAGTTATTTGCTACAATATTTAATTAAATATTTCTCAAATTGTTGGATTACATATTATTCAGAGTTTGTGTAACATATCAACAAAATACAGCTTTGAATACTTCACGTGTCTGACCATCACTTCTTTATAATGAAATAGTTACTTAACTAGAAACCAATCGTTTAACTCACACAAACATCACTTCTTTATAATGAAATAGTTACTTAACTAGAAACCAATCGTTTAACCCACACAAACATCACTTCTTTATAATGAAATAGTTACTTAACTAGAAACCAATCGTTTAACCCACACAAACATCACTTCTTTATAATGAAATAGTTACTTAACTAGAAACCAATCGTTTAACCCACACAAACATCACTTCTTTATAATGAAATAGTTACTTAACTAAAACCAATCGTTTAACCCACACAAACATCACTTCTTTATAATGAAATAGTTACTTAACTAGAAACCAATCGTTTGACCCACACAAACATCACTTCTTTATAATGAAATAGTTACTTAACTAGAAACCAATCGTTTAACCCACACAAACATCACTTCTTTATAATGAAATAGTTACTCAACTAGAAACCAATCGTTTAACCCACACAAACATCACTTCTTTATAATGAAATAGTTACTCAACTAGTAACCAATCGTTTAACCCACACAAACATCACTTCATTATAATGAAATAGTTACTTAACTAGAAACCAATCGTTTAACCCACACAAACATCACTTCTTTATAATGAAATAGTTACTTAACTAGAAACCAATCGTTTAACCCACACAAACATCACTTCTTTATAATGAAATAGTTACTTACATAGAAAACAATGGTTTAACCCACACTCTCGTGAACATCAGTTTTTTATAATGAAATAGTTACTTAACTAGAAACCAGTGGTTTAACCCACACAAACATCAGTTATTTATAATAAAACCGATAATTACATAGAAACTAATCGTTTGACTCACAACTTTGTAGTTAACTTTTGATTACTTCATAATACAATCTCTGCATGGTCTCTTACCTTAAAGTCATAACTTTGGTTAATGTATGGTCACGTAACTTTAAATAGAGAGTTCGATTCTCAACTGTTAAAAAATCATCGTGTTACATGTTCGTTTACCTGAAAAATAGTTATTTAACTTCATAACTCTCTAACTAACAATTGTGATGTTCAGCATCACAACTCCATAGGATCGTCTTTGTACTCTCATAGATACGTTCACTTCTGTTAACTTCTGCAGTCTTCTTGGTGATTCTTAAAAGCACGTAGAATTCTTTTCAGCTTTGAGCTAGACGAGATTAAATTTAATCATAACATTTTTATTAAAATAATTGTTCAGTTTTGATATATCAATTGTATTATTTTTAATATTATATACTTATTACAAAGATTATTTTACATTATTCACTAAAGTGTAAGAGTTGAGGAATAAATTAAATTTTCTAAGTTGGCCAAATATGGATAGATATTATTGGGATTATGCCCGAAAAGGTCGTTACCGTCGAGGATACCAAACTATGAAACACTATGTTCTAATCGTTATAAGAACAGTATGTTTATTGTTAAGTTAATATTTATTTATCTTCTATGTTAGTATCTCGTTTTAACCAAAAGCTAACATTATTATATGAAACATCGAGTTTGTAGCATCCATTATGTTATTTTTAACACTAAAGAACATTAATATATTATATATTTTAAAACTTAGCTAGAGAGTATTACAAAACTAAGTGAACGGAGTACGAGCACCGCACCAGTTCAGCCATAGGATAGACGGCGCGTGTTTTTTAACGCTGTCAGCTGACCGACACTGAACTTTATTTCATTAATTCATAATAAAGAGTTAATAACCTCGACATAATAAAAAAGTACCTTTTGTTTTTCGACTGGGAAATTAGAAATTTTGCAAGGTAATTTTATGAAAAAAAAACATGTTTTAATTTTGAGCAATAAACATAATACAGGCGTGACCTCTATGATGATTTGTTTGTTTGTTTGTTTTGAACTTCGCACAAAGCTACTCGAGGGCTATCTGTGCTAACCATCCTTAATTTACCAGTGTAAGACTAGAGGGAAGGCAGCTAATCGTCACCATCCACTGCCAACTCTTGAGCTACGCTTTTACTAACGAATAGTGGGATTGACCGTCACATTATAACGCCCCCACGACTGAAAGGGCGAGCATGTTTTGGTGCGACCGGGATTCGAACCCGCGACCCTCGGATTACGAGTCGAACGCCTCAACACACTTGGTCATGCCGGGCCACTCTATGATGAAATACTAACACGAGCTTTTCGTTGATACAGTGAAAACCCAACGTATTATCGTATAGTTTATCATAATAAAACGTTTAAATCCGAAACAATGAGTGGCCATAAATGTGTATTCAAATAAACTCTAACACATATGTAATAAAATGATTTATTTAGTCACTGTTTGTTCCTTTAGAATGTTTAGAACTCAGCATATCTTTTCTCTCTAAACAATCTAATTTTCCGCACGTTTATAAACAACTGAAATATAAGTTTTGGTTTTTAGATTATTAATAATGATAGAAAACAATGAACCACAGAGATACGAGACAGATATCAGGGCATACTGGACTTCACATGTCTTTTTTTCTCACAGAAATACATAGTTGTTTCTAACAGTGCCGACAAAAGGTGTTTTGGGGTTTCCTCTTCGAAGGTATAGAAATTACAGAAACTAAAAACCAGTAAAAACAAAATTGAGTTTTGTATCACACGAAGAAAGGATATTTAAAGTTTACCAGCTTGAAGTTTCAGACAAGTGATAAAATGATAAAACATGATTATTTTTAATGAATATTTGATATTAAATCTTGCACGAGTAGACCTACTAATCTATAAACACGAAAGCTAGTAATTTTGGAAATGTGATAATTATACAATCAAAGACAGTCGAGTTCCTAAAACATGTTATCCAGAATATATTAAAAACATAACGAGAACACGGCTTTCACTGATAATGTAAGATAGAGCACGTGACTGTATGTTTCTCGATAAAGATTTTACTCACGTTTTAAATGGAAAAGCTAATGATAAGTTATTGTATCTTGTAAGTCATACAGCATGAGTAGCTGTAACATTGGTAAAGAAATATGTTTATATGAACGTCGTTAACGTTTGATATATAACAGTAAAATTCATTTTTCAAGAGCGCGATTTTTGGGCAACAGTCGGACTAAAGGAAGACATTTGAAACAAGAAATTATCCACAAGTCTTGGTAACATTACACATCTCGACTTTTCAAAATGGTTACTTATTAAAAGTACCTTATTAACAGTCACGATTTCTAAAGACCAAAGCTGTTTTAAAGCGGGATCTTAGATATAGGCGTATTTGTTGAAACAGCAGTATCCAAATCAATATTTATTACGAATTATTACGTGCTTTAATATATGCTGTTTAAAGAAAGACGAATGTTACTGCTTGTGTTTCATTCAAGAAGATTTCATGGTGTCACCGGGAACAAGAGCTGGTTAGTAATTAGGGCTATTTTCTCAAATTCAGTCAAAACTTTCTGGAAAATTACGAGAGCAAATAACTGTAGCGGTCGTGAAACTGTAAACCGCGTAACGGTGACCGACTCATGAAGCGACAACGCTAAGTGAAATACTCCGTATTAATTCAAAAGTAATAAATACTCTGTCAAAACCAGTTTCAGTTGTGATTCTCGGACAGCGATTTCCGCCTCGCCGAGCGCATCAAAATTAACAAGTTGGTCGCTCTCTTCACTAAACTTGTACGAAATTTGACTGCGTGAGAGAACCCCTCCTACACCCTCCCCAGATGTGTTAACTTTTATTTTCGTCCTCTGTGAAAAAAAACTGGATATAACGATGTTGAGTTTGCATCCAGTTAACTATCACATCCTGAGTCCTGGACTACCGTTCACGATTCCGCTTTAACAACACACTTTTGTTCGGAATCATTTAATCAGGCGCTGAATACTTGAACGCAATCCTGATTTTCCTCTTTATCTTCTGATAGATCCTCTAGAGGCTGGTAGACGTTATCAGTTTTCAACCAATAGGAAACAGATCGAGTAGATTTTATGGTGGCTGTAATCCTAACACCGACAAGTTAACTCCGCCTTTGCAGTGTCATAAAACTTCGAGATTCCCGCATACCCTTTTAGCATCTGCAGACCGATTCACATTCAACATGGCTAACGCTCAATCTCCCTAATTTTGGGCTCACTTCTGGGGTCTAAGGTTAAATGCCCAAGAAGAAGTGTTTTATGCTCTTTGACTAGTAGCATCTCAATTTTCGAAAGTGTTAAACTAATGTCTGAGGTGGTTAACACAGTATTTTTAATTGTTTCCACGTGGTACTAGTTTCAAATATCTTATGAAAAACGAGCATTATAAATGAAAGAATAATTGATTATAAGTTTGAAATACTTTAAGTTACAATAATTACACAAATGTACGTAACCTGATCTAATCATCACTTTGTTTAAAACAGAAAGACTTTATTTTACTTGTGTAACAGTAGGACTATTTTACTTGTGTAACAGTAGAACTATTTTACTATTTTACTTGTGTAGCAGTAGGACTATTTTACTATTTTACTTGTGTAACAGTAGGACTATTTTACTATTTTACTTGTGTAGCAGTAGGACTATTTTACTATTTTGCTTGTGTAGCAGTAGAACTATTTTACTTGTATAGCAGTAGGACTATTTTACTATTTTGCTTATGTAGCAGTGGGACTATTTTAACTATTTTACTTGTGTAGCAGTGGGACTATTTTACTATTTTACTTGTGTAGCAGTAGGACTATTTTACTATTTTGCTTTTGCAGCGGTAAAACTATTTTACTATTTTACTTGTGTAGCGGTAGGACTATTTTACTATTTACTTGTATAGCAGTAGGACTATTTTACTATTTACTTGTATAACAGTAGGACTATTTTACTATTTACTTGTATAACAGTAGGACTATTTTACTATTTACTTGTATAACAGTAGGACTATTTTACTATTTACTTGTATAACAGTAGGACTATTTTACTATTTTGCTTATGTAACGGTAGGACTATTTTACTATTTTGCTTGTGCAGCGGTAAAACTATTTTACTATTTTACTTGTGTAGCGGTAGGACTATTTTACTATTTTACTTGTGTAGCAGTAGGACTATTTTACTATTTACTTGTGTAACAGTAGAACTATTTTACTATTTTACTTGTGTAGCAGTAGGACTATTTTACTATTTTACTTGTGTAACAGTAGGACTATTTTACTATTTTACTTGTGTAGCAGTAGGACTATTTTACTATTTTGCTTGTGTAGCAGTAGAACTATTTTACTTGTATAGCAGTAGGACTATTTTACTATTTCACTTGTGTAGCAGTAGGACTATTTAACTATTTTGCTTGTTTAGCAGTAGGACTATTTTACTATTTTACTTGTGTAGCAGTAGGACTATTTTACTATTTTGCTTTTGCAGCGGTAAAACTATTTTACTATTTTACTTGTGTAGCGGTAGGACTATTTTACTATTTACTTGTATAGCAGTAGGACTATTTTACTATTTACTTGTATAACAGTAGGACTATTTTACTATTTACTTGTATAACAGTAGGACTATTTTACTATTTACTTGTATAACAGTAGGACTATTTTACTATTTACTTGTATAACAGTAGGACTATTTTACTATTTTGCTTATGTAACGGTAGGACTATTTTACTATTTTGCTTGTGCAGCGGTAAAACTATTTTACTATTTTACTTGTGTAGCGGTAGGACTATTTTACTATTTTACTTGTGTAGCGGTAGGACTATTTTACTATTTACTTGTATAGCAGTAGGACTATTTTACTATTTTGCTTATGTAACGGTAGGACTATTTTACTATTTTGCTTGTGCAGCGGTAAAACTATTTTAATATTTTACTTGTGTAGCGGTAGGACTATTTTACTTGTGTAGCAGTAGGACTATTTTACTTGTGTAGCAGTAGGACTATTTTACTATTTTACTTGTGTAGCAGTAGGACTACTATTTTAAAAATATTTCCTTTTACGCTCTTTTTGTTGTATTTAATCTTTTAACGATTATTTGACAAACCATCTGGGACAGAAAACTAAATATCAAGTCGAATATTAAGTAATCTGGTGACAAACTACAAAACTTAGTATTCTGGTGAAAAACTACCAAACGTACTGATCTGGGAACAAGCTACGATATTTAGTGATCTGGGGACAAACTACGAAACGTATTGACCTGCAGACAAGCTACAAAACGTAGTGACCAGGGGACAAACTACAGAACGTATTGACCTGCAGACAAGCTACAAAATGTAGTGACCTGGGGACAAGATACGAAATGTATTGACCTGCAGACAAGCTACAAAACGTAGTGACCTGGGGACAAGATACGAAATGTAGTGACCTGGGAACAAGATACGAAATGTAGTGACCTGAGGACAAGCTGCGAAATGTACTGATCTGGGGAGAGGTTGGTAATAGTTGTACGTACATTTCTGTTGACTAAACAGCAAATTTAATTTATACTAAAATACACAAACATTTTGAGAAGTCTATAGTCACAAGCAAATATGCTTTGAATTCGGATAAGAAACGGCCTTTTTTTTTGTAAAATAAATAAAGTTTGGATTTCACTCAATAAACATTGCTATAAAGTAATCATAAATTAAGTGAACTATCATGTTTTGGTCGCAACTGGTATCCACGTCATACAAAACTTAAATGGCGAAGTTATATTTTGGTTTTAATAGTTCAGCTAACGAGTTCAGAGGTAAGTGCCGGCCTTGGAGGTAAAATGTAAAGCCAAGTATTTCTATTTGTCGTCATTTAATCATGTCGTATTATTATACTAAAAGGTTTAGTGGAATTATTCCAAACGGGAATCTTTCTAACACTAGTTGTCGCTACTAATAACGTATCGATAAAAAATAAAGAACACTAAACCTTCACACGCAGTATCTAGCGAACAACGAAAAGCACGATTTTCTTATTAAAATGAGCCGGGAGTCTGAAGTGAACATTAGTATGAAAGTCGTATAATCACAGGTTATAAATGTCTGGAATGGCTGATTCAGGTATATGACTCCACCGTGCTGTATTTGCATAGTTTCTAATGGTCCAACAACGAATACCAAGAATTGTATTTTTATGGCCTAACTTTAAAGGCTATTCGCAGGGAATCCAGTACGGCTGGCCTGACATTAAGCGAGAACTCGGTAGATGCTCGCCACGTACGACGGGGAAGTTTTGATAACTCCGTTCGTCTGTAGGTAAGAAATATGCGGTGGAGTTTAAAAGATATCCCGAACACTAATGTTCCAGATGTGGTTTGTGAGGAGGCAGGGGCGTCTGAAGAAACTGAACTGAGTAAGGTTAGTACATTACTGTACAGGCTATAAGTTACTTGTGTTTACTCTGTGTTTTTTTCAAAGAAGTTTACACACCATGCCATGAACAACAAAACTGGTGTAATTATTGTTAGTTTATCTGTATTGTATATAGTTAGACCGCGGACCACAAGATCGATACGCTATGTTCCTCTCACAGTTTGTAGATCAAACTACCAGTCACATTAGTTTGTAGTCAATTTCCGTTTTGTTCTCAAGTTCTATACATCAAGTTATGTGTAACATTACTGTTTAACACAGTTTGTAGATCTTTCAATAATGTTACTATTTTCTCTCAATTTTTGACCAAACATCCAGTGACATTGTTTCCTCAAAATACAAAAAGTAAAAAAAAAACCGTCACTTATTTTAGTGTTTCTACAAAGTATGTAAACCAAAAAGTCACTGAAATTACTGTTTTTACAAATCACTGATGTTGTTGTTTCTACAAAGTATGTAAACCGAAAAGTCAGTGATCTTACTGTTTTTACAAATCACCGATGTTGTTGTTTCTACAAAGTATGTAAACCAAAAAGTCACTGAAATTACTGTTTTTACAAATCACCGATGTTGTTGTTTCTACAAAGTATGTAAACCGAAAAGTCACTGATCTTACTGTTTTTACAAATCACCGATGTTGTTGTTTCTACAAAGTATGTAAACCGAAAAGTCACTGATCTTACTGTTTTTACAAATCACTGATGTTGTTGTTTCTACAAAGTATGTAAACCGAAAAGTCACTGAAATTACTGTTTTTACAAATCACCGATGTTGTTGTTTCTACAAAGTATGTAAACCGAAAAGTCACTGATCTTACTGTTTTTACAAATCACTGATGTTGTTGTTTCTACAAAGTATGTAAACCGAAAAGTCAGTGATCTTACTGTTTTACAAATCACTGATGTTGTTGTTTCTACAAAGTATGTAAACCGAAAAGTCACTGATCTTACTGTTTTACAAATCACTGATGTTGTTGTTTCTACAAAGTATGTAAACCGAAAAGTCACTGAAATTACTGTTTTTACAAATCACCGATGTTGTTGTTTCTACAAAGTATGTAAACCGAAAAGTCACTGATCTTACTGTTTTTACAAATCACCGATGTTGTTGTTTCTACAAAGTATGTAAACCGAAAAGTCACTGAAATTACTGTTTTACAAATCACCGATGTTGTTGTTTCTACAAAGTATGTAAACCGAAAAGTCACTGATCTTACTGTTTTTACAAATCACTGATGTTGTTGTTTCTACAAAGTATGTAAACCGAAAAGTCAGTGATCTTACTGTTTTTACAAATCACTGATGTTGTTGTTTCTACAAAGTATGTAAACCGAAAAGTCACTGAAATTACTGTTTTTACAAATCACCGATGTTGTTGTTTCTACAAAGTATGTAAACCGAAAAGTCACTGATCTTACTGTTTTTACAAATCACCGATGTTGTTGTTTCTACAAAGTATGTAAACCGAAAAGTCACTGATCTTACTGTTTTTACAAATCACCGATGTTGTTGTTTCTACAAAGTATGTAAACCGAAAAGTCACTGATCTTACTGTTTTTACAAATCACTGATGTTGTTGCTTCTACAAAGTATGTAAACCGAAAAGTCAGTGATCTTACTGTTTTTACAAATCACCGATGTTGTTGTTTCTACAAAGTATGTAAACCGAAAAGTCACTGATCTTACTGTTTTTACAAATCACTGATGTTGTTGTTTCTACAAAGTATGTAAACCGAAAAGTCAGTGATCTTACTGTTTTTACAAATCACTGATGTTGTTGTTTCTACAAAGTATGTAAACCGAAAAGTCACTGATCTTACTGTTTTTACAAATCACTGATGTTGTTGTTTCTACAAAGTATGTAAACCGAAAAGTCACTGAAATTACTGTTTTTACAAATCACTGATGTTGTTGTTTCTACAAAGTATGTAAACCGAAAAGTCAGTGATCTTACTGTTTTTACAAATCACTGATGTTGTTGTTTCTACAAAGTATGTAAACCGAAAAGTCACTGATCTTACTGTTTTTACAAATCACTGATGTTGTTGTTTCTACAAAGTATGTAAACCGAAAAGTCACTGATCTTACTGTTTTTACAAATCACTGATGTTGTTGTTTCTACAAAGTATGTAAACCGAAAAGTCACTGATCTTACTGTTTTACAAATCACTGATGTTGTTGTTTCTACAAAGTATGTAAACCGAAAAGTCACTGAAATTACTGTTTTACAAATCACCGATGTTGTTGTTTCTACAAAGTATGTAAACCGAAAAGTCACTGATCTTACTGTTTTTACAAATCACCGATGTTGTTGTTTCTACAAAGTATGTAAACCGAAAAGTCACTGAAATTACTGTTTTTACAAATCACCGATGTTGTTGTTTCTACAAAGTATGTAAACCGAAAAGTCACTGATCTTACTGTTTTTACAAATCACTGATGTTGTTGTTTCTACAAAGTATGTAAACCGAAAAGTCAGTGATCTTACTGTTTTTACAAATCACTGATGTTGTTGTTTCTACAAAGTATGTAAACCGAAAAGTCACTGAAATTACTGTTTTTACAAATCACCGATGTTGTTGTTTCTACAAAGTATGTAAACCGAAAAGTCACTGATCTTACTGTTTTTACAAATCACCGATGTTGTTGTTTCTACAAAGTATGTAAACCGAAAAGTCACTGATCTTACTGTTTTTACAAATCACCGATGTTGTTGTTTCTACAAAGTATGTAAACCGAAAAGTCACTGATCTTACTGTTTTTACAAATCACTGATGTTGTTGTTTCTACAAAGTATGTAAACCGAAAAGTCAGTGATCTTACTGTTTTTACAAATCACCGATGTTGTTGTTTCTACAAAGTATGTAAACCGAAAAGTCACTGATCTTACTGTTTTTACAAATCACTGATGTTGTTGTTTCTACAAAGTATGTAAACCGAAAAGTCAGTGATCTTACTGTTTTTACAAATCACTGATGTTGTTGTTTCTACAAAGTATGTAAACCGAAAAGTCACTGATCTTACTGTTTTTACAAATCACTGATGTTGTTGTTTCTACAAAGTATGTAAACCGAAAAGTCACTAATGTTACTGTTTTTACATATCACTGATGTTGTTGTTTCTACAAAGTATGTAAACCGAAAAGACACTAATGTTACTGTTTCTACCGAGTATTTAAACCGAAAAGTCACTGATGTTTCTACAGAGTATGTAAACCGAAACTCTGACTTACTGGTCTTTGAACCAAAACATGAATACCATTACTGTGTACTTTGTACAATGTACAAAGAGTGACACCATTTGTCCTTATAATGTTTTAAATTCATCAGCATGTCAGTCGTGTTTCAGTTTATTTCGACGTAGCTCGTGGTGAAACACCCTTGAATCAAATCACGCGGTAAAGAATGATTCTAAACATTACAATTGGAAAACTCACGTGTATATATTCTTCACAATTATTTATAACTCAACACATGTTGTAAACAGAACTTTTTTTTACCTTCACTGGATGTTGAAACACGATAATTATAAATCCAAATATCAACCATAACTTTAAATATTAACAACATTCTCATGAAATACAGATGTTTAATCAAACACTGTTTTGAAATATCTGTTTCATCGGTTTTTTTACTCCTGCCTAAACGTAAAGAGGAATATCTACTCGAAATGTTCTTTGATTATAACATAGTTTCTCTAAGCCTTTTTTTTTCTGGCCCAAGCAGTTTCTCTCTCAGATTATTTTCTAATTATTGAGCAGAGGAACGTGTAGAAGTGACAGGTAAATAGGTATAGTGACTTCAGTACGGAACATGCGAAGTGCCAATACACTGTTGTTGGGAAAGTCAAATGTATTGCTATATAGATGTTGGGACCTTCTCATAGCCTATTCTATATGATGCACATACATACGTACAATCTAACGACAAAATCTTTATGTTCTACAAGACTATAATCTCGCCATCACAACACATGTGTTACCAAACAATCGATTGCGCAATATATTGATTCGTCATCCTCTTATGTTTCCGAAACGTTTAGAAGAAGACTTACCAGAAGAGAGTACAGTTGAAAGGCCTTGCTAATTGCCGGTTTTTCCAATGCCGCATTGAGCTATTTACTGTGTTCGTCATTGGAATTGAACCCTAGATCTTGTGTGATGACTGTTTCTGTGTAAGAATTTTTAGATGATGTTTAGAGCCACGGTACACATGTTCATCAGGTCATCGCGATCCAATAAAGATCTGCTGTAGTAGATGGAAACAGCATTCAAAACTTTCCTAGGTGGACACAGTCCATTTAACTATCTTTCAAGTCTTTATTACATATAATATGTAAGTCTAGGTAATACAAACATCTGAATGGTGTCATAAGAAAGCTTGTAAAAAATAATTAACGCACTTGAATATTTTAGCTGTTGTAAAAAAAATCACCCCTTCACAGTCTTTCTGTTAGCATTTTGTATTGGGAAATAACGTATTTAAGTTAAACGTTCTGAACTAAACGCATCTATATCACGTAAACATTTAAACGTTTTTATTCCATCAGGTTAATTAAAGTGATTAACACCAAAAATAAAAAAATACTGAATCATTTCAATTGGTTTACCTGGTAGAAGTAAACACCAGGATTATTCATGGATCAAATGATTACATCATGCAGTTGAAACTTTTATGTAAACATGTCAGTAATAAATAGAACAAAATGAAATCTGTGTGTGAAATCCTCAGAAAGATCCTGTCTTAATCCCAGATTAATAGGGATCCTGGTTTAATCCCAGATTAATAGGGATCCTGGTTTAATCCCAGATTAATAGGGATCCTGGCTTAATCCCAGATTAATAGGGATCCTGGTTTAATCCCAGATTAATAGGGATCCTGGCTTAATTCCAGATTAATAGAGATTTTTTTTCATGACAAAACGAAACGGAGAACACCAAATTCGTCTCGTGGAAAAAGAAACGCCAGCTCAACCCGATTCAGTGAAACTAGTTCAACTGGTTCTTTCTATCAACATGTGGAAAACACTTATAAAAACGTGTGCTGCCCAAAGCCTCTAATAGACGTAAATAATTGTAGTTTTGTTCTGTTTCTCCAAACAGAAACGGTGGTATAAGACTCCGCACTTTCTAAGTTTTCAATAGAGGATATTTATATCTCATACGCATCAAGTAGTTTTCACGATATGTCTTATAAACACATTGCGTTTATCCAAACTGTTTACACTTTCATGCAGTATTTTGTATCTGGTACCGAAACAGGGAAGGTGCGCTGTCAGGGCGTTTCTTATAAGCACATGAACCTGCCCTAAACTATTTAGGTTTGCCCACAAAGCACTCAGATCTTATACATAAGCTGTCAAGATATTTCTCGTAAGCACAACAGTCTACCTTAAAATGTTTGAGTTTTCATAAAAACACGTTCATATTTGATACAGACACAGCAACCTACGCTGTCAGGAGAATTTTGTTTTTATGAGGACAACAACTTAAACCAAAATGTTCCACTTTTTCCACAGAATATTTGATAAGGATATAAAATGTTATATATATAAATGCAACCAAATTTAATCTACCTTCGTCTTTCTTTAAAACGTTAAAAAGTAATTATAAAATAAATAAATTTATGTTGCCAATTTCATTATACATACAGGAAAAAAAATGTTTGAATCCTTTAAGATATAAAGGGCTTATACTAATAGAAAGCAAAAACGCTTTTGTATAACTACATCAAACTATTTTAATCTGTTTGAGATAAACTATTAGGATTTTTCATAGAGACACATCAATTAAACTTGAAGTCCGCTTTGATGAAGAAAGTTTTAATGTGCTGTCAACAACGCCTTTGTACATGTAACCTAATGCAAACTTGTAACTTTCAACGTAAATTAAAACGTACAGTTAGCAGATATGTGTTGTTGAAACGGACAACTTGCTGATGAACTGCTGGTCAGAAGATGTCTCAGTCTACTTCCGTGTTCTCTTCGCCTCGTCTTAATGATAATTTCAATGATTTTTGCAAATAATAACTTTAAATTTCAAATAAAAATCGCTTAATATTCTTTATAAGTACAGCGAGTTCTTCAGGTATCTAGGTTTCGATAATATTAATTTATTTTAGAAATTTTCGTATAGAGTAAAACATGTGAGGTATTTTCCCTGGAGATTTAAACCTAAGTATTTGAAGAGACGATATCAGACAAGCTCCACTTGGTGTTCAAATAGGAAGAAGCTCTCTTTTTTAGACTCAAATAAAGACGAACCCAAATAATTTATTCAACGATAGACCTAATTAGTTTAAATATTTTAAAAGACGTTAAAGTGAAATTCAATTAAAATGTTTTACTTGAACAACGTACATAATATCTTTATCTGAACAACTTACGTAATATCTTTATCTGAACAACTTACGTAATATCTTTACCTGAACAACTTACGTAATATCTTTACCTGAACAACTTACGTAATATCTTTATCTGAACAACTTACGTAATATCTTTACCTAAACAACTTACGTAATATCTTTATCTGAACAACTTACGTAATATCTTTACCTGAACAACTTACGTAATATCTTTACCTGAACAACTTACGTAATATCTTTATCTGAACAACTTACGTAATATCTTTACCTGAACAACTTGCATATTTTCTTTACCTAAACAACTTATATAATGTTTTTACCTAAACAGTTTCATTAATCTATTTACCTAAACAACTTATATAATGTTTTTACCTAAACAACTTACATAATGTTTTTAAGATCTAAACGAAACCAGATATAGACGAAAATATCACAATGCAAATACTATTTAAATCTCCGCTTCCTGTTTTAAAAAACTTGTAAAACTTTTAAAACCAGATCCACTTCTCAGTTTTTCATGAAGTAGTGACTAATGTAGCTCCAAACCGACTTCATCTTTGTTTTAGAATGTATTGAACAACAAAATGAATTTCATTCATAAGAATCTTATGTTACAAAATTTATTTGCTAATAATTAACGATAAGAAAATTCTTATTTTGTGAGGTATTAGAGATAAGCTAGTGGTGTGAGTGTAAAAATACAATCATATATACCGATCTGTAAACAAACAAATGTAGTTACAAAACTTATCTTGTTGTACTTGATATGTTGCAAATTGTACTTGAAATGCCGTATTCTTTAGATTACTAAAATCGCGAATGTTTAATTTATAATTGCTAATACATTTTACTTCTATTTGTTACGTGTTTCGTTGAGGCTTGATTATTCTAATTTACAGCGCTATATAATTGGAAAGTATACACATAAGGTAAAAAGAGTTTTTGACTTTTCCTTTATGTAAGAAGATCCAGTGCTTAGATTATTTAATTTTATAACCTCACTTCATACCGAGCTGAAAATAAACATAGTAAAACTTGATAGACCAAAGGCTCTATTAAGCCTTTAAATTTTATTTACTATTCTTCCAGATATGATATGTCCACATTTCTTCCAGGCCTGTGGATCTCGGGTTGTTCTTTTTGAATTTCGCACAAACCTACACTGTCCGTCCTTAATTTAGCAGTGTAAGACTAGACGGAAGGCAGCTAGTCATCACTACTCACCGCCAACTTTTGGGCTACTCTTTTACCAACGAGTAGTGGGACTGACGCCCCCCACAGCTGAAAAGGCGAGCGTGTTCTATGGGACGGGAATTCGAACTTGCGACCCTCAGATTATGAGTCGAGCGCCCTAACCCACTGGTCACGCCTGACCATGGATCTCTGACCAATATTAGGAATGTAATCGTATTTATTACAGATTTACATATCGAATATAAATAATGTAGATAGATAGTCATGATTCTCTAGCTTTATATCTCGAATAGAGTCACGTGTTTACGATTTTTGTTCTCAACTATGAGCTTCAGACACAAAAATATCCTTACAGTTTTTCGAAATCAGATGTTCGAACACAATACTACATATATACTTCTTTCTGTCTCTTTGTTGAACACAGGGAAGAATTATCCTCTTTTTAAGTTTTATATCTGAACTAAAATATCATTTGAGACACTAGAATGTCTTGTTTTGTTTCCAATATTGTATTCATGTTACACCACCTCTCCCAGTTTTGTAAAATGTTCAGTTCAAGTTACTCCTTGTATTGTAATACGTTCACGTCTTTTTCAGTTTTCTAGTGTGTTCACGTTTCTTCTAATTTTCTAATGTACTCCCGTTTCTTCTAATTTTCTAACGTACTCCCGTTTCTTCTAGTTTTCTAGTGTGTTCACGTTTCTTCTAATTTTCTAATGTACTCACGTTTCTTCTAATTTTCTAATGTACTCCCGTTTCTTCTAATTTTCTAATGTACTCCCGTTTCTTCTAATTTTCTAACGTACTCACGTTTCTTCTAATTTTCTAATGTACTCACGTTTCTTCTAG
The DNA here is from genome assembly GCF_004210375.1 of Tachypleus tridentatus. Classification (NCBI taxonomy): domain Eukaryota; kingdom Metazoa; phylum Arthropoda; class Merostomata; order Xiphosura; family Limulidae; genus Tachypleus; species Tachypleus tridentatus. Next base: position 26,623,898 of record NC_134835.1, read on the forward strand.
TTTTGTGGTGTGTTCACGTTTCTTCTCATTTTCTAATTACTCCCGTTTCTTCTAGTTTTCTAGTGTGTTCACGTTTCTTCTAATTTTCTAATGTACTCCCGTTTCTTCTAATTTTCTAACGTACTCCCGTTTCTTCTAGTTTTCTAGTGTGTTCACGTTTCTTCTCATTTTCTAATGTACTCCCGTTTCTTCTAGTTTTCTAGTGTGTTCACGTTTCTTCTAATTTTCTAATGTACTCACGTTTCTTCTAATTTTCTAATGTACTCCCGTTTCTTCTAATTTTCTAATGTACTCCCGTTTCTTCTAATTTTCTAATGTTCTAATCTTTCTTCTAATTTTCTAACGTTTCTCACTTCTAATTTTCTAATTTCTTTTTCTAATGTACTCACGTTTCTTCTAATTTTCTAATGTACTCCCGTTTCTTCTAATTTTCTAACGTACTCACGTTTCTTCTAATTTTCTAATGTACTCACGTTTCTTCTAGTTTTCTAGTGTGTTCACGTTTCTTCTAATTTTCTAATGTACTCCCGTTTCTTCTAATTTTCTAACGTACTCCCGTTTCTTCTAGTTTTCTAGTGTGTTCACGTTTCTTCTAATTTTCTAACGTACTCCCGTTTCTTCTAGTTTTCTAGTGTGTTCGCGTTTCTTCTAATTTTCTAATGTACTCCCGTTTCTTCTAATTTTCTAACGTACTCACGTTTCTTCTAATTTTCTAATGTACTCACGTTTCTTCTAGTTTTGTGGTGTGTTCACGTTTCTTCTAATTTTCTAATGTACTCCCGTTTCTTCTAATTTTCTAATGTACTCCCGTTTCTTCTAATTTTCTAATGTGTTCACGTTTCTTCTCATTTTCTAATGTACTCCCGTTTCTTCTAGTTTTCTAGTGTGTTCACGTTTCTTCTAATTTTCTAATGTACTCACGTTTCTTCTAATTTTCTAATGTACTCCCGTTTCTTCTAATTTTCTAATGTACTCCCTCTACGTTTCTTCTAATTTTCTAACGTACTCACGTTTCTTCTAATTTTCTAATGTACTCACGTTTCTTCTAGTTTTGTGGTGTGTTCACGTTTCTTCTCATTTTCTAATGTACTCCCGTTTCTTCTAGTTTTCTAGTGTGTTCACGTTTCTTCTAATTTTCTAAGGTACTCACGTTTCTTCTAATTTTCTAACGTACTCCCGTTTCTTCTAGTTTTGTGGTGTGTTCACGTTTATTCTAATTTTCTAATGTACTCCCGTTTCTTCTAATTTTCTAATGTGTTCACGTTTCTTCTCATTTTCTAATGTACTCCCGTTTCTTCTAATTTTCTAATGTACTCCCGTTTCTTCTAGTTTTCTAGTGTGTTCACGTTTCTTCTAATTTTCTAATGTGTTCACGTTTCTTCTCATTTTCTAATGTACTCCCGTTTCTTCTAATTTTCTAATGTACTCACGTCTCTTTTAGTTTTCTAGTGTGTCCACGTTTCTTCTAATTTCTTCTAGTTTTCTAGTATCATCACGTTTCTTCAAGTTTTGTAATATGCTCAAGTTTCTTCTAGTTTTCTAGTGTGTGTTTTAGTTTCATATCTCGGAACAAAATTGTATACTCCAGGTTTTGTCTCATGTCGTGTTTGGAACACAAAGAAATGTTCGACCTTCCAGTTTTACGCAGGTTTTGTCTCATGTCGTGTTTGGGACACAAAGAAATGTTCGACCTTCCAGTTTTACGCAGGTGTTGTCTCATGTCGTGTTTGGGACACAAAGAAATGTTTGACCTTCCAGTTTTACGTTTCAGATAAAATAACGTGTTGTTTTTTTTCTAATTTTATATTTCGTTCTCACATTTCATCCAACATTTTGTTCTGAACACAAAACATTTGGTTGAAGATTTTGTAAAAAACAAACAACAACTTTGTCGAACATAAGCTTATGTATTACATATGTCAAAATAAGAAATATTTTTGTTGACGTACCAGTGTACTAGAACGGGTTCGTTATAACAATTTTTATTCTTAAAAACATATTTTTACGCCACACTCAATAACTGGTCGTCCCCAGATGAGTCAGCAGTAAGTTTACGGACTTACAACGGTAAATTTCGGGATTCGAGTCCATACTATAGATAGTTCGCAGATGATCCATTGTGTATCTTTCCGCTTAGTCAACAACCAATCAGCGACGATTGTGAATACGAAATACGTACGTTATTGGACAACTACGAGCCAGTACAAATTGTTTTAATGGTTACAATTTCAAATGTCAGTATGAAATACTACAAACAAAAAAGATCAGTGAACGTAGATCAAAATTATAGAAACGAATTTTTAAAAAGTTGTAACTACAATTTCACCTCTTTAAACGCTTTTTCCGCGTTTTCACCCACTAGTTTTAACAGCTTCACACACAAAAATTACATAAACGATAAAAACCACATGTAGGTCAGATGATATATTTTATTAATCTTTGGGTTTCGTTCGGTTTGTTTGTTTTGAATTTCGCGCAAAGCTACACGAGGGTTATTTGCGCTAGCCATCTCTAATTTAGCAGTGTAAGACTAGAGGGAAGGGAGCTAGTCATCACCACCTACCACCAACTCTTGGTATACTCTTTTACCAACAAATAGTGGGATTGACCGTCACATTATAACGCCTCCATGGCTGAAAGCATGAGCATGTTTGGTGTGACGGGGACTCGAACTCGCGACCCTAAGATTACAGTCTAGTGTCTTATCCACCTGGCCATGCCGGATCCAGCATTTTGATACCAGTGGTGGGCTGAATATAGATAACCCTCTCTGTTGCTTTGTGCCTAATAACAAACAAAAACAATAACGACTTATGGTTGGGACAGGTTATTAAAACCTTTGAATTTGTACTTTTTCAGTTCATGCGTTCTTGGTGTATGTGTAATACAAAAATATTACGCAAAATGAGTTCATGATTTGGAGTTTCAGTTATCACAGGAGACAAAAACAAAACCGATTAAAGAAAACTTTGTGACAAAAAGTTGTTATTTACTCTTAGATTACTACACTTCAAAAAACTCAAACCACAAATAACCTAAAAATGTATCTTGGAGTACGTGTCAGCGTATTGATGGTCCTTAATGTACGTTCAGACTTCTTTTTTTGCAATATTAATACAATAAAAATATTCACCGATCAGTTTGTTCTTTGCTTATCTTCGTTGTTATCAGCAAATATAAACAACATTGATTCACGAGAGTAACTGAATTATTTATTGAGTCAGACTATTAAAACAGTTTAGTAAACCACATAAAAAACACGATGAAACCCAAGCGGTTAGGACCTTTGTTTGACAATGAAGAAGACGCCTCCACCTGCTGAAACCGAACCTTTGTTTGACAATGAAGAAAACGGATCCACCTGTTGAGAACGAACCTTTGTTCGACAATAAAGAAGAGAGGTCTACCCGTTGAAAACAAACCTTTATTTGACAATAAAGAAGACGGGTCCACCTGTTGAAACCGAATCTTTGCTTAACAATAAAGAAGACAGGTCCATCCGCTGAAACCGGACCTTTATTTGACCAGGAATAAGTCAGGTCTACCAGCTATATTTCACCAGGTTCCAATGAACACGTTTTCTTGATTCCTATTCAGGTAAACATTTCAATGATTGTAGCTTGTTTAACAATAACGTTTCGTTTGTGCTTTAGGTTTCATTCTGTTTGTGCTGTACCACATAAACAGGATTTTGAAACTATTTAATCCACTTCCATAAACAGTAATAGTCCACTGTATATTACTTTACTTGCCCACAACTGCAGCTGTGTATTAAATATAAATACACGTTCTTTTGAATACGAACCCACGTGTAATTCGACATTTAGTTTTGCTGTTCCAGAACGATGGTAAGTACATATGGTTATAACTACAAATAAAAACACGTTCACTGGACGATGGGTGGTGATTTCGCGAATGCAGAACGTCGTTTTTTTTGAATAACTACATTGTGTGAATGAAAGTGTCATTCGCCATTTCAGAATTTGAGTTCGTATAAACTGTTTACCATCTTATTCCTTAATGGATTAGTCTGAAAGTACAGGTGGTTAAAGCACTCGGCTCGTAATATGAAGGTCGCGGGTTCGAATCCCCGTCATACTGAACATGCGTGGCCTTTCAGCCGTGAGGACGTTGTAATGTTACGATCAATCTCACTATTCGTTGGTAAAAGAGTAGCCCAATGGTTAGCGGTGGGTGGTGATAACTAGCTGCCTTCCCTCTAGTCTTACACTGCTAAATTAGGGACGACTAGCGCAGATAGCCCTCGTGTGGCTTTACGCGAAATTCAAAACAAACCAAACCAAAACACATTTGGGAACAAACAGATCATTCGCTGTCCAAGTGTTTTTCTATAACACGTGCATATTTCTTGATGACAATGGTATTTTACATTTTACACGAGTCAGGCGATAGCCAGTAATCAATTGTGCACGCTTTCTGCCCAGTACTTTTGTCATTTGATAGCCAAATATTAATTTTATGTCTAGTGAATCGATTTCGCTGTGGATACTTGTGTAAGGCACGTATTTTACGTGAAGAGTAATCGGTTTTTTGCCAGTTTAAAGGTGTTCGTGTCTTGCTTACAGTTCCCGTTAAGGTCGTTTTACAAGTTTGTCGGGACACGCACCTGTATTTCCAACCAGCAGGTGTGAGAGTAGGTTCAATTCTTATATTTCCATTATTTGTGTGTTGTTTGATATTCATCACAATATCGTTTGTTGACCAGTATATACAACATACGGGTCAGTCAGTAATAATCTCATTTTATTTCCAGTTTAGACAGCTGTTCATACCTGCTGTTCCTTTTGCCTGTGATATGATTATTCTTTTTTCATCTATGTAAATATAATAGTACTTACTGTCTACGGTGCACTCAGCAGATAGCCCGATGTGGCTTTGCTATATGAAAACACACACACGCAGTACTGTCTGTTGCATGTCCAAGTGACTACTTCGCAGAACGTGGACGTATTTTCACCAAACTTAGTATGAGAGTTCATAGGGTACATACCAAGTTTCAGTTCTGGGTTTTGCTATTTTTACCACTACTTCGCCTTTCGCTGATGGGCCTTCAACAAATTTGGTGTAAAAGTTTGTTGGGTCCTTGCGGAGATACAAACGCACAGTTTCACTTTTTGTGTTTTGTGTTTTTTACAATTACACAGAAAGGAAGCAAAATTTAATGTTGTAAAATAACCTTTTATTAGTCATGCATTTACATAACTACTTTTCAGCGGACAGGTACTCCGGAGTTGGAGTGGTTAAGGTGTACTCCAACTCCGCCATGGCCAGGTGGTTAAGGCACTCGGCTCGTAATCCGAGGGTCACGAGCTCGAATCTCCGTCACACCAAACATGTCCACCCCTTCAGCCGTAAGGGCCTTATAATGTGACGGTCAATCCCATTAGTCGTTGGTAGAAGAGTAGCCTAGGAGTTGACGTTCGGTGGTAATGACTAGCTGCCTTCCCTCTAGTCTTACACTGCTAAATTAGCACAGGTAGCCCTCGTGTAGCTTTGTGTGAAATTCAAACCAAACCAAACACGTACTCCAACTAGTTTTTAACAGAGGAGATTTTCAGCAAATAAAACTTCTATTTTAACCAAGACAAAGGTCTATTGCCGACGAAAAGTAAAAGAAGGTAGGTCTCATAGCTAAGCCTTTCTGGGATAGAGGTTTTCTTTTGTATATGATACAAGGAATTTTTGTAACTATCGTTTAATTGTTCTATTTTTTTTTCCATGATGAAACGAGCTTAGTAAGTAGATACATTAACTATGTAAGTATCTACACGTGTAAGGGTTTATTGGTAATTATCGCTTACTCTATTACTGTCTTTACCTAACAACCGATCACTTTCACCGTCTGGGTTTAGACGTTCCTTGATTGTTATATAAAAACTTAGTTTGTCCAACATAAAGCTCTCGAAGTAATTACACCCTAGTTTTCTAGTTAAATTAATTAAGTTTGAAAAATATTGATTAGTTTAATTTTTATAATTGCTAAATCTGGATCACCCAAACCCTTTTCCTCATCCCGTGATTCGACAGTAATTTTGAAAACTTAATTCTGTAAAATTTGGGTTTTTATACCCATGGTGAGAAGAACACAAATAGCACATTTAGTAGTTTGGCACTAAACAAATACCAAACCAAAACTAAGCTCGATCCACCAATTAATAACTGAAACGTTGAAAAAATGGACCATCGCAAAAAATCCTTAAATTTGATGTCTAATGATCTTGGTCTAACAATACTTAATATAATCGTTTCAGACTTTGTATTTAAATTCACATCATATATACATTATTTAAATAGCTTATATGGATCAGAAAGTTATTTAACTTTAACAAAATTATTCCAAATGACAAACCGTCTTTCAGTATACAAAATTTTGCTCGTTTCTTGACTCGCTACACCGCGTTCATACAGTTCTACGAATAGATTATTGTCTAACTGTTTTAAAGTAATACTCCAATAAAAGCCGGGAATACTTATAATATTGTTCACCACGTGCTATCGGAACGATACGCCATTATTACAATTGACAATTTCACGATAACTAAGTGTAGCTAAGGTTAGGCAATCGTCAAGCGCTTGTGAAAGTCTGTTGACAGTTGTTCTTAAACCTGTATTATAACACAATAGACTTTCTTTCTCTCAGACTGCGAGGTTGTCTAAACAAACTAACATATTCGTGAACGAACTACTGATTGCGTTTTCTGAACACAGATACTTGTACTGGTACGAACAAGTTATCATGTTTGTTTCTGCACAACACAGATATATGTTACTAGTATAAGATGGATTTCATGTATATGTCTGTTGACAAAAAACGGTTACATGTAAGTTATTAACTAAAGACTCATCTAAATCACCTTGTATATAGGCTTGTTAGTAACTATAGGTTACTTGAGCTATAGGTTAGTTGTCTTCTACAATATATATGTTAGTAACTATAGGTTACTTGAACTATAGGTTAGTTGTCTTCTACAATATATATGTTAGTAACTACAGGTTACTCAAACTATACGTTAGTTGTCTTCTGCATTACATGTGTTAGTAACTATAGGTTACTTGAACTATAGGTTAGTTGTCTTCTACAATATATATGTTAGTAACTATAGGTTACTTGAACTATAGGTTAGTTGTCTTCTGCATTACATGTGTTAGTAACTATAGGTTACTTAAACTATAGATTAGTTGTCTTCTACAATATATATGTTAGTAACTATAGGTTACTTGAACTATAGGTTAGTTGTCTTCTACAATATATATGTTAGTAACTATAGGTTACTTGAACTATAGGTTAGTTGTCTTCTACAATATATATGTTAGTAACTATAGGTTAGTTGTCTTCTACAATATATGTGTTAGTAACTATAGGTTACTTGAACTATAGATTAGTTGTCTTCTACAATATATATGTTAGTAACTATACGTTACTTGAACTACAGGTTACTTGTCTTCTACAATATATATGTTAGTAACTATAGGCTACTTGTCTTTTATAATATATGTGTTAGTAACTATAGGTTACTTGTCTTGTACAATATATGTGTTAGTAACTATAGGCTACTTGTCTTTTACAATATATGTGTTAGTAACAATAGGCTACTTGTCTTCTACAATATATGTGTTAGTAACAATAGGCTACTTGTCTTTTATAATATATGTGTTAGTAACAATAGGCTACTTGTCTTCTACAATATATGTGTTAGTAACTGTAGGTTACTTGTCTTCTACAATATTTGTGTTAGTAACTATAGGTTACTTGTCTTCTACAATATTTGTGTTAGTGACTATAGGTTGTTTATCCTGTATAACAAACAATCGTATCAGTATCTGTTGGATACTTGTACAGTTCAACATATAGGCCTTTTATTATCTAACTCATATAATTCAACATATAGACTTGTTGATGTCTACAAGTCACTTGTCTAGTTTAATATACAGGCATGTTGGTATCTACAAGTTACTTATATAATTCAATACATAAGCCTGTTGGTATCTACAAGTTACTTATATAATTCAATACATAAGCCTGTTGGTATCTACAAGTTACTTATATAATTCAATACATAAGCCTGTTGGTATCTACAAGTTACTTATATAATTCAATACATAAGCCTGTTGGTATCTTCAAGTTACTTATATAATTCAATACATAAGCCTGTTGGTATCTACAAGTTACTTATATAATTCAATACATAAGCCTGTTGGTATCTACAATTTCTTATATAATTCAATACATAAGCCTGTTGGTATCTACAAGTTACTTATATAATTCAATACATAAGCCTGTTGGTATCTTCAAGTTACTTATATAATTCAATACATAAGCCTGTTGGTATCTACAAGTTACTTATATAATTCAATACATAAGCCTGTTGGTATCTACAAGTTACTTATATAATTCAATACATAAGCCTGTTGGTATCTACAAGTTACTTATATAATTCAATACATAAGCCTGTTGGTATCTTCAAGTTACTTCTATAGTGCAACATATAGGCGTATAGGTATATACAGATTACTTGTCTTGTGCAGTCTATAAGCCTGTGGTATGAATCATGTGGACACTGTTCGTAGTTACTGAGTACTTGCTATTTTACAAACTAGTTCGCTGATAACCAGAAACTATTGTAATTTTATATATTTATAAGCCCACTCTTTGACAACCTTAGGATCTTCTTCCTCTGCGCATGCTCAGAAGTAAACCTCAATATTTACTACCTCCTTTCTTACTCTAGATCTAACGTCTGTTTCTTTGACAATTGACAAACTCGTCACTATAGAGACATAAACGTAACAAAAAGTGGGGCCAATATGACAATCAGGACAGTGTTCTGTAACAAAAAGTGGGGCGAATCTAACAATCAGGACAGTGTTCTGTAACAAAAAGTGGGACGAATCTGAAAATCAGGACAGTGTTCTGTAACGAAAAGTGGAGCGAATCTGACAATCAGGACAGTGTTCTGTAACAAAAAGTGGGGTCAATCTCACAATCAGAACAGTGTTCTGGGTATGCGAATTACAGATTTTTTTCCTCCTTAGACGGTATTGCTCTTCTTAGGGCCCAGCATGGCCAAGCGTGTTAAGACGTGCGACTCGTAATCTGAGGGTCGCGGGTTCGCATCCCCGTCCCGCCTTTCAGCCGTGGGGGCGTTATAATGTGAAGGTCAATCCCACTATTCGTTGGTAAAAGAGTAGCCCAAGAGTTGGTGGTGGATGGTGATGACTAGCTACCTTCCCTCTAGTCTTACACTGCAAAATTAGGGACGGCTAGCACAGATAGCCCTCGAGTAGCTTTGTGCAAAATTCAAGAAAACAAAAAAGAAGTGCTCTCTTATTTAGACAACTGGTTGTATGTTTAATGACGTCAGAGACCTGATTGTTGTGGACGCTTTTTGTTTTATTCTATCCTATTGTTTTCATTTACTTTGTCAGTAGCTGATATGTTTATTACCCTGATCGAGAATATTTGTGCGTCTTATACGATATTTCGTTTTTCTGATTTATTGGATTAGTAAATTAATTGTTTCCTGTCCACGTTATATTCATTAAATATAAATGTATATAAATACGTGGAAACCCGCTAATATTAGTATATGTAACTGCATAACACAAATAGCAACGTACATTTTATGTGCTAACATCAGCGTGTTTCAATATATTTATATAAATAATTTTAAAACTTCTGAAGGGGAGTCAATCAATTGTACTCTTATATCCCCACAACCACTATCCTCGCTAAAGGATTTATAATTCTTCTCAGATGCACTTAAAGCTTAATGTGCGGGGAGTATTCTGTAGGATTACACAGTTTGGAACCCGCCTAGCCATAGCAAAATATCTGCTGACTGTACCCAAGAGCCAGCCAGACACAGTGATAGAGTGTGTGTGTGTTTTCTTATAGCAAAGTCACATCGGGCTTTCTGCTGAGCCTACTGAGGGGAATCGAACTCCTGATTTTAGCGTTATAAATCCGGAGACATACCGCTGTACTAGCGGGGAGAACACAGCGATGGAAGTTCAGTAAACATTCGCACGCTAAAACTGTCGTCGACTCATTTAAGGGAAACATTTATTTAAATGAATCTTCTTTGTAATGTTGTTTTAGAAAATGCGCTATGCTGTTTGTTTGTTTGTTTTGAATTTCGCACAAAGCTACTCGAGGGCTATCTGTGCTAGCCGTCCCTAATTTGGCAGTGTAAGACCAGAGGGAAGGCAGCTAGTCATCACCACCCACCGCCAACTCTTAGACTACTCTTTTACCAACGAATAGTGGGATTAACTGTCACATGATAATGCCCCCACGGCTGAAATGGCGAGCATATTTGGCGCTACGGGGACGCGAACCCGCGACGCTCAGATTATGAGTCGCACGGCTTAACACGCTTGGCCATGCCGGGCCCACGCTATAATGAATATAAAAAACCGTGACCATAGGTACATATTATAACACTAGAAACATAAATAATATAAAACATTGTTTATAACAATAGGAACATAAGTATTAACACAGAAACATTATTTATGTTATTTCACTTAACCCTTTCATCAGAATGTTTATTTAATTAGCTGGTATGGTTTGTTTTGTTCCTCCAAATGGACTTTACGAAACGTTATGTTTTAGTTTATGTTACTGGGCAACTAGAAAATGAATTAACTTTATATCTACAAATCTAGAAATTAATTAATTGAGTATGATACGACAAAAAAAAAACAATATTTTTTCTTTTACTTTTCTGAGGTATTTTTTACCTACTCTTTCTGATATCTATCTGAAATATTAATTAGTTTTGCTGCCTTATGTTTATTACTTTAGTCATAAACAATAAGTAAAAATCTTTCAAATTGTCACACAAGATGTTTTATTAATGTTCATATTTCCCACTGCATTCTTTTATCACATTTTGCAAATATGTTCTTTAGACTGGTTTTATGCTTACTGTTGAACATGGACACCTGGTGTTCCTTTTTGTAAGTTTTAAACTTAATGGCACATTGGATTATCTTTAGACTGGTTTTATGATTATGTTGAACATGGACACCTGGTGTTCCTTTTTGTAAGTTTTAAACTTAATGGCACATTGGATTATCTTTAGACTGGTTTTATGATTACTGTTAAACATGGACACCTGGTGTTCCTTTTTTTGTAAGTTTTAAACTTAATGGCACATTGGTTTATCTTTAGACTGGTTTTTTGATTACTGTTGAACATTGACACCTGGTGTTCCTTTTTTTGTAAGTTTTAAACTTAATGGCACATTGGTTTAACATTGCTTCATTTTACCATTTGCAAGAATTGAATACATTTGTATCCTGTAGCCTAGAAGAGGTTAAACTTACCATATATCCTCATAGCGTATAGAGGCAATTTTTTACATTATTATATCTGTATCCTGTAACCTAGAAGGGTTTGAACCTACTGTATATCCTTATAGTATATAGGCACAACTTTCTTATAAATGTATTTGTATCCTGTGACCTAGAAAAGGTTGAAACTACTTTATATATCTCTGTAGGTTATGTACACAACTGTCGGAGATCTAAAAAAACGTTTTAATAAATTCTGATTAAATATTTTTAAACATCAGTTGTCCATTTCCAGTTCCAGTTAATTCATAAAGAGAGTCAATGTAAACTACAACATATACTAATATTTAGAGTGATGTTATGTTTTTCACATAAAATTCACATATATATTTATATACATTGGGGTGTAAAAATAAAAAAAATTCATCGATACAAATACTTATTTAGCATAGAGTCAATAGTACTTACTCTATTAATTAATTAATTTAATTACAATAGAATATATATATAAATAAACTAAATAGTTCATATGAATGGATTCATGTTAGTGATTCCATGGCAACTCGTGACCTTATAACATCTTTTATGTTTTTCATCAAGATACTATGGCAACTATCATTCAATAACTAACAACTATTTAATCTAGAAAGAGTATGTGAATGTGTCTGGACTGTTTATTATAGAAAGTGTATATGAATGTGTCTGGACTGTTTTTTATATAAAATGTATATGAATGTGTCTCGACTGTTTATTATATAAAATGTATATGAATGTGTCTGGACTGTTTATTATATAAAATGTATATGAATGTGTGTGGACTGTTTATTATATAAAATGTATATGAATGTGTCTGGACTGTTTATTATATAAAATGTATATGAATGTGTCTGGACTGTTTATTATATAAAATATATATAAATGTGTGTGAACTGTTTATTATATAAAATGTATATAAATGTGTGTGGACTGTTTATTATATAAAATGTATATGAATGTGTCTGGACTGTTTATTATATAAAATGTATATGAATGTGTCTGGACTGTTTATTATATAAAATGTATATGAATGTGTCTGGACTGTTTATTATATAAAGTGTATATGAATGTGTCTGGACTGTTTATTATATAAAATGTATATGAATGTGTCTGGACTGTTTATTATATAAAGTGTATATGAATGTGTGTGGACTGTTTATTATATAAAATGTATATGAATGTGTGTGGACTGTTTATTATATAAAATGTATATGAATGTGTGTGGACTGTTTATTATATAAATGCATATGAATATGTCTGGACTGTTTGTTATATAAAATGTATATGAATGTGTGTGGACTGTTTATTATATCAAGTGTATATGAATGTGTCTGGACTGTTTATTATATAAAATGTATATGAATGTGTCTGGACTGTTTATTATATAAAATGTATATGAATGTGTCTGGACTGTTTATTATATAAAATGTATATGAATGTGTCTGGACTGTTTATTATATAAAATGTATATGAATGTGTGTGGACTGTTTATTATATAAAATGTATATGAATGTGTGTGGACTGTTTATTATATAAAATGTATATGAATGTGTGTGGACTGTTTATTATATAAAATGTATATAAATGTGTGTGGACTGTTTATTATATAAAATGTATATGAATGTGTCTGGACTGTTTATTATATAAAATGTATATGAATGTGTCTGGACTGTTTATTATATAAAATGTATATGAATGTGTTTGGACTGTTTATTATATAAAATGTATATGAATGTGTGTGGACTGTTTATTATATAAAATGTATATGAATGTGTCTGGACTGTTTATTATATAAAATGTATATGAATGTGTCTGGACTGTTTATTATATAAAATGTATATGAATGTGTCTGGACTGTTTATTATATAAAATGTATATGAATGTGTCTGGACTGTTTATTATATAAAATGTATATGAATGTGTCTGGACTGTTTATTATATAAAATGTATATGAATGTGTCTGGACTGTTTATTATATAAAATGTATATGAATGTGTGTGGACAGTTTATTATATAAAATGTGTATGAATGTGTGTGGACTGTTTATTATATAAAGTATATGTGAATGTGTCTGGACTGTTTATTATATAAAATGTATATGAATGTGTCTGGACTGTTTATTATATAAAATGTATATGAATGTGTCTGGACTGTTTATTATATAAAGTGTATGTGAATGTGTGTGGACTGTTTATTATATAAAATGTATATGAATGTGTCTGGACTGTTTATTATATAAAATGTATATGAATGTGTCTGGACTGTTTATTATATAAAGTGTATGTGAATGTGTCTGGACTGTTTATTATATAAAATGTATATGAATGTGTGTGGACTGTTTATTATATAAAATGTATATGAATGTGTCTGGACTGTTTATTATATAAAATGTATATGAATGTGTGTGGACTGTTTATTATATAAAATGTATGTGAATGTGTGTGGACTGTTTATTATATAAAATGTATATGAATGTGTCTGGACTGTTTATTATATAAAATGTATATGAATGTGTCTGGACTGTTTATTATATAAAATGTATATGAATGTGTCTGGACTGTTTATTATATAAAATGTATATGAATGTGTCTGGACTGTTTATTATATAAAATGTATATGAATGTGTGTGGACTGTTTATTATATAAAATGTATGTGAATGTGTCTGGACTGTTTATTATATAAAATGTATGTGAATGTGTCTGGACTGTTTATTATATAAAATGTATGTGAATGTGTCTGGACTGTTTATTATATAAAATGTATGTGAATGTGTCTGGACTGTTTATTATATAAAATGTATATGAATGTGTCTGGACTGTTTATTATATAAAATGTATATGAATGTGTCTGGACTGTTTATTATATAAAATGTATATGAATGTGTGTGGACTGTTTATTATATAAAATGTATGTGAATGTGTCTGGACTGTTTATTATATAAAGTGTATGTGAATGTGTTTGGACTGTTTATTATATAAAATGTACATGAATGTGTCTGGACTGTTTTTATATAAAATGTATATGAATGTGTGTGGACTGTTTATTATATAAAATGTATATGAATGTGTTTGGACTGTTTATTATATAAAGTGTATATGAATGTGTCTGGACTGTTTATTATATAAAATGTATATGAATGTGTCTGGACTGTTTATTATATAAAATGTATATGAATGTGTCTGGACTGTTTATTATATAAAATGTATATGAATGTGTGTGGACTGTTTATTATATAAAATGTATGTGAATGTGTCTGGACTGTTTATTATATAAAATGTATATGAATGTGTCTGGACTGTTTATTATATAAAATGTATATGAATGTGTCTGGACTGTTTATTATATAAAATGTATATGAATGTGTCTGGACTGTTTATTATATAAAATGTATATGAATGTGTCTGGACTGTTTATTATATAAAGTGTATGTGAATGTGTGTGGACTGTTTATTATATAAAATGTATATGAATGTGTCTGGACTGTTTATTATATAAAATGTATATGAATGTGTCTGGACTGTTTATTATATAAAATGTATATGAATGTGTCTGGACTGTTTATTATATAAAATGTATATGAATGTGTCTGGACTGTTTATTATATAAAATGTATATGAATGTGTCTGGACTGTTTATTATATAAAGTGTATATGAATGTGTCTGGACTGTTTATTATATAAAATGTATATGAATGTGTCTGGACTGTTTATTATATAAAATGTATATGAATGTGTCTGGACTGTTTATTATATAAAATGTATGTGAATGTGTCTGGACTGTTTATTATATAAAATGTATATGAATGTGTCTGGACTGTTTATTATATAAAGTGTATATGAATGTGTGTGGACTGTTTATTATATAAAGTTTATGTGAATGTGTGTGGACTGTTTATTATATAAAATGTATATGAATGTGTCTGGACTGTTTATTATATAAAGTGTAAATGAATGTGTCTGGACTGTTTATTATATAAAATGTACGTGAATGTGTCTGGACTGCTTATTATATAAAATGTATATGAATGTGTCTGGACTGTTTATTATATAAAATGTATATGAATGTGTGTGGACTGTTTATTATATAAAATGTATGTGAATGTGTCTGGACTGTTTATTATATAAAATGTATGTGAATGTGTCTGGACTGTTTATTATATAAAATGTATGTGAATGTGTCTGGACTGTTTATTATATAAAATGTATGTGAATGTGTCTGGACTGTTTATTATATAAAATGTATGTGAATGTGTCTGGACTGTTTATTATATAAAATGTATATGAATGTGTCTGGACTGTTTATTATATAAAATGTATATGAATGTGTCTGGACTGTTTATTATATAAAATGTATGTGAATGTGTCTGGACTGTTTATTATATAAAATGTATGTGAATGTGTCTGGACTGTTTATTATATAAAATGTATGTGAATGTGTCTGGACTGTTTATTATATAAAATGTATATGAATGTGTCTGGACTGTTTATTATATAAAATGTATATGAATGTGTGTGGACTGTTTATTATATAAAATGTATATGAATGTGTCTGGACTGTTTATTATATAAAATGTATATGAATGTGTCTGGACTGTTTATTATATAAAATGTATATGAATGTGTCTGGACTGTTTATTATATAAAATGTATATGAATGTGTCTGGACTGTTTATTATATAAAATGTATATGAATGTGTGTGGACTGTTTATTATATAAAGTGTATGTGAATGTGTGTGGACTGTTTATTATATAAAATGTATATGAATGTGTCTGGACTGTTTATTATATAAAATGTATATGAATGTGTCTGGACTGTTTATTATATAAAATGTATATGAATGTGTCTGGATGTTTATTATATAAAATGTATGTGAATGTGTCTGGACTGTTTATTATATAAAATGTATATGAATGTGTCTGGACTGTTTATTATATAAAATGTATATGAATGTGTCTGGACTGTTTATTATATAAAATGTATATGAATGTGTCTGGACTGTTTTTATATAAAATGTATATGAATGTGTGTGGACTGTTTATTATATAAAATGTATATGAATGTGTGTGGACTGTTTATTATATAAAATGTATATGAATGTGTTTGGACTGTTTATTATATAAAGTGTATGTGAATGTGTGTGGACTGTTTATTATATAAAATGTATATGAATGTGTGTGGACTGTTTATTATATAAAATGTATATGAATGTGTCTGGACTGTTTATTATATAAAATGTATATGAATGTGTCTGGACTGTTTATTATATAAAATGTATATGAATGTGTCTGGACTGTTTATTATATAAAATGTATATGAATGTGTCTGGACTGTTTATTATATAAAATGTATATGAATGTGTGTGGACTGTTTATTATATAAAATGTATATGAATGTGTCTGGACTGTTTATTATATAAAATGTATATGAATGTGTCTGGACTGTTTATTATATAAAATGTATATGAATGTGTCTGGACTGTTTATTATATAAAATGTATGTGAATGTGTCTGGACTGTTTATTATATAAAATGTATGTGAATGTGTCTGGACTGTTTATTATATAAAATGTATATGAATGTGTCTGGACTGTTTATTATATAAAATGTATATGAATGTGTCTGGACTGTTTATTATATAAAATGTATGTGAATGTGTCTGGACTGTTTATTATATAAAATGTATATGAATGTGTCTGGACTGTTTATTATATAAAATGTATATGAATGTGTCTGGACTGTTTATTATATAAAATGTATATGAATGTGTCTGGACTGTTTATTATATAAAATGTATATGAATGTGTCTGGACTGTTTATTATATAAAATGTATATGAATGTGTCTGGACTGTTTATTATATAAAATGTATATGAATGTGTCTGGACTGTTTATTATATAAAATGTATATGAATGTGTGTGGACTGTTTATTATATAAAATGTATGTGAATGTGTGTGGACTGTTTATTATATAAAATGTATATGAATGTGTCTGGACTGTTTATTATATAAAATGTATATGAATGTGTCTGGACTGTTTATTATATAAAATGTATATGAATGTGTCTGGACTGTTTATTATATAAAATGTATATGAATGTGTCTGGACTGTTTATTATATAAAATGTATATGAATGTGTCTGGACTGTTTATTATATAAAATGTATATGAATGTGTCTGGACTGTTTATTATATAAAATGTATATGAATGTGTCTGGACTGTTTATTATATAAAATGTATATGAATGTGTGTGGACTGTTTATTATATAAAATGTATATGAATGTGTCTGGACTGTTTATTATATAAAATGTATATGAATGTGTCTGGACTGTTTATTATATAAAATGTATATGAATGTGTCTGGACTGTTTATTATATAATATGTATATGAATGTGTCTGGACTGTTTATTATATAAAATGTATGTGAATGTGTTTGGACTGTTTATTATATAAAATGTATATGAATGTGTGTGGACTGTTTATTATATAAAATGTATATGAATGTGTCTGGACTGTTTATTATATAAAATGTATATGAATGTGTCTGGACTGTTTATTATATAAAATGTATATGAATGTGTCTGGACTGTTTATTATATAAAATGTATATGAATGTGTCTGGACTGTTTATTATATAAAATGTATATGAATGTGTCTGGACTGTTTATTATATAAAATGTATATGAATGTGTCTGGACTGTTTATTATATAAAATGTATATGAATGTGTGTGGACTGTTTATTATATAAAATGTATATGAATGTGTGTGGACTGTTTATTATATAAAATGTATATGAATGTGTCTGGACTGTTTATTATATAAAATGTATATGAATGTGTCTGGACTGTTTATTATATAAAATGTATATGAATGTGTCTGGACTGTTTATTATATAAAACTGTGTATGAATGTGTGTGGACTGTTTATTATATAAAATGTATATGAATGTGTCTGGACTGTTTATTATATAAAATGTATATGAATGTGTCTGGACTGTTTATTATATAAAATGTATATGAATGTGTCTGGACTGTTTATTATATAAAATGTATATGAATGTGTGTGGACTGTTTATTATATAAAATGTATATGAATGTGTCTGGACTGTTTATTATATAAAATGTATATGAATGTGTCTGGACTGTTTATTATATAAAGTTTATGTGAATGTGTGTGGACTGTTTATTATATAAAATGTATATGAATGTGTCTGGACTGTTTATTATATAAAATGTATATGAATGTGTCTGGACTGTTTATTATATAAAATGTATATGAATGTGTCTGGACTGTTTATTATATAAAATGTATATGAATGTGTCTGGACTGTTTATTATATAAAATGTATATGAATGTGTGTGGACTGTTTATTATATAAAATGTATGTGAATGTGTCTGGACTGTTTATTATATAAAATGTATATGAATGTGTCTGGACTGTTTATTATATAAAATGTATGTGAATGTGTCTGGACTGTTTATTATATAAAATGTATGTGAATGTGTCTGGACTGTTTATTATATAAAATGTATATGAATGTGTCTGGACTGTTTATTATATAAAATGTATATGAATGTGTCTGGACTGTTTATTATATAAAATGTATATGAATGTGTGTGGACTGTTTATTATATAAAATGTATGTGAATGTGTCTGGACTGTTTATTATATAAAATGTATATGAATGTGTCTGGACTGTTTATTATATAAAATGTATATGAATGTGTCTGGACTGTTTTTATATAAAATGTATATGAATGTGTGTGGACTGTTTATTATATAAAATGTATATGAATGTGTTTGGACTGTTTATTATATAAAATGTATATGAATGTGTCTGGACTGTTTATTATATAAAATGTATATGAATGTGTCTGGACTGTTTATTATATAAAATGTATATGAATGTGTCTGGACTGTTTATTATATAAAATGTATATGAATGTGTCTGGACTGTTTATTATATAAAATGTATGTGAATGTGTGTGGACTGTTTATTATATAAAATGTATATGAATGTGTCTGGACTGTTTATTATATAAAATGTATATGAATGTGTCTGGACTGTTTATTATATAAAATGTATGTGAATGTGTCTGGACTGTTTATTATATAAAATGTATATGAATGTGTCTGGACTGTTTATTATATAAAATGTATATGAATGTGTCTGGACTGTTTATTATATAAAATGTATATGAATGTGTCTGGACTGTTTATTATATAAAATGTATATGAATGTGTCTGGACTGTTTATTATATAAAATGTATATGAATGTGTGTGGACTGTTTATTATATAAAATGTATATGAATGTGTCTGGACTGTTTATTATATAAAATGTATATGAATGTGTCTGGACTGTTTATTATATAAAATGTATATGAATGTGTCTGGACTGTTTATTATATAAAATGTATATGAATGTGTCTGGACTGTTTATTATATAAAATGTATATGAATGTGTCTGGACTGTTTATTATATAAAATGTATGTGAATGTGTCTGGACTGTTTATTATATAAAATGTATATGAATGTGTCTGGACTGTTTATTATATAAAATGTATATGAATGTGTCTGGACTGTTTATTATATAAAATGTATGTGAATGTGTCTGGACTGTTTATTATATAAAATGTATATGAATGTGTCTGGACTGTTTATTATATAAAATGTATATGAATGTGTGTGGACTGTTTATTATATAAAATGTATATGAATGTGTGTGGACTGTTTATTATATAAAATGTATATGAATGTGTCTGGACTGTTTATTATATAAAATGTATATGAATGTGTCTGGACTGTTTATTATATAAAATGTATATGAATGTGTCTGGACTGTTTATTATATAAAATGTATATGAATGTGTCTGGACTGTTTATTATATAAAATGTATATGAATGTGTGTGGACTGTTTATTATATAAAATGTATGTGAATGTGTCTGGACTGTTTATTATATAAAATGTATGTGAATGTGTCTGGACTGTTTATTATATAAAATGTATGTGAATGTGTCTGGACTGTTTATTATATAAAATGTATGTGAATGTGTCTGGACTGTTTATTATATAAAATGTATATGAATGTGTCTGGACTGTTTATTATATAAAATGTATATGAATGTGTCTGGACTGTTTATTATATAAAATGTATATGAATGTGTGTGGACTGTTTATTATATAAAATGTATATGAATGTGTCTGGACTGTTTATTATATAAAATGTATATGAATGTGTCTGGACTGTTTATTATATAAAATGTATATGAATGTGTCTGGACTGTTTATTATATAAAATGTATATGAATGTGTCTGGACTGTTTATTATATAAAATGTATATGAATGTGTCTGGACTGTTTATTATATAAAATGTATATGAATGTGTTTGGACTGTTTATTATATAAAATGTATATGAATGTGTCTGGACTGTTTATTATATAAAATGTATATGAATGTGTCTGGACTGTTTATTATATAAAATGTATATGAATGTGTCTGGACTGTTTATTATATAAAATGTATATGAATGTGTCTGGACTGTTTATTATATAAAATGTATGTGAATGTGTGTGGACTGTTTATTATATAAAATGTATATGAATGTGTCTGGACTGTTTATTATATAAAATGTATATGAATGTGTCTGGACTGTTTATTATATAAAATGTATATGAATGTGTCTGGACTGTTTATTATATAAAATGTATATGAATGTGTCTGGACTGTTTATTATATAAAATGTATATGAATGTGTCTGGACTGTTTATTATATAAAATGTATATGAATGTGTCTGGACTGTTTATTATATAAAATGTATATGAATGTGTCTGGACTGTTTATTATATAAAATGTATGTGTCTGGACTGAATGTGTCTGGACTGTTTATTATATAAAATGTATATGAATGTGTCTGGACTGTTTATTATATAAAATGTATATGAATGTGTCTGGACTGTTTATTATATAAAATGTATATAAAATGAATGTGTGTGGACTGTTTATTATATAAAATGTGAATGTGTCTGGATATGAATGTGTCTGGACTGTTTATTATATAAAATGTATATGAATGTGTCTGGACTGTTTATTATATAAAATGTATATGAATGTGTCTGGACTGTTTATTATATAAAATGTATATGAATGTGTCTGGACTGTTTATTATATAAAATGTATATGAATGTGTCTGGACTGTTTATTATATAAAATGTATATGAATGTGTCTGGACTGTTTATTATATAAAATGTATATGAATGTGTCTGGACTGTTTATTATATAAAATGTATATGAATGTGTCTGGACTGTTTATTATATAAAATGTATATGAATGTGTCTGGACTGTTTATTATATAAAATGTATATGAATGTGTCTGGACTGTTTATTATATAAAATGTATATGAATGTGTCTGGACTGTTTATTATATAAAATGTATATGAATGTGTCTGGACTGTTTATTATATAAAATGTATATGAATGTGTCTGGACTGTTTATTATATAAAATGTATATGAATGTGTCTGGACTGTTTATTATATAAAATGTATATGAATGTGTCTGGACTGTTTATTATATAAAATGTATATGAATGTGTCTGGACTGTTTATTATATAAAATGTATATGAATGTGTCTGGACTGTTTATTATATAAAATGTATATGAATGTGTCTGGACTGTTTATTATATAAAATGTATATGAATGTGTCTGGACTGTTTATTATATAAAATGTATATGAATGTGTCTGGACTGTTTATTATATAAAATGTATATGAATGTGTCTGGACTGTTTATTATATAAAATGTATATGAATGTGTCTGGACTGTTTATTATATAAAATGTATATGAATGTGTCTGGACTGTTTATTATATAAAATGTATATGAATGTGTCTGGACTGTTTATTATATAAAAATGTGTATGGACTGTTTATTATGAATGTGTCTGGACTGTTTATTATATAAAATGTATGTGAATGTGTCTGGACTGTTTATTATATAAAATGTATATGAATGTGTCTGGACTGTTTATTATATAAAATGTATGAATGTGTCTGGACTGTTTATTATATAAAATGTATATGAATGTGTCTGGACTGTTTATTATATAAAATGAATGAATGTGTCTGGACTGTTTATTATATAAAATGTATATGAATGTGTCTGGACTGTTTATTATATAAAATGTATATGAATGTGTCTGGACTGTTTATTATATAAAATGTATATGAATGTGTCTGGACTGTTTATTATATAAAATGTATATGAATGTGTCTGGACTGTTTATTATATAAAATGTATATGAATGTGTCTGGACTGTTTATTATATAAAATGTATATGAATGTGTCTGGACTGTTTATTATATAAAATGTATATGAATGTGTCTGGACTGTTTATTATATAAAATGTATATGAATGTGTCTGTTTATTATATAAAATGTATGTTTATTATATAAAATGTATGTGAATGTGTCTGGACTGTTTATTATATAAAATGTATGTGAATGTGTCTGGACTGTTTATTATATAAAATGTATATGAATGTGTCTGGACTGTTTATTATATAAAATGTATGTGAATGTGTGTGGACTGTTTATTATATAAAATGTATATGAATGTGTCTGGACTGTTTATTATATAAAATGTATATGAATGTGTCTGGACTGTTTATTATATAAAATGTATATGAATGTGTCTGGACTGTTTATTATATAAAATGTATATGAATGTGTGTGGACTGTTTATTATATAAAATGTATATGAATGTGTCTGGACTGTTTATTATATAAAATGTATATGAATGTGTCTGGACTGTTTATTATATAAAATGTATATGAATGTGTCTGGACTGTTTATTATATAAAATGTATATGAATGTGTCTGGACTGTTTATTATATAAAATGTATATGAATGTGTGTGGACTGTTTATTATATAAAATGTGTATGAATGTGTGTGGACTGTTTATTATATAAAATATATGAATGTGTCTGACTGTTTATTATATAAAATGTATATGAATGTGTCTGGACTGTTTATTATATAAAATGTATATGAATGTGTCTGGACTGTTTATTATATAAAATGTATATGAATGTGTCTGGACTGTTTATTATATAAAATGTATATGAATGTGTCTGGACTGTTTATTATATAAAATGTATATGAATGTGTCTGGACTGTTTATTATATAAAATGTATATGAATGTGTCTGGACTGTTTATTATATAAAATGTATATGAATGTGTCTGGACTGTTTATTATATAAAATGTATATGAATGTGTCTGGACTGTTTATTATATAAAATGTATATGAATGTGTCTGGACTGTTTATTATATAAAATGTATATGAATGTGTCTGGACTGTTTATTATATAAAATGTATATGAATGTGTCTGGACTGTTTATTATATAAAATGTATATGAATGTGTCTGGACTGTTTATTATATAAAATGTATATGAATGTGTCTGGACTGTTTATTATATAAAATGTATATGAATGTGTCTGGACTGTTTATTATATAAAATGTATATGAATGTGTCTGGACTGTTTATTATATAAAATGTATATGAATGTGTCTGGACTGTTTATTATATAAAATGTATATGAATGTGTCTGGACTGTTTATTATATAAAATGTATATGAATGTGTCTGGACTGTTTATTATATAAAATGTATATGAATGTGTCTGGACTGTTTATTATATAAAATGTATATGAATGTGTCTGGACTGTTTATTATATAAAATGTATATGAATGTGTCTGGACTGTTTATTATATAAAATGTATATGAATGTGTCTGGACTGTTTATTATATAAAATGTATATGAATGTGTCTGGACTGTTTATTATATAAAATGTATATGAATGTGTCTGGACTGTTTATTATATAAAATGTATATGAATGTGTCTGGACTGTTTATTATATAAAATGTATATGAATGTGTCTGGACTGTTTATTATATAAAATGTATATGAATGTGTGTGGACTGTTTATTATATAAAATGTATATGAATGTGTCTGGACTGTTTATTATATAAAATGTATATGAATGTGTCTGGACTGTTTATTATATAAAATGTATATGAATGTGTCTGGACTGTTTATTATATAAAATGTATATGAATGTGTCTGGACTGTTTATTATATAAAATGTATATGAATGTGTCTGGACTGTTTATTATATAAAATGTATATGAATGTGTCTGGACTGTTTATTATATAAAATGTATATGAATGTGTCTGGACTGTTTATTATATAAAATGTATGTGAATGTGTCTGGACTGTTTATTATATAAAATGTATATGAATGTGTCTGGACTGTTTATTATATAAAATGTATATGAATGTGTCTGGACTGTTTATTATATAAAATGTATATGAATGTGTCTGGACTGTTTATTATATAAAATGTATATGAATGTGTCTGGACTGTTTATTATATAAAATGTATATGAATGTGTCTGGACTGTTTATTATATAAAATGTATATGAATGTGTCTGGACTGTTTATTATATAAAATGTATATGAATGTGTGTGGACTGTTTATTATATAAAATGTATATGAATGTGTCTGGACTGTTTATTATATAAAATGTATATGAATGTGTCTGGACTGTTTATTATATAAAATGTATATGAATGTGTCTGGACTGTTTATTATATAAAATGTATATGAATGTGTCTGGACTGTTTATTATATAAAATGTATATGAATGTGTCTGGACTGTTTATTATATAAAATGTATATGAATGTGTCTGGACTGTTTATTATATAAAATGTATATGAATGTGTCTGGACTGTTTATTATATAAAATGTATATGAATGTGTGTGGACTGTTTATTATATAAAATGTATATGAATGTGTCTGGACTGTTTATTATATAAAATGTATATGAATGTGTCTGGACTGTTTATTATATAAAATGTATATGAATGTGTCTGGACTGTTTATTATATAAAATGTATATGAATGTGTCTGGACTGTTTATTATATAAAATGTATATGAATGTGTCTGGACTGTTTATTATATAAAATGTATATGAATGTGTCTGGACTGTTTATTATATAAAATGTATATGAATGTGTCTGGACTGTTTATTATATAAAATGTATATGAATGTGTGTGGACTGTTTATTATATAAAATGTATATGAATGTGTCTGGACTGTTTATTATATAAAATGTATATGAATGTGTCTGGACTGTTTATTATATAAAATGTATATGAATGTGTCTGGACTGTTTATTATATAAAATGTATATGAATGTGTCTGGACTGTTTATTATATAAAATGTATATGAATGTGTCTGGACTGTTTATTATATAAAATGTATGTGAATGTGTCTGGACTGTTTATTATATAAAATGTATATGAATGTGTCTGGACTGTTTATTATATAAAATGTATATGAATGTGTCTGGACTGTTTATTATATAAAATGTATATGAATGTGTCTGGACTGTTTATTATATAAAATGTATATGAATGTGTCTGGACTGTTTATTATATAAAATGTATATGAATGTGTCTGGACTGTTTATTATATAAAATGTATATGAATGTGTCTGGACTGTTTATTATATAAAATGTATATGAATGTGTCTGGACTGTTTATTATATAAAATGTATATGAATGTGTCTGGACTGTTTATTATATAAAATGTATATGAATGTGTCTGGACTGTTTATTATATAAAATGTATATGAATGTGTCTGGACTGTTTATTATATAAAATGTATATGAATGTGTCTGGACTGTTTATTATATAAAATGTATATGAATGTGTCTGGACTGTTTATTATATAAAATGTATATGAATGTGTCTGGACTGTTTATTATATAAAATGTATATGAATGTGTCTGGACTGTTTATTATATAAAATGTATATGAATGTGTCTGGACTGTTTATTATATAAAATGTATATGAATGTGTCTGGACTGTTTATTATATAAAATGTATATGAATGTGTCTGGACTGTTTATTATATAAAATGTATATGAATGTGTCTGGACTGTTTATTATATAAAATGTATATGAATGTGTCTGGACTGTTTATTATATAAAATGTATATGAATGTGTCTGGACTGTTTATTATATAAAATGTATATGAATGTGTGTGGACTGTTTATTATATCTGGACTGTTTATTATGTATATGAATGTGTCTGGACTGTTTATTATATAAAATGTATATGAATGTGTCTGGACTGTTTATTATATAAAATGTATATGAATGTGTCTGGACTGTTTATTATATAAAATGTATATGAATGTGTCTGGACTGTTTATTATATAAAATGTATATGAATGTGTCTGGACTGTTTATTATATAAAATGTATATGAATGTGTCTGGACTGTTTATTATATAAAATGTATATGAATGTGTCTGGACTGTTTATTATATAAAATGTATATGAATGTGTGTGGACTGTTTATTATATAAAATGTATATGAATGTGTCTGGACTGTTTATTATATAAAATGTATATGAATGTGTCTGGACTGTTTATTATATAAAATGTATATGAATGTGTCTGGACTGTTTATTATATAAAATGTATATGAATGTGTCTGGACTGTTTATTATATAAAATGTATATGAATGTGTCTGGACTGTTTATTATATAAAATGTATATGAATGTGTCTGGACTGTTTATTATATAAAATGTATATGAATGTGTCTGGACTGTTTATTATATAAAATGTATGTGAATGTGTCTGGACTGTTTATTATATAAAATGTATATGAATGTGTCTGGACTGTTTATTATATAAAATGTATATGAATGTGTCTGGACTGTTTATTATATAAAATGTATATGAATGTGTCTGGACTGTTTATTATATAAAATGTATATGAATGTGTCTGGACTGTTTATTATATAAAATGTATATGAATGTGTCTGGACTGTTTATTATATAAAATGTATATGAATGTGTCTGGACTGTTTATTATATAAAATGTATATGAATGTGTCTGGACTGTTTATTATATAAAATGTATATGAATGTGTCTGGACTGTTTATTATATAAAATGTATATGAATGTGTCTGGACTGTTTATTATATAAAATGTATATGAATGTGTCTGGACTGTTTATTATATAAAATGTATATGAATGTGTCTGGACTGTTTATTATATAAAATGTATATGAATGTGTCTGGACTGTTTATTATATAAAATGTATATGAATGTGTCTGGACTGTTTATTATATAAAATGTATATGAATGTGTCTGGACTGTTTATTATATAAAATGTATATGAATGTGTCTGGACTGTTTATTATATAAAATGTATATGAATGTGTCTGGACTGTTTATTATATAAAATGTATATGAATGTGTTGGACTGTTTATTATATAAAATGTATGTTTATGAATGTGTCTGGACTGTTTATTATATAAAATGTATATGAATGTGTCTGGACTGTTTATTATATAAAATGTATATGAATGTGTCTGGACTGTTTATTATATAAAATGTATATGAATGTGTCTGGACTGTTTATTATATAAAATGTATATGAATGTGTCTGGACTGTTTATTATATAAAATGTATATGAATGTGTCTGGACTGTTTATTATATAAAATGTATATGAATGTGTCTGGACTGTTTATTATATAAAATGTATATGAATGTGTCTGGACTGTTTATTATATAAAATGTATATGAATGTGTCTGGACTGTTTATTATATAAAATGTATATGAATGTGTCTGGACTGTTTATTATATAAAATGTATATGAATGTGTCTGGACTGTTTATTATATAAAATGTATATGAATGTGTCTGGACTGTTTATTATATAAAATGTATATGAATGTGTGTGGACTGTTTATTATATAAAATGTATATGAATGTGTCTGGACTGTTTATTATATAAAATGTATATGAATGTGTCTGGACTGTTTATTATATAAAATGTATATGAATGTGTCTGGACTGTTTATTATATAAAATGTATATGAATGTGTCTGGACTGTTTATTATATAAAATGTATATGAATGTGTCTGGACTGTTTATTATATAAAATGTATATGAATGTGTGTGGACTGTTTATTATATAAAATGTATATGAATGTGTCTGGACTGTTTATTATATAAAATGTATATGAATGTGTCTGGACTGTTTATTATATAAAATGTATATGAATGTGTCTGGACTGTTTATTATATAAAAATGTATATGAATGTGTCTGGACTGTTTATTATATAAAATGTATATGAATGTGTCTGGACTGTTTATTATATAAAATGTATATGAATGTGTCTGGACTGTTTATTATATAAAATGTATATGAATGTGTCTGGACTGTTTATTATATAAAATGTATATGAATGTGTCTGGACTGTTTATTATATAAAATGTATATGAATGTGTCTGGACTGTTTATTATATAAAATGTATATGAATGTGTCTGGACTGTTTATTATATAAAATGTATATGAATGTGTCTGGACTGTTTATTATATAAAATGTATATGAATGTGTCTGGACTGTTTATTATATAAAATGTATATATGAATGTGTCTGGACTGTTTATTATATAAAATGTATATGAATGTGTCTGGACTGTTTATTATATAAAATGTATATGAAATGTGTCTGGACTGTTTATTATATAAAAAGTGTATATGAATGTGTCTGGACTGTTTATTATATAAAATGTATATGAATGTGTGGACTGTTTATTATATAAAATGTATATGAATGTGTCTGGACTGTTTATTATATAAAATGTATATGAATGTGTCTGGACTGTTTATTATATAAAATGTATATGAATGTGTCTGGACTGTTTATTATATAAAATGTATATGAATGTGTCTGGACTGTTTATTATATAAAATGTATATGAATGTGTCTGGACTGTTTATTATATAAAATGTATATGAATGTGTCTGGACTGTTTATTATATAAAATGTATATGAATGTGTGTGGACTGTTTATTATATAAAATGTATATGAATGTGTCTGGACTGTTTATTATATAAAATGTATATGAATGTGTGTGGACTGTTTATTATATAAAATATATATGAATGTGTCTGGACTATTTATTATATAAAATGTATATGAATGTGTCTGGACTGTTTATTATATAAAATGTATGTGAATGTGTCTGGACTGTTTATTATATAAAATGTATATGAATGTGTGTGGACTGTTTATTATATAAAATGTATATGAATGTGTCTGGACTGTTTATTATATAAAATGTATATGAATGTGTCTGGACTGTTTATTATATAAAATGTATATGAATGTGTGTGGACTGTTTATTATATAAAATGTATATATGAATGTGTCTGGACTGTTTATTATATAAAATGTATATGAATATGTTTATTATATAAAATGTCTGTGACTGTTTACTGTTTATTATATAAAATGTATATGAATGTGTCTGGACTGTTTATTATATAAAATGTATATGAATGTGTCTGGACTGTTTATTATATAAAATGTATATGAATGTGTCTGGACTGTTTATTATATAAAATGTATATGAATGTGTCTGGACTGTTTATTATATAAAATGTATATGAATGTGTCTGGACTGTTTATTATATAAAATGTATATGAATGTGTCTGGACTGTTTATTATATAAAATGTATATGAATGTGTGTGGACTGTTTATTATATAAAATGTATATGAATGTGTGTGGACTGTTTATTATATAAAATGTATATGAATGTGTCTGGACTGTTTATTATATAAAATGTATATGAATGTGTCTGGACTGTTTATTATATAAAATGTATATGAATGTGTGTGGACTGTTTATTATATAAAATGTATATGAATGTGTGTGGACTGTTTTATTATATAAAATGTATGTATGAATGTGTCTGGACTGTTTATTATATAAAATGTATATGAATGTGTCTGGACTGTTTATTATATAAAATGTATATGAATGTGTCTGGACTGTTTATTATATAAAATGTATATGAATGTGTCTGGACTGTTTATTATATAAAATGTATATGAATGTGTCTGGACTGTTTATTATATAAAATGTATATGAATGTGTCTGGACTGTTTATTATATAAAATGTATATGAATGTGTGTGGACTGTTTATTATATAAAATGTATATGAATGTGTCTGGACTGTTTATTATATAAAATGTATATGAATGTGTCTGGACTGTTTATTATATAAAATGTATATGAATGTGTCTGGACTGTTTATTATATAAAATATATATGAATGTGTCTGGACTGTTTATTATATAAAATGTATATGAATGTGTCTGGACTGTTTATTATATAAAATGTATATGAATGTGTCTGGACTGTTTATTATATAAAATGTATATGAATGTGTCTGGACTGTTTATTATATAAAATGTATATGAATGTGTGTGGACTGTTTATTATATAAAATGTATATGAATGTGTCTGGACTGTTTATTATATAAAATGTATATGAATGTGTCTGGACTGTTTATTATATAAAATGTATATGAATGTGTCTGGACTGTTTATTATATAAAATGTATATGAATGTGTCTGGACTGTTTATTATATAAAATGTATATGAATGTGTCTGGACTGTTTATTATATAAAATGTATATGAATGTGTCTGGACTGTTTATTATATAAAATGTATATGAATGTGTGTGGACTGTTTATTATATAAAATGTATATGAATGTGTCTGGACTGTTTATTATATAAAATGTATATGAATGTGTCTGGACTGTTTATTATATAAAATGTATATGAATGTGTCTGGACTGTTTATTATATAAAATGTATATGAATGTGTCTGGACTGTTTATTATATAAATGTATATGAATGTGTCTGGACTGTTTATTATATAAAATGTATATGAATGTGTCTGGACTGTTTATTATATAAAATGTATATGAATGTGTCTGGACTGTTTATTATATAAAATGTATATGAATGTGTCTGGACTGTTTATTATATAAAAAATGTATATGAATGTGTGTGGACTGTTTATTATATAAAATGTATATGAATGTGTCTGGACTGTTTATTATATAAAATGTATATGAATGTGTCTGGACTGTTTATTATATAAAATGTATATGAATGTGTCTGGACTGTTTATTATATAAAGTGTAAGTGAATGTGTTTGGACTGTTTATTATATAAAATGTATATGAATGTGTTTGGACTGCTTATTATATAAAATGTATATGAATGTGTCTGGACTGTTTATTATATAAATTGTATGTCAATGTGTCTGGACTGTTTATTATATAAATTGTATGTGAATGTGTCTGGACTGTTTATCATATGAAATGTACGTGAATGTGTCTGGACTGCTTATTATATAAAATGTATATGAATTTGTTTGGACTGTTTATTATATAAAATGTATATGAATGTGTCTGGACTCTTTATTATATAAAATGTATATGAATGTGTCTGGACTGTTTATTATATAAAATGTATATGAATGTGTGTGGACTGTTTATTATATAAAATGTATATGAATGTGTCTGGACTGTTTATTAT